>NC_086318.1:414260938-414567724 GCF_036172605.1 Pelobates fuscus
TGGTACCGTGCACTATAATACAGCAACACACTATTAACACTCTCGCTAGACGGCTGAGCTCGCGCTATCTAACAAGATATACACTTTACTAAAACAATCGTTAACACATTTACAATTCCCAACTAAACTATTGGCCAGTACCTTGAATGGACTACCTAAAACTATATACACCCGTTTTGGTTAGCCACACTGCCCAATCACCACATATATAGCGAGCTAGAGAACCGAATTTACACAGGCGCCTCTTAGTCGCACTATCAAAAGTCTAGTGGGTTCCAAATTTACACGCCTTCCCACTTAGCCCAGATAGGATGAGAACTAGCGAACCGAATTTACACAGGCGCCGCTTAGTCTCCCGGTCCCTCCGACCTAGCGAACGTAATATACACCCTAGAACGCTAGTCTAGACAAGACACCGGTGTCCGGCTAGGGCTATTTACACCAGGACCCCGCCTGACTAACCAAATCAAACGGTCTGACTAAAGAGCGTTCGATCGAGCGGTGCGCCTTCGCTCCTTCCCTCCGACAGAGGGGGCAGATACACAGATTCAAAACCCCTTTGGGCCTACCGCACAATCGGTATACCCCTAGTGGGTCCTGCCGTCTAAAACAGCAGTTGTCTTACCTCCTCGTTCCTGAACCTGAGTTCACACTCATCGACGGGGACACCCCAGCACTTCTCACGTAGAGGCCGATGATCTCCTGGACAACAGACCAGTGGCGCCGAGACGAAGGGAGGTCCACGCAGAAGTTCAGGGGTGCAGCCGTAGAGAACGTGGGCAAAGATAGACCGTCTCACGCCTCTGCCTCTCAGCTACCGTTGAACGATGAGCTTCCCGGCCAATGCACCAAATGATACCGGAGAAACTGACGGAAGCCAAGCACAGAGAGATGGACACAGGTTTCTTCAGGAAGGAAGAGATTCTTTATTGGATCACCGATCGGGACTCAGAGGGACTAGCGTCACCAAAATACAGCAAAGTCTGAGTACTGAATACATAGAGTACATTCCTTATATAGCACTGTAGCTCCTCCCACAATTAACTACACCCACACATACCCTTAACCTATTTAATAAATAGAGTCTAAACTCATCCATCCGGTCTAACCACGTGGCTCATCTGATACAAAGGAGAGGGACGCGTAATTCCAGTTCTTACATTCCTGCACCTGGTCAGTACAGTGATAACAGTATCTTAGCTACGTGTAATTAACTAACTGATACTACAAACACATATACATACATATGCCTTGTGGCAATCTTAGCCTGCTAAACTTGTATTTTACTGGAATTACATCACACTACAATGGAGTCTAATGGAGCCTGGAGGGGGGGTCTCTCCAACACTCTGGTTCCTATTCACAATACAGCAACACAACATAGCTCGCTGATACCTAGGCCAAGTTGGCTCCTCTTACCTCAATTACGGTTGCTGGTTGGCAGGGTGTGGGCTTGGTGGCTGCGGCTGGCAGGCTGTGGGCTTGCTGGCTCCGGCTGGCAGGCTGTGGGCTTGCTGGCAGGCTGTGGGCTTGCTGGCTCCAGCTGGCAGGCTGTGGCTTGCTGGCTCCGGCTGGCAGGCTGCACCTGGCAAGCTGTGTGCCTACTGGCTTTGGCTGGCAGGCTGTGTTGTTGCTGGCTGTAGGCCTGTGGCTTGCTGGCAGGCTGTGGGCTTGCTATAGGCAGGCTGGCTGGCAGCCTGTAGTGGCCGGCTGCTGGGCTGTGGGTGCCTGTGGCCGGCTGCTGGGCTGTGGCCGGCTGCTGGCCTGTGGGCGGCTGACCTATGGGCGGCTGGGCTGCTGACCTATGGGCGGCTGGGCTGCTGGCTTGTGGTGGCCGGCTGGCTTGTGGTGGCCGGCTGGCTTGTGGTGGCCGGCTGGCTTGTGGTGGCCGGCTGGCGGCCTGTGGTGGCCGGCTGCAGGGCTGTGGGTGCCTGTGACCGGCTGCTGGGTTGTGGCTGGCTGCTGTGGCCGACCTGTCGCCGGCTGCTGGCCTGTCGGTGGCTGGGTAGTTGGCCTGGGGCCTGTGGCTGGCTGGCTAGTTGGCCTGGGGCCTGTGGCTGGCTGGCTAGTTGGCCTGGGGCCTGTGGCTGGCTGGCTAGTTGGCCTGGGGCCTGTGGCTGGCTGGCTAGTTGGCCTGGGGCCTGTGGCTGGCTGGCTAGTTGGCCTGGGGCCTGTGGCTGGCTGGCTAGTTGGCCTGGGGCCTGTGGCTGGCTGGCTAGTTGGCCTGGGGCCTGTGGCTGGCTGGCTAGTTGGCCTGGGGCCTGTGGCTGGCTGGCTAGGTGGCCTGGGGCCGGCTGGCCTGGGGCCTGTGGCTGGCCGGCTAGTGGGTCTGGGGCTGGCTGGCCTGGGGTCTGGGGCTGGCTGAGGCCTGTGGCTTGCTGGCTGGGGCCTGGGGCTTGCTGGCTGGGGCCTGGGGCTTGCTGGCTGGCCTGTGGCTTGCTGGCTGGCCTGGGGCCTGTGGCTTGCTGGCTGGCCTGGGGCCTGTGGCTTGCTGGCTGGCCTGGGGCCTGTGGCTTGCTGGCTGGCCTGTGGCCTGTGGCTTGCTGGCTGGCCTGGGGCCTGTGGCTTGCTGGCTGGCCTGGGGCCTGTGGCTTGCTGGCTGGCCTGGGGCCTGTGGCTGGGGCCCTGTGGCTGTGGCCTGGGGCCCTGTGGCTGTGGCCTGTGGCCTGGGGCCCTGTGGCTGGGGCCCTGTGGCTGGGGCCCTGGGGCTTGGGCCCTGGGGCTGGGGCCCTGGGGCCCTGTGCCTGGGGCCCTGTGCCTGGGGCCCTGTGCCTGGGGCCCTGTGGCTGGGGCCTGGGGCCCTGTGACTGGGGCCTGGGGCCCTGTGGATGGGGCCCTGTGGATGGGGCCTGGGGCCCTGTGGCTGGGGCCCTGGGGCCCTGGGGCCCTGTGGCTGGGGCCCTGTGGCCCTTTGGCTGGGGCCCTGTGGCTGGGGCCCTGGGGCCCTGTGGCTTGGGCCCTGGGGCCCTGTGGCTGGGGCTGGCCTGGGGCCCTGTGCCTGGGGCCCTGTGCCTGGGGCCTTGTGCCTGGGGCCCTGTGGCTGGGGCCTGGGGCCCTGTGGATGGGGCCCTGTGGATGGGGCCTGGGGTCCTGTGGCTGGGGCCTGGGGGTCTGTGGCTGGCCTGGGGCCTGGGGCCCTGTGGCTGGGGCTGGCCTGGGGCCCTGTGGCTGGGGCCTTGTGCCTGGGGCCCTGTGGCTGGGGCCTGGGGCCCTGTGGCTGGGGCCCTGTGGATGGGGCCTGGGGGTCTGTGGCTGGGGCCGGGGGGTCTGTGGCTGACCTGGCTGGTTGCTGGTTGCTGGTTGCTGGGCCTGGGATGTGAAGAAAATGGCCTTCCCCTCTTTTTTGTAGTGTGGATTCCGGTCCCGTGCAGGCGGCGCCCGTCGACGTCATCGCGTCACGTAGTGACGTCGACGCGCCTCCGCGCACAAGACCGGGCCCCTCCTCCTCCTCCTCCTCCTCCTCCTCATACAGCGCCGGGCCCGGGCCCCGATCTCCCCGATCTCCCCACACTGAATAACTTTGCAGCCGTGCACATTATGTGCACGGCTGCGGCGGGCCCCCCTCCCGGCCGGGCCCTCGGACCACGTCCGAAGTGCCCGACCGGTCAGTCCGCCCCTGTGTTCATATTAGGATAGGTCTGCATTGGCCATTTAAACTAGTATAGTTTATCTCCATCCCTTCAGCTGTTGAATTACATATGCTCAATTCAGTGACAGGATTCAGCTAGTAAAAAAATGTAAGGGTTGTTCATTTGTATCTTACATAGTTACATAGTTACATAGTTACATAGCTGAAAAGAGACTTGCGTCCATCAAGTTCAGCCTTCCTCACATATGTTTTTGCTGTTTATCCAGAAGAAGGCAAAAAACCCAGTCTGAAGCGCTTCCAATTTTGCAACAAACTAGGAAAAAATTCCTTCTTGACCCCAAACCAGCAGTCAGATGTCTCCTTGGATCAAGCAGCTATTACCCCACTAATTAGAAATTATCTCCCTGTATGTTATGTTTTTGCAAGTATTTATCCAATTGCAGTTTAAACATCTGTATAGACTCTGACAAAACCACCTCTTCAGGCAGAGAATTCCATATCATTATTGCTCTTACTGTAAAAAAAACTTTTCTTTGCCTAAGATGAAATCTCCTTTCTTCAAGCCTAAATGTGTGACCTCGTGTCCTATGTATAGCCCTGTTTATGAATAGATTTACAGATAATGGCTTGTTCTGGACCCGAATATATTTGTATAATGTTATCATATCCCCTCTCAGGCACCGTTTTTCCAAACTAAAGATATTTACATTTTTTAACCTTTCTTCATTACTAAAATGCTCCATTCCTTTTATCAATTTTGTAGCACGTCTCTGGACCTTTTCTAGTGCCATGATATCTTTCTTTAGAACAGGTGCCCAAAATTGCACAGCATATTCAAGGTGTGGTCTTACCAGCGATTTATAAAGAGGCAAAATTATATTTTTATCTCGAGAATTTATACCCCTATTTATACATGACAAAATCTTACTGGCCTTAGCAACGGCAGATTGACATTGCATATTGCTACCTAATTTGTTGTCTATAACAATTCCCAAATCCTTCTCGTGTGTGGTTATCCCTAGTTCACTACAATTTAGGGTGTAAATTGCTTGTGCATTCTTAACCCCGAAGTGCATAACTTTGCATTTTTCTACGTTAAATTTCATCTGCCATTTTAGTGCCCAGTCCCCCAATCTATCCAAATCCTTCTGCAGCAAGGCAATATCCTGCTCACATTTTATTACTTTACAAAGTTTTGTGTCATCTGCAAACACTGATACATGGCTTTCAATGCCCATTTCAAGATCATTTATAAATATGTTAAATAGAAGCGGTCCCAAAACAGAACCCTGAGGGACACCACTTACCACTTTTGTCCAGCTTGAAAATTTACCATTTATGGCAACTCGTTGTACTCTATGTTTAAGCCAATGTTCTACCCAAGAACAAGAATATTCATCTAGACCAATTTCCTTTAGTTTGAAGACTAACCTATTGTGTGGAACCGTATCAAATGCCTTGGCAAAATCCAAGTAGATCACATCCACTGCAACACCCTGATCTATATTTCTACTTACTTATCTTCTAAAACTTCCATTTTTTTCTTATACCATATGTAGAAATCATCACTGAGAAGGGAGTTAGATATGAGCATTAAATCTTACTGACCAACATTATGTCAAATTTCTTGTCTATATGCATCACTTGCTTGTCTCTGCCATTATTATTATTTATATAGCGCCAACAAATTCCGTAGTGCTGTACAATGGGTGGACTAACAAACATGTAATTGTAACCAGACAAGTGGGACGCACAGGAACAGAGGGGTTGAGGGCCCTGCTCAATGAGTTTACATGCTAGAGGGAACAGGGCCGGACTGGAAACTAAAAGCAGCCCTGGAAAAAAATTCTATACCAGCCCAATAATGCGTCGCGCCAGCATAGTGTGCTGATATAGAGGGTGAAAAAATAACTTGAAATTGAAAACTCTTACTCCAACGAAAGAACGCATATAGGGCTTCAAAATAAACAAAAGAGTGCCTATATTTTAAGTAGACGTACATTTGCATGTAATCAATGTTCCAGTACAACTACTTTGGCCTATTAAGGACATTTTAGTAATGGGACTGAAATGCTGAATGTCTGCAATTGCACAACTAAACAAAAATGAAGTTAGCTTGTTTATTTTGAAGTTCTATGGGTGCGCTCTTCACTTTAAATATGTTATGGTGCATGAGTATGCAACTAGCAACAAGACTGGGCCAATACGTGCTCATTACACACACACACACACATATATATATATATATATATATATATGTGTGTGTGTGTGTGTGTATTACTGTCAGGATCACATCAATTTACGTCTATTACCTTTACCTCATTTAGTGTATCTTGTCTCCAATTGTCTCCTTTTTTTCTCTTACAGCGACCCTTGTGTTTCTTTTACTTCATCCCAGTCCCTGTGTTTCTTTTTACCCTTCTCCAGCCTCTGTATTTCTCTTTCCCTAGCCCCTTTTGTGTTGTTCTTAGCCCCAGCCAACAAACCTTCTGTGTCTCTTTCTTCCCTCTCCTTCCTGTCTCTCTTCCCCCTCTCCTCCCTGAGTCTCTCTTCCCCATCTCCTCCCTGTGTCTCTCTCTTACCCCTCTGTCTCTTTGTACCCCCATCCCATGTGTCTCTCTATTACCCCTCTGCCTCTTTGTCCCCCTTCCCTGGTGTCTCTCTATTACCCCTCTGTCTCTTTGTCCCCCCCCTTCCCTGGTGTCTCTCTATTACCCCTCTCTTTGTCCCCCCATCCCCTGTCTCTCTATTACCCCTCTGTCTCTTTGTCCCCCCCCCTTCCCTGGTGTCTCTCTATTACCCCTCTCTTTGTCCCCCCCATCCACTGTCTCTCTATTACCTCTCAGTCTCTGTGTCCCCCCTTCCCCAGTGTTTCTATTACCCCTCTATTTGTCCCCCTTCCCCTCTTTTTGTCCTCCACTTCCCTCTATTTGTCCCCCCTTCCCCTCTATTTGTCCCCCCCTTCCCCTCTTTTTGTCCCCTTCCCCTTCCCCTATTTTTCTCTGTACCTGCTGCTGCTACAGGAGGACTGAGGGAGGGGGCGGAGCTAACTACCATGCTCCCTCCCGGTTCCCATAATTCCCAGCATCTACAGATCATAGAGTAATCCCTACACTATGATCTGTAGATGCTGGGAATTATGGGAACCGCGAGGGAGCTTGGTAGTTAGCTCCGCCCCCTCCCTCAGTCCTCCTGTGCTGACAGCTATGCTGCTGTCAGTATCAGTGAGTGTGCTGCTGCATCGCTTAGGCGGCCGCCCGGCACACTCACTGATACTGACAGCAGCATAGCTGTCAGCACAGGAGATGGGGCTGCCGGCCGCAAGGTGAGTAATCACCTCAGAGTGTGCCGCCGGACCGGCCACCCGGCGGCACTGACATGCGGCCGGCGGCCGCGATTTTATTAGACAGCAGGGCTCCCTCTCACTCTCCAGCCCCCCAGGTGCCGCGGCCCACCGGGAAATTTCCCGGTATCCCGGTGGGCCAGTCCGGCCCTGAGAGGGAATGATGTAAAGTGTCACAAAAGGTAAAAGTAGGGGTAGAAAATTAGATTAGTAGAACAGTATCCACTCAAGGCTTAGTGTGTTTTTTTAATGACAGTTGCATGAGCGAAATCAGTTGGGAAGCTATTAACAGTTTAATTGATATGCTTTTGTGAAAAACTGAGTTTTGAATGATTTTTTGAAGTAGTGGAGACTGGGTGAGCGTCTAACAGAGAACGGAAGTACTGGGGTTGGAACGTTTTTTAATCAGGCTTTGCTTATGGCAGATGATTAGGTGATGGAGCTCTGACTTTCTTGCAGCAGTATTGGGGCTGGAAAGTCATCATTATTACCAGGTTTCATTCAAGCCCAGATTGCCTTACAATCCATAATAAATGCTGCTGCCAGACCCATATAGCAGACCTCCCATCCCTCACCAATCAAAATTCCTAGTTCTTATTAGTTCTTCTTATTATTATATTTATATAGCGTAAAAATATTCTGTGGTGCTTTACAATGGGTGGCCTAACAAACATGCATTTGTTACCAGACAAGTTTGACACACAGAAAAAGAGGGGTTGAGGGCAGTGGCGTACACATGACCCATGGGGCCCCGGTGCGAAAATTGATCCGTGGCCCCCCCCCCCCCCCTCGCGCTTACTCTGCGCGGGCCGGGGCAGCAACACATGGCGGCGGGCACCTGGTCGCAGGGGTTGCAGGGCTGCGACCGCGGTATGTACGCCAGTGCATGCAGATGCACACACACTTAAAGGACCACTACAGACACCCAGATCACATCAGCTCAATGAAGTGGTCTGGGTGTCAGGTCCCTCTAGTTTTAACCCTGCAGCTGAAATCATAGCAGTTTCAGAGAAACTGTTATGTTTCACTGAGGGTTAATCCAGCCTCTAGTGGCTGTCTCACTGACAGCCGCTAGAGGCGCTTCCGCCATTTTAAGACACTGAACGTCCATAGGAAAGCATTGAGTAATGCTTTCCTATGGGCGGTTTGAATGCGTGCGCGGCTCTTGCCGTGCATGCGCATTCGGAGCTGAGAGGCGGAGAGATCCCCAGCGCCATGGGAGTCCGGCGCTGGAGAAAGGTAAGTGCTGAAGACGCACACACACACTCTCACGAACAAATGCATACACACTAGCTAACAGACACACACATTTACTGACAGAGACACACTCAGCGGCAGACATACATACACAGTCACTTACAAAACATACACTCTCACTGACAAACACACACTCACTAACAGACATAAAACAGACTCACTAACACACACACACACACAAACACACTCAGTAACAGACACACACAGTAACACACTCACTGACACTCACTAGCAGACACACACACTCTAACACAAACACCAACACTCACACTAACACACACACACACACTAACACTCACACACACTAACACTCACCCACATTAACACTCACACACATTAACACTCACACACATTAACACTCACACACACTGACACTCACACACACTGACACTCACACACACACTAACACACACACTAACACTCACACACACACTCACACACACACTCACACACACTAACACTCACACACTTACACATGTTTTTTTTTTATTTAATCCCCCCAGCCTCCCTACCTTTTGGAGTGCTGAGGGGATTCCCTGGGGTCCAGTGGTGCTGCTGGGCTCCTAGGCGGGCAGTCAGGCTGGCCGGTGCGCGAGGGAGCACTCTCCCCTGAGTGCTTCCTCTTCAGCTCCCTTGCGCGCCGTGTAGGGATGCCGGCGCCGGAAGATGACGTCATCTTCCGGCTCCGGTATCAGTGCGGTGCGCGAGGGAGCTGAAGAGGAAGCACTCAGGGGAGAGTGCTCCCTCGCGCACCGGCCAGCCTGACTGCCCGCCGGGTGTAAGCAGGGCCAGCCTCGGGGGGCTCTGAGGTGGCTGGCTCCTGGGGCCCCCAAGAGAAGAGGCAGGCCCAGTGGGCAACTGCGACCCCTGCGACCCTGGTATGTACGCCACTGGTTGAGGGCTGTGTTTAATGAGCTTAAATGCTAGAGGGAGTGGGGTAAAGTGACACAAAAGGTTAGAGAAGTATTAGGGAAGTAGATTGGTAGAATAGTATTCAATGAAGACTTAGTGTGGGGGTTTTGGAGCCATTAACAGTTTAATTGATATGCTTTTGTGAAAAAGTGAGTTTCTAATGATTTTTTGAAGGAGTGGAGACTGGGTGAGCGTCTAACGGAAAAGGGAAGGGAGTTCCACAGGAATGGTGCAGCCCTAGAGAAGTCGTGAATGCGAGCATTAGAGGTGGGAGTACGAACAGAGGATAGACGCAGGTCTTCGGCAGAGCGTAGTGGCCTAGACGGGACATACTTGTGTATTAGGGAGGATAGATAGGTGGGAGCAGCGTTATGTAGAGATTTGAAAGCAAGAACTAGAATTCTATATTGAGCCCTATATCTTACGGGAAGCCAATGCAGGGACTGACAGAGGGGTGAGGCGTGGGAGGTGTGGAAGGACAGGAAGATGAGCCTCGCATTCATTATAGACTGCAAAGGGAGCACGTAAGACCAGTGTGAAGTGGATTGCAGTAGTCAAGGCTAGAGAGGACAGTGGCATGGACCAGCACCTTAGCCGCATCTGGCGTTAAGTAGAGGCGGATGTGCGCAATGTTTTTGAGATAGAAGCAGCAGGATTTGGAGATAGACTGGACATGAGGGATGAAGGAGAGGTCGGAGTCAAAGACAACACCTAGACAAGGAGCCTGCGTGGTGGAGCTGATGGTAGCACCAATAAGGTGGAGAAAGACAGAAACGTGAGTAGCAACACTTGAGGGAGGAAAGACCAGAAGTTCTGTTTTGAACAAGTTGAGATTAAGGAAGTGGGCAGCCATCCAGTTAGAAATAGCAGAAAGGCAGTCAGAGACACTAGTTAAGAGGGGCAGGGAGAGATCAAGGGAGGACAGATAGATTTGCGTGTCATCCACATAGAAGTGATATTGGATGAGTTTACGAATGGAGGCAGTGTAGCTCAAAAACAGTAGGGGACCAAGGACTGAACCTTGGGGGACGCCAACAGAGAGAGGTTGTAAGGAAGGGGCAGAGCCAGAGAAAGAAACACTAAAAGAGCGCTGGGTGAGGTAGGAGGTGCACCAGGAGAGAGCAATATCTCGTAGACCGAGATTACAGAAGATGAGAAGAAGCTGTGTTGAGAAGATGAGAAGAAGCAGTGGAGAGGTCAAGGAGAATAAGGATAGAGTAGTGACCATGAGATTTTGCATCTAGTAGGTCGTTTTATACGTTGGTCAGAGCCATTTCCACAGAGTGCTGAGTGTGGAAACCATACTGAAGTGGGTCGAGCAGAGAATTGGACTCGAGGAAGTCTGTCAAACCTGACATACACAAGTCTTTCAAGCAAAAGGCAGTAGCGAGATAGGGCGGTAGTTGGACGGGGAGTTAGGGTCAAGGTTGGGCTTTTTTAGAATCGGGGTGAGTATTATTGCTGTGGGGCTGTGTAATACACTCAGATATACCAAGAATATGGATTTGGACACAAATTGCTGCTAACCCCTCACTGCCTTTAGTATATTTACGTTGAAATCTTTCAATTTACTTCAATGTCTATTGCATAATTTGTACAGCGCTGCAGACTATGTTGGCGCTTTATCAATGATAATATTTGTCCAGCTGTGGGAGGGGTAGTTGTAAAACACTCTATATAAATAATAACATAATAATAATAATAATACAAGGCAGGTCAGCTTTACCATATTAATATCAGAGAACTCTTTGCATCCTGGAAGAGTAACATTGTTACCTTGTCCCAGTCCCTGCCATTGACATTAGTCTCTCTGTATCAATCTTGTTGCTAGGGACTGTTGCCAGGGGCGTTGCTGTTCGAGACTAGAGAAGGACTTTAGCGACAAGGGCAGGAGAGGCAGGTGCATCACGGGAGATGTAGTTCGATGATAAAAATTAAGCTATTATAGGGCTATTTCTTTACATAGAAGAGAGTTTCCTTTTTTAGTCTAAGCTGAATAAATCACTTTGGCTCCGAAATATGTGCATATCATTAGAAAAAAAAATATTCTTAGTGTATATGGCGACCAAACACACGTGACCAAGGAATACAAATCCCGGCATGCATTGCTGTATTGGGGTCCTCGGTTATGAAGAGTTTACTTTTATTATAGCGCAAAGGAGAAAATTAGAGAAGATTACACATAGATCAGGAGGTCGAAGCAAGTCGATAAAGGCGAGTGTTCGGTGCGATCAGGCATTGCGCCGGCCACCTAGCCCCGCCCACAGCCCGCTCAGGCATTGCGCTGGGCACCTATCCCCGCACACAGCCCGCTCAGGCATTGCGCAGGCCCCCTAGCCCCGCCCACGGCCCGCTCAGGCATTGCGCAGGCCCGCTAGCCCCGCCCACAGCCCGCTCGCGGAGGGTAGGAGACCCCGTGCCGCCGGAAGGAAGCCCTCTCTCTCCAGATCCGCCATTAGCAGGAGGTGAGTGCTGGGATGGCGCTCCGGAGGTCGATGGATGGTCGCGGGTTACCCGGGGGGTTCGGAGCCCGGCGGGGTCGGGGCATGGCGGACATTAACCCTCCTCTCTCTCCCCCGCAGGTGGATCCGGCTCCGACATGCAGATCTTCGTGAAAACCCTCACCGGGAAGACCATCACCCTCGAGGTGCGGCTGGGCTGGTCATGGCGGGGGGGCATGGTGGACGCAGGCCAGGCATGGGGGGGGGGGGGGTGCCGGGCATGGAGGGTATACAGTGGTTATGGCCGGCCAGGGCTGGACATGGAGAGGGTGGTGGTTATGGTGGTGCTCGCTGGCCGGGCCTGCGGTGGTTATGGTGGACGTTGGCTGGACATGGAGGGGGGCTGGCCGGGCGGCCATGACAGTGGTTATGGTGGTCTGGGGGTCCCACACGTTATCCGGGCCCCGTGAATGGGGCATGGCGCGGTGGTTATAGTTATGGCGGTGCACGCTGGCCGGGCATGCGGTGGTTATGGTTATGTCAGTGGTTATGGGGGTCCCCCACGTTATTTGGTATCCGGGCCCCGTGACACGGCGGTAAGGGGCCAGGCCCAGTGTCCGAGCTCCCTGCGAGATTCACTATTGTGCGAGTCTGTCATTGTTCTGTTTATGAAGGGAGTTTCAGTGTGTGGCCGCTGCTCCTATATTGTGACAGCGTACATGCGGAATGGTTTTATTTAATTTATTTTGAGGTTAAATCCTGGAAATTCGCACTTTAGTGAATGCGGTATCTGATTCTGTATTTCCCAACCGTGGTGTATCCTGGGTGCTGGCCATGTGCAGTCAGGGCCTATCCATCCTGCATGGCTTTATGCTGGCCATGTGCAATCCAGGCAGTAATATGCAGCCTGAGTGGTTCCCTGTGGGCACAACCGGCCTGAGTGGTTCCCTGTGGGCACAGCCGGCCTGAGTGGTTCCCTGTGGGCACAGCCGGCCTGAGTGGTTCCCTGTGGGCACAGCCGGCCCGGGTGGCTCGCTGCGGGCCCATGGGGCACTGGTGGCTCGCTGCGACATGTGAAGGATAGATTGTACTTGGCTGCTGCTATTGTCAGGCAATGAAGTTTTCAACATTTATTTTTTTACTGGCATTTATAATGTGCCAACACATTCTGCAGGGCTGTACAATTAGGGAAAAATACAATATAAATCGACCAAAGGGGCCCTGCCTGTGAGCTTACATTCTGAAGATAGACTTGGTTCATTAGTTTGAGCAAGGTTCTCCATAGGGGCTTTAACCCACCCTACTACACATTGATAATGTGATTTCAGCAATCTGCACTGTCTAGGTCAGGGAAATTTAATATTGATAATGTGAAAGTGTTGTGGAATAGTGCCAAAGATCTGTAGGTAACTTAACTGTTACAGTGAATAGTGGGAGTGCCTATTTAGAGTCTTACCTTTTGGGGTCTCTGCATATTTTGCAAAGTCTTCCAATGGTGACATCACTACTTGTACAGTGGCAAGGGGATACAGTGTGGGTGGATACAAAAAGATATGGAAGGGCTGCGCCAAATAAGGGTAGATAGTCCAGTAAAGTATTGATAGGGTGCCAATAGATGGTCTAGGATACTTGATAGAGTTCCTCTGTGGATCCGTCTAGTGTAGACCGTTCCGTATATGTAAATACAAGAGAGGTAGAGGTGACTAATGGTATAGTATGAAAGTTCAGGGTGTGATAGGTAACAAAATGTAGAGAACTCACATTCAAGAATGCTATGGCCAGCTCTGGTGTGGATTGCGTACAGCGGTATAATCCCCGCTTATAGGATATGTAGGGAGGGGGTCTCCGTCAACACCGTCTGGTAGTCCAGAACTCGGAAAAGAGAGACAGAAAGCGACAATAGTGCTCTCAATTTTGATGTGGTTCAGTGTGCAGATAAGAAGAGGTAAAAAACTCACATTTGAGGGAGCTATGGCCAGCTCTGGTGTGGATAGCGTACAGCGATATAATCCCCGCTTATAGGATTTGTAGCGGCGATACGTCAGTCAGCACCGTCTGGTGATCCAAGGCTCCAATATAGAAAAATAAAAAGCAGCAATAGTGCTCTCAATTGTGATAGGTTAAGAGAGTAGTAGAGGAAATAAATAATACTCACAAAGATAGAGCAGCGGTACTGCTCTATGGATAGGCGCTGGTGGTATGATCCCCACCTAGGATTTCTTGGAGTACTGGAACTTTAAAATTGCCAGTGGAAGTAAAAGTAACCAGGAAAGGTTAATGCCAAATGCCAGGAATAGGTAAAAAAAAAAAAAAAAGTTTAAAGTGCATAGACAGTGCAATAAAGAGGATTGGTACAATAAGGTAGCCAAAAAACTTTTATTGATCTAAAATACAGAATTAATAACCATAAACGCGTTTCACCATAAGTGGCTTCTTCAGAATGGGATAAAAGTGTGGGTGAGTTGTACTTGTACTGCCTGATACTGTACCCATTGGCTGCTGTCATCTTCAGCACTTGGCACTTCATGTCTGTGTTGTACTCTTGCGCATGTGCAAATGTACAAAACGAATGTTTACGGAGCATCCATAGATATTATCTTGTAATGAGCAATATGCCTTATTCCCATAACCATTGCTAGTGACCGCAATATTAAACTTAGATGTGTATGTTCAGCAATAAGTGCTATATAATTTAAATTCAAACCTTTTGCTTTGAGTTCTGCCTATTTTTTTTAGTGATATATAAAAAATTTGCTTTTTTTTTTTTTTTGGACAGGTTGAAGCGTCTGATACTATTGAAAATGTCAAAGCTAAAATTCAGGATAAGGAAGGTAGGTTGGTGGATTTTCAAATATGAGAACATGGTGGCAGATATCAAGACCCCCATCTTGAAACTTGTTTTCAAATCTATGCTTGTTATGCAAAGTTCTTAGTTACATTATGGAAAACTGTCTGAAATATTGAACTTTGCAAATGTGTTGACTTTTAAGTAAACCTTGTCTTTATGAATGCTTGCTTTCCTTGGGAGTAGCTTCCTATTCTTTAAGTTTATACAGACACAGCTTCTGCTATTCTAACTGCAGGTTAAGTCCTTGATGCTTTGGTGGCTGTGGATTGTCGGAAGTGGCCGGCAGTATCTTTATAGATTGTGCGTGCTTGTCCCTTATGACTTTATTGTGTGAGTTTTTTTTTAAAATGGCTTCTAATGTGCGTTTTTTGTGTTCCAGGCATTCCCCCTGATCAGCAGCGATTGATCTTTGCTGGCAAACAGCTGGAGGATGGCCGCACTCTTTCTGACTACAACATCCAGAAGGTATGGCTTTCAACCAGAAACCTGTACCTTTATCGCTAGGCAAACCATTGTGCGACATTAACTTACTGTGGTACAGCTGCTTTTTGTTTTTAATGGCTCTGTATTGGGTAATTTTATGTAAATAGTTTATCATGTGGCAAGATGTTGGCTGACTTTGTAACCTGTTTAAAGGCTGCTAAAAGGTCACATAGGGTGTTTACAAAGAGATCTTATTCCCAAAGAGCACCATGTCAAGTTTAAGCCAGTAAATGTGCTGGTAAAATGGTCTGCACACTAGTAGATGACAAGCCCAGAATGCATTGCACATATTGTGTTCCTTTTTTTTTCTTTTTTTAGGGGGGGGGGGGGGGGGGGATATTAAGCAATTTGTGCAATGTAAGGATGCCTGCTTAGACCAATTAACTCATGAATAATTGTTCTGTAAAGAACGTGTTCATTCCATGCAGCTAGTGTTCTGAATAGTTTTTTCTTTTTTCCTTAAAATTAAATTCTAATGCTAACCTGGAGTTCTGTGAATGTAAATGACTGTTCAAGCCAGGTCTGTTGGAATTGATCAGCCTTTATAAATTTCTGTTGGTGCTAGTTAGCAGTTAGAACATGTCTAGTTAATACAGCAATGGTTGGATTGTCCTTTATGTCTGTTTATATATCCAAAGTGTTTTAAGAGCTCAGTATATTCATGTTTTATGGTAGTGCCTCACTTTGTTTTTGCTACGGTTTCACATTTTGACCTGACTCTATTCTCCCAGGAGTCCACTCTTCACCTTGTGCTGAGGCTCCGAGGTGGTGCCAAGAAGAGGAAGAAGAAGTCTTACACCACTCCCAAAAAGAACAAGCATAAGAGAAAGAAGGTCACACTTGCCGTGCTCAAGTACTACAAGGTACTCTCATAACATAGGCTACAGATGGTTTACGTACGGATGTAGCTATGGATCCTTGCTTCATTTGAGTGATTCCCTGGTGAATTCCAACAACTCATGGTTTAGTGAATAACCCTGATTGTGCTGCAAAAACATTGGTTTAGTTTCAGTTGTGAACTTATGGTTATCAGCATTTGGATTACCCATTATCTGCCCTTGCCCCCAGGCATCTCCACATTAAACCATGTATGATCATATTTGTCCTAATACATGGGCTATGTTTAAAAAAAAAAAAAAAAATTATTGGGATACTGTGTATGGTTAAGCTTGGCACCCATGTTTTGTGAAGTACAGAAAACTAGAGTTCCAGACATCACTGCATGATGTAAATGTTTTTCCTTCCCTCTATCATAAAGTACTAATGCATAGCAGGCTAAGAGTGTATTGGCCAAGTCTCCGAAGTTGTTTAGGTATTGGTGTTACTCAGCTTTGTGGAATAGCCCTGTGTGTTAATCAGCTGGTGTGGTCTCTTGCAGGTCGATGAGAACGGTAAAATCCACCGCCTGCGACGTGAATGCCCTTCAGATGAGTGTGGAGCTGGTGTCTTCATGGCAAGTCACTTTGATAGGCATTACTGTGGCAAGTGCTGTCTGACATACTGCTTCAACAAGCCCGAAGACAAATAAATGTACATTTGTTAATAAAGGAGTCCACTAATCTAGCTCTTTGTGTTTTCTGTTTTGAGCAAAACTGTTGGCAAGTAGCTGAAGTTGGTTACCAGCTAACCAGATGATACTTCCTTATCACTATCTGGTAATATATGTACCATTGCAAAATGATCTGTAGTCACCTAGCAGTTAGTTAATGTTTAAGGGGAAAGTCGCTCTTATAGTGTTAATACCGAGGTAAATGCCTCCACTTTTTTTTTGACATCTATAGAAAACTTGTGGATATAGCACATTTCCATGATTTTAAACCGTAAACAGTGATATCCAGCAGATAACCTGTTTGCTAAACTACACAATTTCTTAAAAATTAGAGGGAGATATCTTGAACGCAGAAACCAAAAGATAATACTTATTGCTAGCCGTTTCCATTACAAGCAGCACCAATTCAGATACCTAACAGTTTGCATAAATTATGGACACCTCCTTTATATTTTTAAAGGACGATTAAGATGACTCATGGGCAGAATATAGGATACAAACAATATTCATAGAATGTGTATTTAAAATAAATCAATTGCCTGCAGCACGTGGTAGAATATCTGCACATTTTAATTATCTATTAGGCAGTGTTATTAGTATTGCCATTTATATAGCGCCAACAGATTCCGTAGCGCTTTACAATATTATGAGAGGGGATTTAACTATAAATAGGACAATTACAAATAAACTTACAGGAACAATAGGTTGAAGAGGACCCTGCTCAATCGAGCTTACATTCTATAGGAGGTGGGGTGTAAAACACATTAGGACAGGAATTTGCAATCAAATAAGGTGGGCTGCCCTTTAGGAGAGGGCAAGAGACAGGTATGTGAGGTAGGGTTTAGTCTTGGAGGCCATAAGCTTTCCTAAAGAGATGAGTTTTAAGGCACTTCTTAAAAGATGCAAGACTAGGGGAGAGTCTGATGGCGATGGTTAATGCGCTGTCTACTTACTGTATCCCGGATGCTATGTGATTATAGTGTAATTAGGAAAGTGGTAAGCAGTGAAACAGCCCTAGTGATTTTGCTAGAATGAGGCATGTATGATAAGTATGTCTGTTCATCAGTGCAGGCAGTTGAAGCTTTATTAATGAATCACAGAATAGTCTATTGGGTTATGCCAGATACCTGAAGAAAAATTAATGTTCAATATCTGTCTAAATTGGGATTAAACACCCCATAAAAATAGGCACAAAGGAAAGGTGTCAAGGAAATAAGCCTAGTTTACATTAAGACTGTATCTATGCTCCAGTCGAATTTAAAGGATCATCTGCTTATAAAATAAACAGAATGAAAGAATAAAAATACCACTGAATAAGAAAACAAAGTAAACTACACATCACACCTTACTAGTCATACACAGACGAGTGTGTAATAAGTAAGCTTTTCTGGCCTATCAAGGTATATGGAAAATATAAAGCACACTGTTGAGAACCACTGCCCCACTGACGCATGAATCCCAAATCCCATAGGAGAGGGCTCCACAAGCACTGAGGCTTAGTATGATCCTGCACAATAGTTTCACGGATCCAGATAGGAATCTACCCACAAAATGCACTCAGTGGAGCAGGTATGGGATTTTCCGAGGATGTGAGATGTGCATGGGGGTTCATCCGTAGTTTGATCTTATACTAGGTAAGAGGGTGAGGTTGGGTGCTGGACTCTAAAAATGCAACCTCTTCTCAACTTCTGCTGTTTCTCTCTGGAGACATTCGGTGTATCATTTTGATAGTAAGTGGGGAGTCTCACAGATGGTGTATAAAATGGCTGCCTGGTTTTCTTCTTTGATAGGGGGAAACAAGCCTATTATCCCTTACATATACCTGTACCAGGCCAGCTGCCATTTGAGAGACTGCTGCTGAGTTAAGCAGTGTTTCCGCTTTGGTGTCTCTCACCCTGGCATACATTAGCTTAGATTCAGCCAAAAGGTGTTGAATAGTGTGTCCAGGTGAGCGATGACATTATGTGGCAGTCCTCTAGGCATCAAGGAGCATGTGGTGTCTGCCATTTTAGTCATGCTTGAGCACCTGTGTTGCTCAGATAAGCCCCAGAAAAAACATTGCCCAGAGCATAACACTGGCCTGTCTTCTTCCCATAGTGCAGGGGTAGGCAACCTTTTAGCAGCACTGTGCCGATATAGGATTGTGATGTCCCGTAGCATGCCGGTCCTATTTTTTTTTTTTTATTCAAGGTGTGTATGCTGCCGTATTCTGCTTGTGTTACTTTTACTGTAATTGCTTTGTTTGTTGTATTTGTGCGTATATGCAGGGCCTTCTTTAATAGTGACTGGACCCTGGGCAAAGCATTTGCTTAGGGCCCCCTGGACCCTGTCCCTCCTTCCCAGGCATGCAATCACGTCCTCCACCTCAACGCAGTGGCGGACCTAAAGTAGAGAGGTGCAATAATTTTTGGGGGTCTCCCTGTTGCACGGGTGATTAAAAGGTAGATCCCCATCTGTCGTGCAACTCCAGAAATGCATTGATAGCTGGGGCTCTACCATTTACCCATGTTTGCAGGTCTGTATTTAGCACTAAACAGTTTTTGTTTGTTTGAATGTAAACAGGTTTTTGTATGGAATTTGTTTGTACATGGTGTTGGCGTGATTGCAAGCATGTATTTGTGTAGTGTTGGTTTTTGAATGCAGGGGTGTATTTACATATAATTTTGGTGTGTAACACAGACATGTGTTTGTACGTAGTGTTGAGATTTGAATGCAGAGGTGTATTTGTGTGTAGTGTTAGTGTGTGAATGCTGAGATGTATGCACATATACACACACAGAGATATATACACACTGAAATGCGCACACACAGATACACACACACAGACATACTGACACACACACAGACATGCTGACATACAAACATACTGACACACACAGATATACTGACACACACACAGACATACTGACACACACAAAGACATACTGACACACAGACACACACAAAGACATACTGACACATGCTGACACACAGACATGCTGACACACAAAGACATACTGACACACATACTGACACACACAGATATGACACACATACATACAGACACACTAACACACACACACACACACACACACACACACTGACAGACATATTGACACAGACATACACTTTAAAACCCACCCTCCAGTTTCCTACCTTTCCTGCTGGTGGTTGAAGGTGTTGGGAGTTGGGGTCTAGCGCTCTCGGCCAGCCCCCCTCCAATCTGCCTACTCTTCTTAACACAGACATGTGTTTGTACATAGTGTTGAGATTTGAATGCAGAGGTGTATTTGTGTGTAGTGTTAGTGTGTGAATGCTGAGATGTATGCACATATACACACACAGAGATATATACACACTGAAATGCGGACACACAGATACAAACACAGACATACTGACACACACACAGACATGCTGACATACAAACATACTGACACACACAGACATACTGACACACACAAAGACATACTGACACACACAAAGACATACTGACACACAGACACACACAAAGACATACTGACACATGCTGACACACAGACATGCTGACACACAAAGACATACTGACACACATACATACAGACACACTAACACACACACACACACACACACACACACACTGACAGACATATTGACACAGACATACACTTTAAAACCCACCCTCCAGTTTCCTACCTTTCCTGCTGGTGGTTGAAGGTGTTGGGAGTTGGGGTCTAGCGCTCTCGGCCAGCCCCCCTCCAATCTGCCTACTCTTCTTTCCCGCGCGCTCCTCTCTTTGTGGGAGGAAGTGATGCGCGGCCGTCACTTCCTCCCAGCCTGCTGCCGAAAAGCAAGGGGCCCGCTCGCGCTGTTAAAGCGCCTCAGCGTGCGGCGGGCCCCTGCTGACAGAAGCCCACCAGGTGGTCCTTTGTGCATGGGCCACCCGGTGGGCCTCCTTAGTGTGCAGATTACCGGCCAGAGGGTTAGAAATAGTTGAGGCCAGCAGGGCTCACGGTGCAGCTGCCCAGTTTGCCCCGCGTTAAAGATGGCCCTGCGTCTATGAGCTATTATATTGTTTATGTTCATGAGTAGTTTATGGTATTGTGTATGATACATATGAATGTGGGCTGTGTATGGGGGCCGCTTGTGCAATTGTGTGTGTGTGTGTGGATGGATATGTCACAGTGTGTGTTTGGTAGTGTGTGGGGGATTTTTGGGGTATTGCATGTGAGGTTGTGTGCATGTATGTGGATTGTTAGTGGTGTTTCGTTTGTGCGGATTGTGTGTATGTTTGTGTGTGGGCTGTCCGTATTATTTGTATGAGGGGAGGGTTATTCTGCATTTCTGTGTATATCTAGCAGTGTGGGTGGCTTCCCTGGGTTCCAGTGGGGGCCAGGCTGGCCAGGTACAGGTCAAGGACAGGAGCTGCAACAGTAGCTGCAGGCTGCTCTACTACAGTGTGGATTCCTATTTACAAGTGCTCTGAGATCACTACCTCTACGTGCTGCAATGAGGATTGTCCTTCACCACCTTCTCGGATTAGCAGATATCTGAAGTTTTACTGGGACTCCTGATAGGCCAGAGCCTGTTTGTCTCTAGCAGCCTTGAGTGCCGGGCAAAGGCACCTCGAGTGCCGTGCATGGCACTAGTGCCGTAGGTTGCCTACCCCTGCCATAGTGTATTCTGCAGTCATTTCTTCCCACGGAAAATTATCCACACACACCCAGCCATCCACCTGATCTAAAAGAAAACCTTTTTTCATTGGAACAGGCAAACCCTGTTTCATTGCTCTAATGTCCAGTTCTGATGCTTACAACCCTACCGGGCATTATGGGCGCTCTGACTGGTCTGCAGCTACGCAGCAAACTGCAATGCTTCTGACACCTTTCTATCATGGCCAGCAATACGTTTTTCATCAATTTGAGCTACTGGTGTGTGATCGGACCAGAGGCGCTAGCCTTCACTACCCACGTGCATCAATAATCCTTGGGCGCCCATGACCCTGATGCTGGTTCACTAGTCGTCTTCCTTTAACCTATTTTGATATGTCCTAATCACTGCATACCGGAACACACACCCCCACAAGGCTTGTTGTTTTGGAGATTTTCTGATCCAGTTGTCTAGCCATCACTATTTGACCCTTGTCGAAGTCACTCAAATCTGAAATTCGTGAACTGAAATCACTTGCTGCTTAAACCAATATATCCCACCCCTTGAGAGGTGCCATTGTAATGATAATATATATATATTATGTATATCATTGCAATGGCACCTTTCAAGGGGTGAGAGAATATATAATCAATGTTATTCACTTCATCTGATAGTGGTTTTAATGTGGATGAGCAATGTTGGTGCTATCCATTAAATAATAAACAAATATACAGAAAAAAATGAGAAGTGGTACATAAGTTACACAAATAGCAATGCAGAGTAAGAGTTGATTCAGACAAGAAGAAGACAGTATTATTATCATCACTATTTTTAGTTTCAGCAACAAGATGGTGGTGGTGTCATTTCTGGATACAAACTAATTTCTGTCTCCCTCCACGTTAATGGTGCTACCATCAGCTGCACCACACAGGCTCGCTGCCTAGGTGTTCTCTTGACTCTGACCTCTCCTTCACCCCTCATGTCCAGTCTATCTCCAAATCCTGCCTCTTCTATCTCAAAAACATTGCACGCATCCGCCCCTACTTAACACCAGATGCGGCTATATTGCTGGTCCATGCCACGGTCTTCTCTCACTACTGCAATCCGCTTCTCAGTGGTCTTATGTGTTCCAAACTTGCGCTGTTACAGTCCATAATGAATGCGGTGGCGAGGCTCATCTTCCTGTCCTTCCGCACCTCCCACGCCTCACCCCTCTGTCAGTCCCTGCATTGGCTTCCCGTAAGATATAGGGCTCAATATAAAATTATGGTTGTTGCTTTCAAATCTCTACATAATGCTACTCCCACCTATCTATCCTCCCTAATACACAAGTATGTCCCATCAAGGCCACTACGCTCTACCGAAGACCTGCGTCTATCCTCTGTTCCTACTCCCACCTCTGATGCTTGCATTCACGACTTCTCTAGGGCTGCACCATTCCCTTTTCCATTAGACGCTAACCCAGTCTCCACTCCTTCAAAAAATCATAAAAAAAAAAACTCACTTTTTCACAAAAGCATATCAATTAAACTGTTAACGGCTACAAAAAACTCCAAACTAAGCCTTCATTGAGTACTATTCTACCAATCTACTTCCCTTACCGTTTGTGTCATTTTACCCCACTTCCTCTAGCATGTAAGCGCATTGAGAGGGCCCTCAACCCCTCTGTTTATGTGCGTCAAACTTGTCTGGTTACAATTACATGTTTGTAAGTCCACCCATTGTAAAGAGCTACAGAATTTGTTGGCGCTATATAAATATAATAATAATAAAAGAGTAGTTTAAGGGGGGCGTGGCTTGAACGCCGACGGAGATGGCCGCCTAACTGAGGAGCTCCGTCCCGCTATGCCATAATAAGCGCACTACACACAGCATAACCTACCCGATGGGACGCACCAAAAGGTCGGACTCTCACCCGACGAAGAGGGGCTCCCAATATTCACCCCAGTCGGGCACGCTAGACGGATACCTCCGCACGCCAGGCAGGCAACAACGGGCTACACCAGGCCCCAAGATGGCCGACGAACAGGCCGCGGCGCCACATGCACAAATGCCCGATACACAGCGACCCTCATTGCCGGATATTAGAGCTGACATCAGGGCCCTCACTGCCGCAATGGTCACAAAATCTGACCTACAAGCCCTATCCGACAACCTGAATGAAGCGATCAGGTCAGAAGTTGCCACACTGCAACGAGATCTCACAGCCCAAGATGGCCGCCTACAAACCCTGGAAGGCACCCACCACACCACGGTGGGACGACTCGACGCAACATGCACAGCAGTGACCAGACAGGGTAACATGTTACTCCAATTGAGGAGGCAAACGGAAGACCTGGACAATAGGGGCCGCAGGTCCAACATACGGATCCGCAATGTCCCAGAAGCCCCAGGTGAGGAAGACGT
The DNA here is from genome assembly GCF_036172605.1 of Pelobates fuscus. Taxonomy (NCBI): domain Eukaryota; kingdom Metazoa; phylum Chordata; class Amphibia; order Anura; family Pelobatidae; genus Pelobates; species Pelobates fuscus. Next base: position 414,284,372 of record NC_086318.1, read on the forward strand.
AGCAGCAGTACTGTCAGAACTATTCAGCATAATTTTAGGCCCAGAAGCCCCACAGCGCTTTGACTTCGACAGAGCCCATAGGGCCCTAAGACCCCGCGCAGCGGAAAACCCGCCTAGAGACATTATATGCTGCCTGCATGAGTACAGGATGAAGGAAAGCATTATGACTAAAGCTAGAACCAGGCAAACTTGGCGGTTCCGCGGGGCAGAAGTCGCCCTATTCCAAGATTTATCACCCCTCACTCTAGAGGCCCGCAGAGCCCTGAGGCCAGTGACACAGCTACTACGAAGCCGCAATATACCCTACAAATGGGGTTTCCCCTTCGCCCTAAATGTCAGACATGAGAACGCATGGAAATCCCTCCACTGGCCGGACGAAGTACCCGCATTTTTACAAGCGCTGGGACTACCCCACACCGAAGTAGAAGACTGGGTCCTGAGCCCCTTGGGCCGCAGACCCAACATACAGGCACCGAGAGCACAGAGGCGCCGCAGAGAAGACTCGCCACACGGACGACAGGCCCGAAGACACCAAAACCCTGCACCGCCTGAGGATAACTAGGCCCTAGGACACGACTCAGTCCGCCCAGCCTATACCTACAGAGCCATGGACCCTTCCGTTGACTGATACCGACGACGATCCGCCTCGATGACCCCAAAGATAAGTACATGATGCACTCGGACTTAGACTGATATTTCTGTACTGATATTTCCCCACTGACTATCACTCACGCCCTGGGACTCACCCTGCCACGTAGGCCTATGCTCCCGAGATGCCCTATAGGCCCCCCCCTTTCTGCTCACGGACAGAGGCCCTACCACCGCCACCTGGAACGTTGGCCGACAACTATAACCGGGGAAGCCACCGATGATTGGGAGGGGTGTGGGACGGGGACAATGCTGAAGCCCTAATGGCATAAGAGGGTACACCGTAGAACCCCCCGCGGGTCTGAACTCAAACACTGCATAACTGAGGCTACTGACTGTAACACTCTGAACGATGGTTGATGGGGGGGGGGGGATATGCTGGTAATGTACTACTGCTGGGGCTGGCGCTGGTGGGTGGTGTGGGGGGAGGGGGGGGGGGGTGGTGGGGGGGTTGGCGGCTGGGGATGTCGATAGGGCTCCCTGGGATGGACCGCCGTCCCGCGGGTGGACTGGTGGGGGGGGATGGGTTGGGGGGGAGATACGTTGTGTGGGTCAATGTGATACTGTTAGAAATGTAAATGCGCTAGACACTATTTAGCCAGCAGGGTTATAAGATATGATTGGAATTGTAGATATTGTGGTTACTTAATGTTGTTTACAGATTCGCTTGCTCACCAAGAGGTCAGACCTCGCGGGACTCTCTTCTCCCCTTTTATCCCACTGGTATCGCACACCGAGTCTGATACACCGCTATAACCCAACGATCCCTAACACCTGCTGGAGATGCGGCGAAGACCCTGGTACCCTACGACACATATGGTGGGACTGCGCTAAGATCAAACCGTTCTGGACCAGTGTTGAGCACGAAATAAAAGAGATCCTGGACGAGCCAACACAGCTGACTATGGAGGCAGCACTCCTACACCACACGGAACTCCCAGTGCCGGCCTACAGGAGATCAATCTTAAGACACTTGCTCAACGCGGCCAAGACTCTCATCCCTCTACACTGGAAGTCGGTGACTCCACCCACACTGGAACACTGGAAGCGAAAGGTGGAAGACATTAGGACAGCAGAAGCCAAAATCGCGGAACTACAGGGGAGATATGAAAAACACATTACATGCTGGACACCCTGGATACTATACACGGCCTAAACGGCGGCAGGGATAATCGTACCCACTGAGGGGAAATGGGTCGAGAGACATGGAGGGGGGCTTGGACACACCCTGGGGGGATTTGGCAACATCCCCCCCCCCCCCTCTTACCCCTCCCCCCCCTCTTACCCCCCCACACCCTCTCCGATCTAACACACACAAGCAACCACACACACACACCGACCAATCCTCACCGTACACACAGGCATTATCAGAGGACGATACCAGGTTGTTACACTATAACCCCCATTACGCCCACCCTGACAATGCCACGGAACAGGCGCGGTTGCCCACACCCCAACAATATATACATAGGAGACCACTCCCTTAGATACATGATAACCGCCGCTAGCCATCGCCCGACAAACCACCTAACCCCCCCCCCCCCTCCCCCCTAGTCCTAGTGCAACACTGTTACATATCAAAAACTAAGATAAATTTCTAATAAATTAAACTCACAAACTTGTAGTGGTTATAGTACCACTCCCAAATGAAGGGCTCAGGGCGAATCAGCCCCTTGTGAATGCGGGATCCAATAGACTCACCACCAGCCAAACTCTTTGTTTAAAATATCTTTATTATATTTCAGAAACAGTTGTGCAGCACTGAAGGTAGATCTGTCATATGCTAACCTGGAAGAGCAGAGAGGGAGTGTGCTGGAGTAAGCTGCTGAGACCAAGAGGAGTAATTTGTATTACTGTATTTATTTTAGTATTGGTCCCGGAGGAAGTCCTCTACGGAGGACAGAACGCGTAGGATCATTGTTTGTTTTATGAATTTTAACTTACTCTTACTAAATATATGCCAATAAAAGCAACTTTTTATAATATCATCAGAGTTCCTGAATTTCTCCAATAGGGACCACCGCCGGCAGGAGAGGGATACAACCCCCCATAACAAGCAGGGAATGCTCATATATCACATCAAATTTGTGAGTGCAACCATAAAGTGTCTGCTACTTGATGACAAAAACACATTGCACTAGGTTTTGTTTTATTTATGTTTTGTAGTGATAATAGCTGGATCCCTAAATTGTGCATTCTGTTTCTATCTTGTGTTGGTGGTTACTATATTGAGAGGGAAGCTGCATATCCAAAGATAAGTTTAATATTATTTGTTATTTCCACTTAAACACGGGTGTGGAGGTGGAAGCGTTATACTTTGTATTTAACAATCAAGACTGATACGTGAATCTATTCTAGGTTGTTTATGTTTAGTTACACTGAATGTGTAAAAATGATTAAAGGACCACTATAGGCAACCAGACCACTTCAGCTTAATGAAGTGGTCTGGGTGCCAGGTCCATCTAGGGTTAACCCTTTCTACTTTAAACATAGCAGTTTCAGAGAAACTGTTATGTTTACAATAGGGTTAATCCAGCCTCTATTGGCTGTATCATTGACAGCCGCTAGAGGCGCTTCTCACTGAAAGACGCCAGCGTCCATAGGAAAGCATTGAGAATGCTTTCCTATGGACTGGCTGAATGCGCGTGCGACTCTTGCCGCGCATGCGCATTCAGCCGATGATGGCGAAAAGGAGGAGGAGAGTTCACCGCGCCGAGGGAGCCCAGCGGGGGAAAACAGGTAAGATTTAACCCCTTCCATCCCATAGAGCCCAGCGGGAGGGGGGCCCAGAGGGTGGGGAGACCTAGTGACCCTATAGTGCCAGGAAAACTAGTATTTTTTCCTGGCACTATAGTGGTCCTTTAAAAGCAAAAAATGTGGGGAGAAAATTATATCCAATTTTGAAATTTGTAACATTTTATTTACACTTAATGTGTTAGGTATACATATAGGATAGTGTCCTTTCAAAAACAAATCCATACCATGTATGGGGCACTCAAAAATAAATCCTAAATTAAGGTAGAACAAACATATAGGGCAAATTCCAGGTTTTGCAAAAAAATAAATAATAATTCTGAACTTTGAAAACAATAGGATACATTTCATTCATATTACATTATGCTATATATATATATATTTATAAGTGTGGGGGCACTTACTATGAAAGAGGAAAATTATGGGTGAACAAACATATAGCTCAAATTCCAGGATTTGTTTTGGTTCAGAACTTGGACTATTGCCTCCGTTCTTATTTTAATTACTTTCTATAAATACATTGCTGATTGGAAGCTATGCTTTTTCATAGTGCCAATATATTTCTGTTGAAATAGCCATTTTAAAACATGGAAAATAAGACATGGAGGAACAGGCCACAATGTTGTTAATGTTCATTTATTTTTTTAAATAAAAAAAAAACAAAAAAAGCAACATCAATAAATTATCCAATTGCTAATAGCATGACTTATTGCACAGTGTTTGAGTGGTGTATTTTTCCATCCTCATCCTTAAAGTCCATATTACCCAACCAGAAATCTGATACATTGATATATGACCAAAAACAAAATGGCTTCATGGATGCGGTTACAAGAAATTTCATCTCTGAATTCTGGATCCTTTCATTGACCGTAGGTGTTTCCAACTCTGGCATCCAGTCTGGCTCAGCACGGCCAGGACATATTTACCAGAACAATGACAGCATTCAATTGTAACCACGCTGGTTCCCAATAAAGGCCCAATTAAAATCCAGGGTCCCATGATATCTCCTGCTGGACCTCTTTGTCTTCAACACACAATATTTCATCTCCAACCTTCACCTCCGTGTCTTTATCCAGGCTTAGACCACATTCTACACCAGTTTTCACTGACTGGACATCGTCTTTGTGGTGCTTAAGAGATGTTACATTTCCTGAATGGGAAAGAATAGACATAACGGATCACTTAAAAAATTCAATGTAAATAAATGGGAATCGATAATATCTGATCAGAAATCACTGCACTACAGAGAATTAAAAGGTTTAAATCAAAGGATTTATCTGTATGTTAAAAAAAAAAAAAGTTATATACATACATATACACACACACACACACACACACACAGGATGTCCCGAAAAAAAAGTATACACACTTTGAATGATTAAAGTACGGTAAGTGTTTGTTAACATGCAGTTAATTTTGAAAGTGAATGCACAATATCACAGATTTATAGAAATTATATATAGAGTGATATAATGATAATCCTCCAGGAGCCAGAAGAATCCAGCAATAAACAAATAAAAAATGTCCAAATGTATAAAATCAGTTGCTCTGTAGCTTTACCTTGTTTCGTGAATCAAATACATATGAAAGTTACCCCATACCCCGCTGCATGGTTTATGGAGAACATAGTTATATTACTGCTTTCTATGGATACCCATATATCTGCTATGTGAGTGTGCAGGTAAACCCATGTGGACTGGTTTCCATTCAGGGGAAAACATGCCTGAAACATAAGTGGCTCTCAGCCACTTCCTGGTCTCTGCAGATGCAGCAGACCCTGGGAACATGTTGTAAATGTGTGTAAATCAGAGCATATTGTCATTTTATTTCTTTTTCAAGTATTTTCAATGTACGGGCTGTAGGGGTATAAGTGACATATAATGTATCCCTTCGACATAATTCTAAAGCCTACACGTTAAGGACAAAACTTTTCAAAACTGATTCTTGTTATTACAGGCAACATTACTTACCTTCCCATAGAACATTTCCATTACGTTGTAATTTAAATTTGAGTTTCTTATCTAGAACTCCTTTCTGGACTCGGCAGCCGGCTACTTGGACTTTCTTTTTTCCTACGGTTACATCGAAGGTTGCCAGTACAGCTGCCTCTCCTTTAAGACAAGAAATAATTTGTGTTTACTAAAGTGAAACAACGATCTTCATCTAAAAAGGGCCAATGCATTAAGGTGAGGAATCACTCAACAGACAAGGACTGGGGAAATCAGCTCAATGCTTCTCAATACAATTTCATTCCAATACATTTGACAAAATTCAGAATCAACTGAGCTGAATGAGCTAAAGCTATTTTCAAATAGATTTCAATTTGTTTGAAAAGAGAGGCAGATGAATTGTAACTGGTGACTGAACAGCATTCAGATTTCTCTACAATAAAAAATAAAATAAAAAATATACTCTCTTAATTTAAGAGTAGTTTAATTATATCTTTTTTTTTTTTAAAATGTTTTCTTCCATAGTACATTTGTTAGAGATGCTACAAATCTTGGTTTTAAGACCACGAACAGGGATCTCCGCTTTGTTTGTGTCACACTGTCTAATTATATATATGTTTCTGTGTGCAAAGATTCCTCTTTGTCTTTTTTACTTCATTTGTAAAGCACTCTGGGTAAAATCACTATCACCAACTGTTCAATAAATAAATAAGGGGGGAAGGTATTGTTTAGCCCAAATCGGGTACAGGATTTCTTTTGACCAGTTCAAACCAATGATAGGGATTCACCTGTCATTCTGCCAGTAGTGAAAAGCAATATTATCACAGAGATCCAGCAGATTTCATCGCTAACTGAATAGCAGCCCTCTAAATGTGCAAATATGGCTGTAATAACAACGTCTGACATGTTTTAATTCCGCAGGCATTCGGTAAATAGATTTCTGTGTGTGAAATAAATGGATTTCTTAAAACAAATCAATGACACGCACTTACCTTTTATCGTTTCTTCTATTATTGGGGGCAATTTATTGTTGAGCTCTTTTTTCATATCTTCAAATAGATGGTAAATGACTTTATGCAGTTTTACTGGGATGTCTTTTTTGGCCGCAAGTTGCTGAACAGCTTTGTTTGTGCTCACGTTAAAGCCGTATATATGAGCTGAGTTAGAAAAAATAAATAAAAATGTGTGAGTGCAAGATAGAACTATTAGTTTCAATGGGCAGCTGAAGATAGGTAGGGAGAGTATCACCCGATATCTTCAACCTATCACCAGCTACTGGGCAAATCTTCATGATACGGCCCAGAAGTAAAGAGGGGCAGGCATGTTGGGCACCGTGGGATCAACTTTGCAGATACGTTGTAGGAAAACACTTTAAACACCTGAACAAATAGTGCCCAGGAACTCCTGTCCATATAAAAACTTAATTGAGCTGAACTTGTTCTGAGATGGTAGTGCCCCTTTAAGTAATGTAGGAAAACTCTTAATAATGGGTATGATTAAATCCCCATATCTTGTCCATGGGACGGGTGCTTTTAAAAAGCCTAGGAATATTATTTAAAAATTATTTGATTACAGAGCTCCGGCTAAACAACGAGAAAACTAACTTTTAATATAGGGGGGACCCCCTCAAAAAAGGCACCTGAGAAACGTCTTACACTCACTAATGGGTAAGAAGACGAAAAAACTGAAACCTGACCGACCCCAGCAGGGGAGAAGCATCGGGGACCTCTGGAGACAGGCACATGGCGCCCAGGAGTCTACAATGGCGGCTCTCCATGGCGGCTGTTCCGCCATGGGGACGATGACCACACGCTGGCAACGGCTCGGCAAATGACTACACAAGTAGCACCTCAACAAAGAACTCCCGATGCCGCCCCAGTAACTTTAACGGCCATCAGGGAACTCATGGCAGAGCTCCACACTAAAATCTCGGCGGATGTGGCCATGATCCGTGAGGACCTACGGGGCCTGACAGGCCGTATCGGAGAAATGGAGCACAAAACACAAGCCCACTCACAACAAATTAATGTCCTCTCACGACAAGTGGAAGAGCTCACAAAACAGAGCGCAACTTTTGAGAGTAGATTCGACACCCTTGAAGACAAAAGGAGACAGAAGAACATAAAACTTAGGGGTGTAGGGGAGACGGTGCCACCAGAAGAACTCCCACACCTCGCAAGGCGCCTCCTGACAGCCATACTTCCACCAAAACAAGCTAAAACGATATCGCTGGAGGGTATTTTCCGACTACAGAAGCCGATTAAGGCACCAGCCGCAGCTACCAGGGACACTGTGATACAGTTCCAGACCCTCAGGGACCGGGCAACAGTGATGGCAGCAGTCAGAGGGCAAACTCCCTATAACTTCGAGGGAATGTCTCTAACTTTCCTTGCTGACCTGTCAGGGGGAACCCTTGCTTGGCGACGGTCGCTCCGACCACTTACCTCCCCCCTGCGCACAAAGACCATCAGCTACAGATGGAGCCAGTCTCGATCACTCCAGATACCACGCGGAGACGCCGTCATCACCATACGGGACATATCGGAGGCACCAAGCCACTTGCTCGCACTGGGACTACCACCGGACTCGCTGGGCCCGACAAACCCTCATGGATGGGACCCCGGGGCTACCCGTGTCTTTGTACCCAGGGACAGAGCGCTAACCGCTAGAGCGGGGCCCACAACATAATTCCAAGCTGGACCGGACCCACGCACGAGCTGATGACTTGGAGGGAACTGCTGAATGCTCCGGCCTCACTGCGGACATTTGCCGCCGAGCATGAGACAGGGTCCAGATCTGCCATACTTCTTTTTTTTCTTTTTTTGTGATGCAACACCTGGGACCCGACCGCAGTGACACCCTTTGTGCCGCGCTCCAGAGCCACACCGCCACCAGATCCGTGAGATACCGTGCTGAGCGCTGACACTTGGCTATATTGACGGGACACAGGCACACGCAACAAGAACTCACCAAACCGACCTGGACGGACTTTGCCCTAACCTCAGCATCACAGATCTGGTGTATCCAGCTCCAGTGGCTCGGCAATACAAGCCCCTCTGCAGGCATCGGCTAGTGGACCAGGTCGACAGTTAGCAGGAATCCCACAGACCTGATGGACTTAAGGGACACAAGCCTGCCGGTGGTACAACCCTACTCTTTCACACCCCTTAGGGGCCATATCCCTGACAGTTGGTCGTAGCTAGATGTTTCCCTAGCCGATCAGAGCGGTCTAATGAATAACTGTATTGCTTTTATTCGCATGTTTCGCTTAAGCTTTAAACGCAACTACTTAACTTAAAGAGTGCACTTAATAGGCTCAATAGGATGCCTAACATGTTATGACCTTTACCCTCAGTAACATGGATTATCTAACCCTTGTCTAGATTGGGTTTATGTTAGAATTGTTAGTTGTGATGTTTGGCTACCACAACTGACACAGTTGTCGGTTTAGGTTCGTAATGCCAAATTGCCAGAGGACAGGGTATTAGAATACAATTCACCTTGATTTTCTAGCCTGTACAACATTATAATGTGATGTCGGAGAGGACCACCTAATGGCTCAGAGCCATCATAGCCAGCCACTCTGCAACTGCATACTGAACCACCAGGCTATTGTGTGCATTTTGCAAGCAACACAGTTTCCCTCTTTAGATAATAATTTAAGCTAATTTAAAAGCACACTGACATTATTTTATTTATTGTTTTGCCTTAAATCCTATTTTGTTGGTCAGTTTGTTTCACATCTATGCAAATCTGCAAAGCTTATAACGAGATCTATCAATGCTAAATTTTATTTTATTTCATGTTTATTTTTTGTCTAAATCTATTAACACTGACGTTGAAATGTATAGCACAGACAGGTTGTAACTACCAGAATTAAGCTGCACAGCATGTTTAGCCAGACACAGCTAATCACTACATAGATACGTAAGCTTGAACAAACAACATGCACTGTTACCTATCACTTTTATAACCTGCCTGAAGTTGATCCAGTTTTGTAAATTTTTTTTTTTTTCAAAATTCAGCCTAGACATAATTCATTGTTACGCATTTAAAAATTTAAAAAAAATGTGCAAAGTTCTTCCACTGCCTATCTGATGTACACCTGTATTTCATTATGCATACTCTAGCTGTTGTGGCACGGTGTGCTATATGTATATCTTCATGCACAAATAAAATACAGAATTTAAAAAAAAAAAATTATTTGATTACATTTTTGTATTTGCGCTGATATCATGTATAGTGAGAGCACGGCTACTTTAATACGAATTTTTCAATTTGTTTCTTATATTACCACATTTAACTATTTGGTAAAACCATTTTCTGTACTTTAAAATAATACATCAGTTTTTTTCACTCTCTCTCATTTTGGGGGTCAGAATCCAAGCCAAGCAATTAAATACAGAAGTTTTTGAAAAGGAATGTTACCTTTGAATGTTTCTGCAAGATTAAGGTCATTCTCATTAACATCACCAACTCCAAAGTGAACCAAGTCAAGCTCACACTGATCTTCTGCATCGTAGGAGTCTATGATACCAAGGACTGCCTCCACCGATCCGTCAACATCACCTGGACAAAGTAACAGGGAGACTTGTGGTTCTAAGCTATTGACATGTAGCTCTGCAGATAACAATGGCTTACAAAACACATATTTAGTAAATTGCCTATTTTTTATTGCTAGATTGCTTTTACTTGTTTTTATGAGCAGGATCCTTTTCAATCTCTTACTTTTATGGTGACTTAATACAAAAGAAAATCATCCTAGGAAGACCAGCGCCCTAATTCATTAAAGGAACACTATAGGGTCCGGAACACAAACATGTATTCCAGACCCTATAATGTTAAAAACACTTTCTAGTGCCTCCCCCTTTAATATAGTAAAATCTTACCTTTATTCCAGTCTGCACCTGATCTGCCTCCTTGGTTGACACCATCAGAAGTGACGATCCCAGCCCCATAGGATAGCATTGGATTGTCTGAGATTGTCAATTCTCATGATTCCAACTAAGGAGGCAGGCCGGGGGGCAGAGCCAAACGCAACCCTGGCCAATCAGCATCTCCTCATAGAGATGCATTGAATGGAGACAGGGTGGAGACACTGAATGTCAGTCACACTATACAGCACTGCCCCAGGAAGCAGCTCTCGTAGCCATATGAGGAATGGCCAGTGAAGGTATCCTTAGACTGTAATGTAAACACTGCCTTTTCTCTATAAAAGTCAGTGTTAATTGCATAAATCCTGCAGGGACTGACTATACTCACCACCAGAACAGCTACATTAAGCTGTAGTTGTTCTGGTGACTATAGTATCCCTGTAAGCTATAAGGAATGAGATTTTCTTAAAGCGAGAGTTGAGAGACGCAAACAAGTACCTGAGGACTTCAAAGAATGATCTGATCTCACAGTCCTGATGGACTTCTCAATTCCTTGCCCGATCACACAAGCTATTTAGTCTGATGGACTAAGTGTTTCAGTTGTTTGCTCCACTACAATATACCTCCTCCAATGCAATGTCATTAATAACTGGAAATAAAATGAGATGCTAAGACATCCTTTTTATAAATCCCCAAAATAAAAAGTTTAGTTTCCTCTGAATGAATCTGGGAGTAAGTAGCAATAGTAGCAATGCTAACATAATTACCCCCATGTTCAATAAGGATTTGCTAATCATGTATTAGTCAGATGTTGATCACACAAACTCTTTCTCTCTATAATCAATATCTATCTAACCATTAGGGACCTACTAACACAGCAGAGAGACACAGGGGGTAAACATCGCGTCTGTTTTGTAGCTTGTGCTTCCTCTTTCCATGCCCTTAACGTTACCCAACGGTATGAAGAAACCCAAAATTTGAGTCCTAATCTCCTGGCAGGTTACATTAGAGTGTACACATGAACCCAAACATTATTACTGCAATGACATGTGCAATCCACCCAACACAGTCCTCCTGATTTCTACTCTGTGCCTTGTGTCCACTACTGTAAACCAACTATAAATTCTGTTTCTCAATCTTAAATTAAAGGAACACTTGGGTCACCATAACAACTTCATCGAACTAAATGAAGTTGTTATGGTGACAGGAGTGCTCCTTCAAGTGTTTCAACTTTGCTGAACAGATTTAGTGCTGAAGAAATTGTTAGTATTATATCAATAAATGTGGATCCTAAAATCATTTGGCTTTGAGAAAGTAAAAGGTTCACCTTTTATAATGATGGGGAAGGTCAGATCCTCAGTCTCTGTCCTCTCTGCCACCCTGCTGTTCATTGCATGTTTATTAGCTTTATACATTGCGGACTTCCTTTGTCTCCAAGTCATATTGCTGAATGACTCCAAGTTCTTCCTGTAAGCTTCTCGGTGCTCTTGTTGTTTGGCTTCAATAACTTCCATATCCTCGTTAATTTTCTCCTGCTCTTCCACAAACTTTCTCCATTCAACAACTTCCCGAGCACGTTGCTGAATTAAAACAAATAAGTAAATATGTAAAGAAAGAAAATAAAATATTAGGGATGTGCTACATGAAGTCAACATGTCTTGGATTTCAACTCAAGCGTTATCCAACCGGAAGGAATTGCAATCAAACAATAGATAGTAGCCATGAGTAACCTGGCTTTATTTAGATATCCGTTTAACTCATGAAATTCACTAATCCTAGAATCCCTTGTTTTACCCATTTAAAGATAAAAACACATCTCTGGAGGTTCATGGTTTTGTAAAAGTGCCCAAAACGTTTAAGTTCCAGAGGAACTAGCCATTTGTTCCTTTGACTTTCTTACCTCTGATTCTACTTCCAGAATTTCATCCCCAGCGGACGGCAGATCTTTCCAGCCTACAATCTCCACAGGCATGCTGGGACAAGCCTGATTCAAACTGATTCCATTTTCATCAAACATCAGACGCACTTTTGCCCAGGATTTACCAGACACCAACACAGCACCCTTCTTGAGAGTTCCTCTCTGCACAATGGCAGTGGTGACTGGCCTAACAGTGTGTGGGGAAAAAAAACAACATAACATAGAATGTGATTTTTCAATGTATTTCCTTTTTCAATGTATCACTTCTAGAATGTCTGTTAGTAGTAGAAAGCAAACATATGGACTATTCACCCTTTCCCTTTGTCTGTGCGACACTCAATAACAGCTCCTTCCACAGGGCCCGTAGGGTCAGCTTTTAATTCCAGAACTTCGGCCAATGTCACAGTGGCTTCAGCTAAGGCTTGTAAGTTGTCGCCCTGGGAAAGAAGATATTTTATAACAGAGTAATTTTTATAACAGAGTATATATAACTGATTATTTATTCGCTGTATACCTTTAGAGCAGATATATGTATAGCCTGGATATCACCCCCAAATTCCTCACAAACGATATCATGGGCCAGGAGCTCTTGCTTTACTCGGTCAGGGTCGGCTTCAGGTTTGTCACACTTGTTTACGGCAAGAATTATGGGAACTGCAATGAATAGAAAGAAGCAAAAATCCAAAAAAGGAATTTTCACGGCTATCAACACATTCAACAAAAAATAAGTAACCTATAGATTATTGTAAAGCACATGACTAGGTCAATATAAACCAATAGTATTAGTGTAATACCTTCTGGGATTTTAAAGTGTATAAGAACAATGACACATCACTCTGCTTAGATGCCGTAACATGGCTGTAACAGCAATGAAGCCGATGTGCCAGGAAGTATAATGGCTCAAGCAATAATCAATGTTGATGCAATCTCGCCATTCTCTTCCTTTTACACAACACGTTTACCAGTCAAACTGACTTGAACTGTCAATGTCTGACCTTGTATAATCTGTCCCTCATGGGAGCCGCCATCCTCTTCCGACCAGCCCTCCGAAAAAAACGGTTGTACTCTCACAGATGCTTAAGAGTGCATCTTTGAGGTCAATGGAGAATCCCGCAAGATCCTCCTTAGATAGAGTAAATTTCCTTGCAGCTCCCACTGGGGGGTTGATACATCTTGACAGTGGTAGCTTCGCCCTGTGTCAAGAAGTGTCAAGAATAGGAAAAATCCCTAGTCCTTACTTGGCCTCAGTGTGTTTTTTTACAAGGTTGGAATTCGGGTGAAATTCAAACACAGTCAATGAGTACTTCATAAAGATTGTATATTTATAAAATACTCATTTTGCAGGAGAGTGACAAGGCGGCTTTAAGATCACAATTCTTCCAAAGAAGTGTTGGAACCAATGGACACACGGAATTGAACACCAGAAATTTGATAAACCAAACAAAACATCTTTCAAACAATACTACCTAACCGTCAATGTTGGTTCACGAGCAGAATTAACACCATAAACAGTTTTGCAAAGTTACGGTTTAAAAATGGTTTCTTGTTAATCAATTACAGCAAACTAAACTACAAAGAAACCCTATTACAACAACAAAAAACTATAAATTGCGGATGGTGCCGGGACACTCAAGGTAACATAACCATGGCTATCATGTATAGAGTACCCTGGCACCATTCTTGGTAATGGGGCATGCCATTTTACAAAAGGTTGCCCTCTTACCTCATCCCACTGGACACCAAGGATGGTGGTTGAACCATGACAACTTCAACTATCATTGAAGTGGTCATGGTGGCTGGAGCTATTCTTTAACTTTGCTCATTGCAGCACTAAGGATTCTACCTTTAGCGTTTTTAGAATGCTGAATGGATTCTACGGTCTGTTTCATTACGCCATCTTCTGCTGCCACCACCAATATAATAATATCTGTAACTTGCGCCCCTCTTGCTCTGATGGCAGAAAACGCTGCATGTCCCGGTGTGTCGAGAAATGTGATCTTCTCTCCCGACGGTAAACAAACTGTGAAACAGAAAAGAACATTGGTGAAAATACTTATCAATAGTGAGAATACTGTTATTTCTGCGGTAATATCTAATTTGTCATAAACAAATGTATGGTTGTCATTCTCCTGATGAGTTTATTTAGCATCAGAAGCATTGCAGGGGATCATAAATAGACTGCTGGAGAATGTATCTCAATGATGAGAGCCAATGTCTGAGAATCTAATGGAACCTAGACAGTCTAAAAGAGGATGCAGTCCTTGTAGAAAGCATCTTAAAGGGTCACATTAGTCACGAAAACAACTAACTTAGTGAAGCAGTTTTGGTGTATAGATCATGACGTTGAAGTTTAACTTCTCAATTATTTGCCATTTAGGAGTTAAATCACTTTTGTTTTTGTTTATGCAGCCCTAGCCACACCTCCCCTGTCTGTGACTGACACAGCCTGCATGAAAAAAAAATGTTTAATTTTCAATCATATGTAACTTAGTTTCAAAGTTTTTATCGCTGTTCTGTAAATTGAACTTTAATTATATTCAGGAGGCTCTTGCAGGGTCTAGCAAGCTATTAGCAGAGCAGGGGATAAGAAATTGTAAATTAAACAGAATTGTAATAAATTAAGTCTACACATTAGATGACTCTTTACAGGAAGTATTAAAGAAGGCTGTGCAAGTCACATGCAGGAAGGTGTGGCTAGTGCTGCATAAACAAAGTGATTTAACTCTTAAATGGCAGAGCATTGAGCAGGAACACTGCAGAGGCATAATCTATACACCAAAACGGCTTTATTAAGTTAAAGTAGTTTTGGTGGCTATAGTGTCCCTTTAACCCCTTAACAACGAGTGACGGACGAGGTCTGTCACTCAGGGGATTGCCTTAACGACGAGTGACGGACTTTGTCCGTCACCCGTTAAAATTAACCCCAGATCGCCACAATCGCGGCGATTGCGGGGTTAATGGTGCTCCGGTCTGCCTCTGTATTAGAGGCAGACCGGGAGCACCGACTCGCGCTGTCCCAGCACATGTGCTCGCTCTGACAGCATGTCAGAGCGAGCACATGTGCTGTGTATACTCACCTTCCGCCTCTCTGCACTTCCGGGTTCACTGTGAAGTGCAGGGAGACGGATCAGTGCTGATCCTGCCCCCTGTAAAAATAAAATAAAGTTAAATTAAAATCCCACCCCCCTTTACCCAGTTTAATAAAAAATTACACTACAGTGCTCAATTGGCAGGGATTACATTTTACTATGATCTGATTTTTTTTTTAACCCCTGAGGGTTAATTCTTTTTTTTTTTTTTTTAACCCTCAGGGGTTAAATTTATTTAATTAACTAATTTAAATATTGTATAATTAAATATTTTGCTAGCTGGGGTGGGTGGGAGTTATGGGAAAATGGGGAATTTACTGTTAGTGCTGCTTACTGCTAGTTAGGGGTTAACGATAAAAAAAACAAAAGCTTAGAAAAATGTTAAATCTGTAAAAAAAGTTTTAAGAAAGTTTAGGAAACTAAAATAATTAATAAGCAAAACAAAAGTTTAAAAAATAGTTTTAAAAAGTTACAAAATAAATTTAAAAACACTCATTACCACCTGGAACAAACTAGAAAAAAAAAAATGATCCCACGCCAAGGTTCAAAATATGCCTTTTGAATTACCCCAGGGTGTATTCTTTAATAAATAGTATGTGTTTGTGGGGAAGTTTCAATTACCAACCATCTAAACTACTCCAAATTGGAACATGGACACAGCGTAAAACTTCAAAGTTAGAAAAAAACTGAATGGCTGCGTCTCAAATGTGCCCCTTCAACATCAACATATACCTGGCAAAGGTACATACGGGGGTATTGATGTACTCAGACCACATAGCTGAGCAACATATGAAGTATTATACAGTGGTAGCACACATAAGGTTTGCAAAATATACTGTGCAAACTCACTTTGTGTGTCAAAAAGGCAGAAAAAACGCTTATTACCACTACACCTGGTACAAGCTAGCGGAAAAATGATCCCACTCTAAGGTTCAAAATATGCCTTTTGAAATACCCTGGGATGTCTTCTTTAAGAAATGGTATGGCTTTATGGGGTATTTGGATTATATAGCCTGGTAATATACTCTAAAATGGGACATGGGCACAGCGTAAAAATTTAAAGTTTGAAAAAAAAAATGGAATGGCTGTGTCCCAAATGTGCCCCTCCGATGTCCATATATACCTGGCAAAGGTACATACGGGGGTATTTTTGTACTCAGCAGACATAGCGGAGCAACATATGAAGTATTATACAGTGGTAGTACACATAAGGTTTGCAAAATATACTGTGCAAACTCACTTTGTGTCAAAAAGGCAGAAAAAACGCTTATTACCACTACACTTGGTACAAGCTAGCGGAAAAATGATCCCACACTAAGGGTCAAAATATGCCTTTTGAAATACCCTGGGGTGTCTACTTTAAGAAATGGTAGGCCTTTGTGGGGTAGTTTGAATTTAAAACCTGCAAAGATGCTTGGAAATTGCACATAGGCCCAGCGTCAAAATTCAAAGTTCTGTAAAAACTGATATGGCTTGGTCTCCTATATGGCACTGTAGCTTCACGAAATAGTGCCAAAGACATTCATTGGGGATGTCTTTTTACTCAGAAGACTTAGCTGAGCATAATGTGGGGGTTTTGAACTTAGTGGCACATATGAAATATACAAAATGCCCAGCAAAAATGCAATCCGTATGTAAAAAAATGCCCAAAATTATTTTTAACACATACTTTGGCATATATTGGTGAAAAAATGGGGGCATGCTAAGGCACAATATGCACCTTATGAGATATCCTGGAGTGTCTACTTTTACAAATGGTAGGCCTTTGTGGTTTTTTTTTGAACAGTCAAACTGTTATAATACCCCAAATGGAAGCATAGGCTCATTAAATCCGTCTCTCAAAATTCGACTGTGAATACTGAAAAGGACAGGTCTCCTATATGGCACTGTAGCTTCACAAAATAGTGCCAAAGACATACAATGGGGGTGTCATTTTACTCAGCAGATGTAACTGAACACAAAATAAAACTTTGTACAGGATACCACACACCAACTTTACAAAATACACATGAGAAGTTCTTTGTTATAAGTTTGTGTGCCAAAACCCCCACAATTTTACTCCAATATTTAGCAGAGGCTGGCGGTGAAATGGCTATGTAGAAAGTGTCAAAACAACCTTAGGTAAATAGCCTGTGGTGTCTACTTTATATAAATATATACTTTTAATTCTTTATTTTGTTTGTGCGTTATTTGGTTTCATGCAATATACTGACAAATACAAGAGGTTAGAATATGCATTTCACGGTATGTAGTCAAGTTGTTCAGCACATATTTTTCTTTTTTATAACATGTTACGTAACGGTTGTGTGTATTAGTGCTTACATATGGTTCAGGGTGTATAACCCTTTGTGTAGTAATATTAGCCCCTATTGCTGCTCTTCGTAGTTAAGGTCATATGTTTTTACTCTTGATGAGGCTATGAGTTACTATGTGTAAGTGCACTGGTTTGTGGTGTTCATGAGAAGGCATGTGTGGTCTACCCGTGGTGCTACTTTGGCTGTGGCCAATCTCTGTGAGCCAGTCGGCTATAAAGTAGTGTCATCGTGGGGTCACAGCTCTTTCCACGGTGTTGAGGTCCCCTAACCTAGGGGGACAGCGGGGGGGGGGGGGGGGGGGGAGAGAGGAGGTGTAGGTAGCTTGTCTGGAGCTTCCCTGCGTTGGTGAGGTCTCTTATGGTTGTCTCTGTGTGTGTGACTATCACTGAGTGCGTGGGTGAATGAGTGGCACAGAGTGTGTGGGTTAATAACGGAGGTAATAACAGGTAAAACTAAATAACCAATCAAAGATATAAGAAGAGTAACAGTTCAGTGTGCAGGTGTTTTAGAGTCCGCTTGACCCGGGTTGGCTATGTCTGCTTGCAAGTTGCGTCAGGTTTCCGAGCCGGTGCTTGGGGATCGGGGGGTAAATGGTCTCGTAGTGGCTGCATCTCCCATCCGGGATGGTCCTGTCTGGACTGTTGACTGGGGAGCGTCCGATAGTCCCAGGAGTGGTAGGACTGCAAGAATGTCTGCCTCCGACATGGCTCTATGAACGGTCCCGTTGTGCGGAATCAGCAGGGTCCGCGGCATGCCCCATTTGTACTGAATGCCTGCGGTTCTCAGGCGTCCCGTTAAGTGTTTTAGCGATCTCCGCCAGTGTAGTGTCGCTCGAGTGAGGTCCTGGAAGAAGAGCAGGTTGGAGTTTTCGAACGGTAGGGGAGTCTTGCCTTTAATTGCTGCCAGTATTGCTGCTTTATCATGTGTTGTAGCACATTTTAGTATAACGTCTCTAGCCTCCGCGGCTGGTGTGTTGTTCCCTGCTGGCAGACGAAATCCGCCCTCTAGGGTGAGTTTTCTGGCTGTGGCCGGCGGTAGTATGGAGGTAAAAAGCCTCCTCACAAAGTGGGGCAACTCCTCTGGGGTGATTCCTTGTGGGACTCCCCTAAGCTTGATATGGTTGCGACGCAGGCGGTCCTCCTGGGTGGCCACCTGGGTCGCTAGTGCTTGGTTGGCTGTCTGCAGGGATTGCAGGGCTGCAGTGAGATTTGATGTCCCACTTGTCAGTGATTGCATGTCCCCTTCCATGGCACTCACCCTCTCCGCGGTTTTACGTACGTCCGTCTTGAGGGTACCAATATCCGCGGCTAGTAGGGATTGAATCTCCTGCATCCATGTTTGTAGGTCTTGTTTTGTAGCAAACGTGTTCTCGCTTAGCTCTGTGCCAACCAGGGGTGAGTTGGGTCGCTTGTCCTCAGGACTTAGCTCCGGTGAGTGAGCCCGCTCTGGTAGCGCCGGCGGGAGGCCTACTGTGGAGGATCTCGTGGTGGCCATTTTGGAGGGTGCGTGTCGTTGCAGCATTTCCCCGATGTTCGGCTGGTCTGCTGCCGATGTCGGGTGCTATTTTTGCGTGCGGCGCCCCATGGTTGCAGTGGGACTGCTGTGTGGTGTGGGGATCGTCTCCTCCAAGTCCGGGCTGTATTCCGTCCCGATGCCGTCTAGGAGAGACCCCAGGCCGTATCTCGCGGGAGTGAGGTAGGCCCGGTGTTTAAGTTTCACCTTTCCCGGCTTCGTTTGGTGAAAGAAGGGCATTAGTCGACTCCTCTCGGTTACCCAATGCTCGGAGTGGGGTTGATGTCTGCGAGAGGATTAAGATGCTTGTGATATTTTCAAGATTATCGTTGCAAGGTCGGGAGCTGTTGGAAATGGCGTCCGTTCAGCTCAGCTCCCAAGCCCCGCCCCCATAAATATATACTTTTGTGTGGCAATTTTGTTTTCTTTTATGGCTATTAGGCTTACAAGACAAACATACCAAATTCTAAAATCGCTCCACATTAAAAGTTTATTTTACTCCTTGTGCTTTGTGACCTGTAAATACCAAAATAAACTTAAAATCCCAGACACATTATATATTCTGTAATTCAGAACAACTAAATGAATTTATTTTTAATTACTTTCCTTAACCTGCACTAATTGTGCACACATTATTATTGCAAAAACTGTAAAAAAAATAAATCAAAATTTTTCTTCTTTTTTTGCATTTTTCTGTATTTTTTTAATAATAAATAAGCATGTGTGTATATATGTATATATATATATATATGTTACGTCAAATTAAAGCCCTTTCTGTCCTTTAAAAAACGGTATATAATATGTGTCGGTGCAATAAATTAGTAAAATGCAAATTGCAGTTGAACGCAAACAGCAAAAAATGCAAAATATGCCGTTGTCATTAAGTGAAAGAAAAGCTTCTGAAGCTCTGTCATTAAGGGGTTAAGCATTGAGAATACTTACACCACCAACACACTGGTGACAGCACGGGCTCTTATGATCACCATGGCTCCATATATTTTGTATAGTAACAAATATGTGCTAATATTTTTCTATAGCGGCCTAGCAAATAAAACAAAAAATATAGGTGGACTTTGTTTTTTGATTTTATAATAACTAAAAGCTTTGCTATATGCTTACTTTAGAAACCTGGATGGTGTTAAATAGTTGTATACACACATTATATTATCTTACAGTTGGTATTGCCATTAAATGTTGGGATTTATCATTAGATTTTCTCTTTTATATATTTTTTTTAATGTAGTGTACAACTGCTGGGCTTCGATTAATTAATAAAAAAAAAAAAAAAAAAAAAGATTCCCTCTCTCTAGAAACTACTATTAGGATTAAATCCCGTAATCACTGAGAAAAAAAAAATTATTCAACCAAACATTTAACCAATGACAGAATATAATTTAACTTAGAAATATTACAATGCTATACAATAACATGCTTGAACCACATAGCTTGCCAAGTAAAAATAAAAAAGGCTTTATTTATAAACAAGTTGGAATAAAAGGTGACATTCAGTGGAGTAAATATGCAGAGCCAGAATACAGTTGCCTAATGTCCTAAACAGGATTGGGGCCCATTCCTGGAGCCCTGGGCTCTGTTTCTGTGAGTGTGGCTGAGGGTGTATGTGTGTGAGTGTGCGTAGTCGCGGAGTGTGCTTGTGTATGGCTGAATGTGTGTATGCTGCTCCTCCTGCATACTTTTCCCAGTTGGTCTAGTTGCAGACCAGTGTGGACTGCCCCAATATCGGCTGCAGACCACTTTAAGAATTTTCGTGTAGTCTGGCACTTAGTCAATAATTCAAATCTCTGGCTGTAACTCATTGAGTTATCGAGAAGTGCTGGGGGAATGTGAGGGAGCTTTTAAAGTGGTCTGCACCGGATAATGGTGCAGACCAAATCGCTTCCTCGAGAAGGTTAGCTGGTTCAAGGATGAACAGGGAGACATTTTGAATCTCTCTTCCAGCTCAGGGAGGACCCCCTCACAGCCAAAGCCTGGTAATCCACCTCTGTATACATGCATTGGTTTATTGATCCCTCTCTCCATACACAGCAGGTAGAAGGAGCATTCTGTAGACTATTTACTGGGCTTATCCTCAATTTAGAAAATACTAAAACTCAGACAACTGGCTAGTATGTCACATCAGAAGAAAATATATATATTTTAAAACCACTTATATGCAGTAAGTAAAGGTCAGACTTAAAAAACAAACAAACAAAAAAAAAAAAACAACAGCCTACAGATGTATATAAAAAAAAAATAATATTTTGAAAAAATATGACTCAGCATTTAATAAGCGCAACCAATCTAATCAGTTGTATTAGTAAGTAAAACACTCTCTTAGTAAAATGTAATTTAAAATGTATATTGAAAAGGATTGAGTCCCACCGTTAAATGCCCCAATATGTTGTGTGATGCCTCCTGCCTCCATTGCAGCCACCTGGGTTTTCCTTAGCTGGTCAAGAAGGGTTGTTTTTCCGTGATCAACATGTCCCATTATGGTAACCACAGGAGGCCTGGGAACTAACATGGAAGGATCTGAGAGAGGCCTGCAACGAAAAAAACATTTTAAAATTCTTTCGGGTTTATTCAACAAACACTGAATTTTAGTGAGATGAAAATCGAATTGCAAAATCTAGGCAACAGTAACTCCTTTAGGAAAACTTTGCACCTCAACGACAGCCTCAGAAGGAAAGAGGGCACTAAATGAAACATTTTCTGATTTTGACTTCTGTTCTCCAAGCAGTGCTGTAAACATCTTGTAGGACCAGACTCTGTTAGAACGAGCAGCAGATAATTATCGTAGTAATACCTTTTCACAGCATCTTTGTTCTCTCTGACCTTTTCTTGTTTCGTTTTCGCCCATTTCAACTTCATACCAGATTTTTTAATCGCCTCTCTCACCCATTCTTCACTCAGGACAGAGTTTTCATCCAAAGAGTCCAAATCAAGGTTTGTATGTAGAAGAGCCTCGTACACGTGATCTGAGGAGAGATACAAAGAAAGAATAGAACAGTTTACATGGCTACTAAATGGCTGTTCGGGCCAATACTGGTCTAGTCTTTGGCTTTCTTCATCCCAGCATGCTCTCAAGTCATTTCTATGATGAAGAGTTTTACACTAATTTTAGATAAATGTACTGGCATTTGTTAATTTAGTTTAAAAAAAATATATATATATTTTTAAAGGAGATGAAATCGTGTGCCCATTATATATTTTAACTAACCCATTAATATTTTAACTAATATATTACATATTTTAACTAATCAGAAGGCTTTGGTTTTTTTTTTCATGCATCTACCATATTTCTATGGTACTCTATACAGAGTAAGGATATATCGTCATTTCATTAAATACTTTGGACAGAGTTCACATAAAGGCGTCCATAACCAGTACAGCTTGTTGCAGTGGTTATGGTGCAAGGAGTCTTTGGTACCATCTCATCAGTTAGTCACTAAAATGAGATGTAGTGGTCATGGTGTTTATGGTGCCATTTTAAAAGCAATGACTTAAAGGAACACTATAGTCACCAGAACAACTGCAGCTTATTGAATTTGTTCTGGTGAGTAGAATCATTACCGTCAGGATTTTTTGCTGCAAACACTGTCTTTTCAGAGAAAATGCAGTGTTTACATTACAGCCTAGTGATAACTTCACTGGCCACTCCTCAGATAGCTGTTAGAGATCCTTCGTGGGTCATGGCTGCCTAAAATGCATCCAAACATTCAGTATCTCCTCCCTCGCGATGCAGACACTGAACTTTCCTCATAGAGATTCATTGATTCAATTCATCTCTATGAGGAGATGCTGATTGGCCAGGGCTGTGTTTGAAGTATGCTGGCTCTGACCCTGATCTGCCTCTTTGTCAGTCTCAGCCAATCCTATGGGGAAGCATTGTGATTGGATCAGACTACCACTTCTGATGATGTCAGCAGACTGCTTGTTTTTCTGAGTCTAACAGCATGCAGAGTTACAGCTTCAGGCTTGAATACAGTAAGATTTTTACTATATTTATGGAGGCATGAGGGGCCTAGGGGGGCTAGATGGTGGTGTTAACACTATAGGGTCAGGAATACATGTTTGTGTTCTTGACCCTATAGTGATCCTTTAGCCCCCTTTTGAATAAAAAAAAAATACAAAATATTAAAATATTACTAAAATAATTAAAAATATATATTAATCCCTTAACAATGACTTACTTACAGTCAGAATAACCGATGGATTGTGTCTATTAAACTCACCTACATCTTTATCCATGGCCTTTGCTAGCTCACGGATTGTCATGTTTTGCCATATTTCCACCACTTGCTTTTCTTGTTTTGACTTGATTGGGAAAAGTTTATGCTTCTTTGAATATTTGTCCTGTAAAACGAAATACAAAGTGGTTAAATATTCCAGAATGTTAATATTGCTGACAGACGTCACTGATTGGCTGGAATGAGTTCCGATGCCTCTATACCCACCTCCAGTCTGAGCAGCTGTTGCGGGGCAGTGAGCAGTGGTGAATGCAAAACAGGGCACTTCCTTTTCCTGTACATGAAATACATCTTACTCCCACCTCGTGTCATTTTACTCCTACTCCCATTAGTATGTAAGTTCAGCTGAGCACGGCCCTCGACACCTACTGTTCCTCTGTGTCCAACTTGTCTTGTTACAAATACTTGTTTGTTAGTCCACCTATTGTATAGCACTGTGGAATTTGTTGGCGGTTTTTAAATAACAATAATATTAACAAACCGTTTTCAAAACGATTTAACACTAAAGTTATGTCCTCAGGTACCAGGCCAATCTTGGCACTTAATGTTGCTCTAGGTATTTTCGTCTGTTGTGATACTCTGGCCTCTTTGATAGCAATGCTAAATTATAGCTTGAAATGAAAGTTTACCTTAACTCTGGTGTTAAAATATATCTAATACATTGTGGGAGTTACATAATGTAACACTGACCTGTGATCACGCTGGCGGTGTGGTTTGATGTGCTTATGTCCCAAAACATTGCTATCTTTTCGACTTCACTGCCAGTGCAATGGCGTCCCAAAGGAGTAACAAGAAGTCCTGAATAGAAGAGTAACCACAGCACATGCAATCTAGCGCCTGTAGGAGGGTTCTCCTACTATTCCTGTCAGTCAGTTGTCAACGTAGAGGTCTATGCTAAAGTACGGAAAGGTGGGGAGGGACCTTTTTTTTTATTGTTTCTTTCCATTCTGATAACATAATGAATTTGTGTATAGCATGTTAGTTACACATTATTTTGTTGTTGGGATATATATTTTTGATTTATTTTTGTTAATATCCTCTCATTTTCTACCAGCAGTTTTGTATCTGACTTACTTCTGTTTGTATTTGCTAATCAGTACTAAACCACAGATTACTTTCAGACTGTTCTTATTTCATGCTCCTAATGAACATAAAATATACACTATATATATTTTTTTATTTAGAATTTTACCTCTTTGGTATACAAGCTGCGGCAGGGATTACGGCAGAGTTGTGCAGTGGTGATGGTCTGTGATGTGCTCTGCACCAGTTTCTGCGGTGTCTTGGCTGCTTTGGTAAGGCATAGTGCGTGCAACTGGCGGCAGGTATTATGGAGACAAACCAAGCGTTCCAGCTGTAACACTATTTTCCTGTTCATTGCCCTTCTAGTAACAAAAAAATAGAACCAGCTGTTGGAACACAATTATATACGGTGCAAAAAATGGTCTCTGTGTCTTCAGAGACAGACTTGCTACAAATGTTGGACAACAGAAGGAAAATAAATACCAACATTCACAACTCATTGAAATAATTGATCTTCATTTTGTTTTCCTCTATTACTAGCAAGAAAAGTTAATATCAGATCAGGGCACATCCTGTAAGCAGTGTATACCAGGCTACGGCCACTGATTCCAGCAATTAGAAAATCCAACTGTCTATAGAATACTTGGGAAATAAAGTCGTTCACACAGGGGAAGAGAATTAAATAGTATTGAAAAGCCAAAGAACTTTTAAACAACTTTATAAATTTGCATCTATTAATATGTGCAACAACAAAATAGAAAATAATTTTTATCAGCAATGCCAACATGAGAGTCTTGTAAAGAGAATTAGAAGAATATATTTCAAATAGAAATTGTAACTTTGCAAAGTAGCATTTATTAATATACTGAGTAAAATTCCAAAACTTAAAGGGACACTAGACATCGCAACCACTTCAGCCTATAGAAATGGTTATGGGGCTAGGATACCATTCTTTCAGTCTATACTTTTTTGAATCATTTAGCATGCTGAAAAAAAGGGCAATATATGTGATTTCTGCGCAAAAGCCCTAACAATCAGAGGGCAGGGAATTACGCTTCCTGCCTCTCAGCATGCTGTTATGAGAAGGACTCAGTGAGCACTAGCTAGTCTCTGTGAGGATTGCTGCTGTACCTAGCTGTATTGTCAGTATGTTAAATGATTGAAACAAAAGACATCAGAGACAGTATTCAGGCAAAATGATCATTTACTGCAAGCACCATGACCACTTCACTGATTTGAAGTAGCCCATGTCCTCCCTACATCCGTCCCCTCCAGGGGGAGTGATGTTAACGAGGAAGATTGGGCAGAAGGAGAACTTGGCATTAGTGCTGGAATGGAAGTTGGGAGTTATACCTTATTTATTTATTTTGGGGAGGGGGGCAAAGTAGGAAGTGCTTCTCAGAACAAAAACAGTATTTTCCTCTAAATAAGAGAAAATGGTTATAGTGCCTGGTGTGTACCTTTGATTTTTCATGTAGTTGAGAATGACTGTCATATGTCACTGTTGAACTGTTACTCTATCATTACTACAAGTAAAACTTCACAGATACATGATTTATAACTAGAGGTACCAATGCACGTTCATTCAAAAAACAAAAAAACAACAACATGATGACAAAGTCTCCTTTGCCTGTCTACTTATTTATTCTACATTAATACATTGTGCTAAGAAATGTATCAGCAGTTACACAGATTAACCCCTTAAGGACACATGACATGTGTGACATGTCATGATTCCCTTTTATTCCAGAAGTTTGGTCCTTAAGGGGTTAAACAATTTAAATAACTAATTATCACATCTCCTCCCAAATTGGACATGACAGTGATCTCCCCCATTTCATAAAGTAAAGAATCATGTAGTAACTTGATAGATTAAATGGGCTACATGACAGATATAATATTAAAATTACTGTATATATATAAACATGTAGCCAGTTATAGCACCACATACTTGTCATTGGGGAAGGGAATAGCACTTGTTTGCAGAAGGTTGGACCCTATACTATTCAATGTCAGGAATATTATAATGGAATATATTACTAATTTTTATGTTAAATAATGTCCTTTACTTTTACAAGTGATTTCCTATAGGTATAAGTTAATATACAGCCCAGCCATAAGATTACCTTCCTGCAGCTACAGCCAGAGCATGCTGACCTCTTGGAGGAATCACGTGATTGCCCAGTGTTCTATGCACTAGAGTAAACAGCTCGGTATTATATCCGTGACTTTAAACGTTAGTTACAGACGAAGCTTGCATATGGGGATACTTGAAGGTTAATGATCTGGAAATAAACACCGTCGCAAGGCTCCGTACACAGCGGCGAACGGATACAAGGTGCTAGAAGAAAAGGCTGTCATCTCGAGCGCTTAGAACTTTGTCGGACGGGACTGCGCATGCGCTCCACCATGCCGGCACGCCTGGGCGGCCATCTTTGTTTTGGGCAATAAGATAGCTGTGGCTAGTAGAATGGCAAGGTCTTGGGTTGCAGACATTGCTGAGACTGAAGAATTATGTTCTTTTCACAAGTTGAATAACATTTCTAATATATAACATTATGGATTTTAAAATGTGTTTTTGTTATTGTTGTTGTTGTTGTTCTGTTTGTAATATTTGTATATGCGTTTATATAGTGTATAGTGCTTTACAATTATAGAAGAGGGATATCTGACAAAAGGTAATTGCTATACAACAATTCCCAGAGACAAAAGGTGAAGAAGGCCCGACTCAAGCAAGTGCACAATCTATAAGGAAGGGGCGAAGATACGCAAGACAAATAACAGGGTGTCAGAGGGGGTACGGATGCCCGTGTTGAAATAAGCTGGTAAACGTGGTGTATGGCAAAACTGAATAGTCAAAGGAGAGAGAGAGAGCCGGGCTATGGAGGTGAAGAAACCGGGGGGCAATTGTAATGAAAGAAGCGTCACCCAGGAATTTAATACAATGTTAAACAAAAATCTGCACACCAGTCAAGCCATAAGACTTGCTTTTCCCACAGAAATCATAAATAGTGCTTCCCAAGCACTACCAAGCCTCAATAAGCAAACCAGCAACCAACCTCATGCTAACGAGTTGTATAACAACGAAACAGCTGTCCATGAGTGGGTCATTGGTTTTGCATCTTTTTCTATATTGTGTTTCAAGCTGTTGTATACAGCAAACACAGATTAAAAGGAATCCATGTTTAACCCCTTAAGACCGCAGGACGTACTATGCCGTCCTTATTTGGGTGGCTCTAAACGCCGCAGGACGGCATAGTACGTCCTGTGCGGTCTTACCCCCCACGTGGCCGGCGGCACATGGCCGCTGCAGATCGCGGTCGGGGGGCATGCCTGGCTGACACATGGAGCCGGCCGCATTCTTCTGCAGCAGATCGCGGTCGGGGGACATGCCTGGCCCCCCAGGCAGCCCCCCTGGGGTCAGTGACCGCGATCTGCACTGTCAGGCTGCAATCAGATCACACTGACAGGCTGCCATAGCCTGTCAGTGCGATCAGTGTTACTATGTGTCAGCCTATTGGCTGACACATGTAACTGCAGCCATTAGCCCCCTACAGATCGCGGTGGGGGGCATGCCTGTACCTCCCAGGCACTCCCCCTGTGGCCAATTACCGCGATCTGTAGGAGGTGATCACAGTGACAGCCAGTCACTGTGATCACTGTTAGTATGTGTCAGCCAATGATCTCAGATCACTGGCTGACACATTGTCTCTGCCCCTCTCCTCACCTTACTTCGATCTGAGAGAGAGAGGCAGAGAGATCGTGGTTTTTGCAGCTCCTGTGGAAAAAGAAAGTTTAAATTTTTTTTTAAAGTTTTCAAATTTATATTTTATTTAACCCTTTCAGTGCTGATCACAGCATATTACTGTGATCAACCTGATTAGGGTATTTATTTATTATTTTTTTTTGGATCAAAAAAAAAAATATTTCTAATTTTTTTTGATCCTTTGTGTCAGTCGCAGCAACCCAAATCTCCATTACCCTGCCGTGATCACTATACTGTACAGTATATCTGCTGTACAGTACTGTATCAGTGATCACTGTGATCAGAGGGCTCTCTGATCAGACTGACCTTTTTTAGGGTTATTTTTACAGATCAAAAAATAACCCTTTCAGTTTTAAAAACTTTTTTTGGGGGGGCGTGGCCTGACTGCCGATGGAGTGAGACGCATCTCTGCACAGCTCCTAGGCCCCAACCTGTTAAACCCAGCATAATAGCGCTATTAATCGATTAAAATGGGGAGAACAAGGAAACCTCATGACGCAGATACCTCCGGGATGACACCGGCGAAAAACAACCCTGGCCCGATGGACGGATTTTTACTGGCCTCCCAGGGCCCGCGGGGCCTTGACGGCACTGCCACGCCGGCACCGTCTTCCCCGGCCTCCAGCATGGCACTCTCGGGCAGGACCTCACCGACGGCCCCCACGATGTCACAGATATCAGCCGAGCTTGCCAATATCACCGCTAACATGCTTACCCGCAGAGACAAGGCCGACATGGTCGCGGAGCTGAGAGCGGTTATCCGGGAAGAGATCACGGCAGTCCGAAGGGACCTTACGGCCCTGGAGCAGCGTGTAGACAACTTGGAAGTTGATCGCCTGCAAAGCAACCAAACGATGCAGGCTGCAGAGCTGGCGACTGGGAGACAGGGAAATATCCTCCTGGACATCCGCCGCCAAGTCGAGGATCTGGACAACAGAGGTCGCCGTAAGAACATCAGGATTAGAGGCCTCCCGGAAGCTGATGGGGAAAATCCGCACGAGGTTCTAACAGGCCTCTTCACTTACCTTTTGGGAGAATCTGCCCCTAATGACTTTGGCATAGAAAGGGCGCACAGAGCCTTGCGGGCCCCTAGAAGAGACGGCCTCCCGCGAGATGTAATTTGCTCCCTTGACTCCTTCCAATTAAAAGAGGCGATAATGCAGGCCGCAAGGGCGCAACAACGGATAACTTACCTGGACTCACAGGTCTCCCTCTACCAAGACCTATCCACAATAACCCTGAATGCCCGTAGAGCGCTCCGACCGTTAACCAGGCTTCTGCAGGAGCCGAGGATAAACTACAAGTGGGGGTTCCCCTTTAGCCTCCAGGCGAGAGTGGGCAATGTGTGGCACATCATCCGCTGGCCGAATGACGTTCCCCGCTTTCTTCAGGCGGCGGGCCTGCCAGCTACACAGATTCCGAATTGGATCCTGGAAGGACCCCCAGCCAGGGCCTCGGGCCCTCTGGAAGTGGCGCACAACCTCAGGGCGGGCCCTACCCCGACACCACGTAGAGGAGGCCCGGAGTCTCCAGAAGAATAATCGGATACGGAACCCGGCAGGTGGCCTGGACACCCATTCCGAATGTCCCAGCTGAATGACATCTTGCCTTGGCTGCCCTCCACGGGGTCCCCTTACACCGGCCCCTACCGCACGCCGCCTTACCAGGGGTATGTACTTTCTTTACACTCTGCACATTAGTATTAGCTTGGGATAATAGGGGGGGAACTACTTAGGTGGGGTGGGGGGACTGCACAGGGAATTGAATGTGGGGACAAAAGTACACCCAGGTAACCACCGATGCAGTTTACTAACATAGGGGTCCCCAGCCAGGTTGGGAGGGTTGGGCCCTTTCTGGGGGTACGCAGGGAAGCAGTGGATGGACTCATCTAATGGTAATCGGACACATTGCAAAGGGTGGTCCCCTGTAAACGACCTCGATCGATGGACACCTGATGGACCACAGCCTGTTTCAGGGGGGGGCGGTGTGGGGGGTACCGGGAGGGCATGGGAGGTCGGGGGCTTAATGGAGGGGGGTTACTGGGCTGTATGTTGGGATACGGATCTGATTTGGGGGGATGCTGTGCAGCACAATGTTTTTTCTTTTATTATACCATCGTTTAGACATGTTGAAGTTGTACATTATGTTTATAGGCCCACATGTTTGTTACGAAGCCACATAGTATACACGTTAGGGGTAGCTATGTTCGCACGGATGCCAATCTGCACACAAATGCCAACGGTTGACATCGCACCTTACTGCACACGTGGCAACCGTGCACACGCACTATGCAACTGATGCGACAATGCACCTCCCCAATCTAATACTCTAGCCGGAGAAATCCGCATGGGCACGCTGATAGAAAGGCCCCTTAGCCACGCATGTTAAAGTAGATCATTATGTTTCTGGGCCCACATGTTTGTCCCGAAGCCACATAGTAACCACGTTAGGGGTAGTTATGCAAGCACGGATGCTAATCTGCACGCAATTACCAATGGTGCAAGTCGCACCTTACTGCACACATGGCTGCCGTACACACGCACAATACAACTGATGCGATAACGCACCCCCCCAACCTAATACACAGGCCGGAGAAACCCGCATGGGCATGCTAGTAGAAGGGCCCCTTAGCCATAACGCACAGGACGAGCCTGGCACACCTTACAACACCCCACAGGATACACAATAAATGGGCACAGGGACCCCAAATTGTGCAGACATAACGAACAGCTCACAACCCCACAGTTAACACACGAAGGGGGAGATCTTGACATAAGGGAAGTGGGGAATATCCCCCACGCACACACAGGGCTGGGCTCACGGAAGACTCTGTGGCTACACGGGAGACCGGAGGGACACGAACTTGCCCCGCACTCCAGTTCAAACAGTTCACTACGCTACGCACATAGAAGCCTACAACAGGTTGGGAGCCGTGGGAGACGGTAGAAGTAGGAGGACATATAGACCGAATCACTCCATTGGTTACGACGGACTCGACCTCACTGAGACTGACCCATTTGTAAATACTACCGGGGACCAGGTAGGGCTGACTGCCGACCCATAGGATCCACAACAAACCGGTACAGGGTCGTTGTCACACTAACGAGAAACCCACACACGGGATTGACTGGACACCGGACCGCCCCAACCCCTAGAACCCACTTCCCCGACAACTCTTATCCCAGTAACTTTCTGGTGCGGCGGCGGGTAGGTCGTTCCCCGCCCCTTGCTTCCCCAGTGGAATGACCGCCGCACGAGGGTTTATCCCAGCTCAATTGAAATATTGGTCCAATAATGTCCAGGGACTCAACACCCCGGAAAAACGGGCTCACCTGCGCCGCCGACTATGGCACGCCAAGGCATCAATAGCCTTCCTCCAAGAAACCCACCTCAAAGGTGGGAACGCACCAAAATTGGAAAATCAACGCTTCCCATTAGGCTACTACGCGAACCACCCCGACGCAAAAAGGGCCGGGGTGGCGATTCTGTTCTCACACACTGTCCCGTTCCAATGCACACAATCTCAGGCGGACCCGAATGGGAGATATCTCTTCCTGAAAGGCACAATAGCTGATCATGTATACACCTTCGCCTGCCTCTATGGCCCAAACAGGAAACAACACTCTTTCCTTAGCCGAACACTGGCCAAGCTGGAGAGGTTCAGGGAAGGCTTACTGATCATGGCAGGAGACCTAAACATGCCACTGGACCCATTACGGGATACGTCTAGGGGCCAAAGCTCGATCCCCTCGCACTGCTTGAGAGCAGCACAACGTTCCCTACGTAGACTGGGATTAGTGGACTGCTGGAGGGCGTTCCACCCTGAGGGACGAGACTACACCCATTATTCTTCTGTGCAGTCGCACTATAGTCGCATTGACTATTTCTTTATAGCCCAAGAGTACCTCAACCTGCTGCTCGGTGCAGACATCGACATCATGGACCACTCGGACCATGCGCCGGTACAGATTCGCACTCGCTCGCCTCTCTTTAAACCACGAGAGAGGCAGTGGAAGCTGAACGAATCTTTACTGGGTGACCTGGAATTCACCGCTGCGATGTCCCAAACTTTGACCGATTACTTCGAAACGAACGACAGCCCAGATATGCAACCCCTGACAATATGGGAAGCCCATAAGTGCGTGATACGGGGACACCTCATCACTGCGAGCACTAGACGAAAACGGCTGAGGATGGCGCAAATTGCCGATCTAACGAGCAGAATTGCCGATCTGGAACAGACCCATAAGGTCTCCCTGGACGATTGCACTTACCTCCGTCTCACGGAGGCCCGTAGAGAGCTCAGGGATATCCTATCGCAGGGCCTGATTCACACGGCAAGGAAGTCGTCTAGGTATTTTTATGAGCACTCGAATAAAAGTGGGAGACTACTTGCGAAGATGCTACAGGAAAAACGGAGATCCCGGCACGTCCACAAGATACACACAAAAACTGGGACCGTTACACAGCTTCCAGAGGGCATCCTATCAGCCTTCCGCGAATACTACGCGGCATTATATGCCCAAACGCAGGCTAAAAAAGGGCATGAGGAGCAACTCCAGCGGGTGCGGATCGCAGCATACTTAGAGGAACACGTCACACGCAAACTGACCCCAGAACAAACGGCCGTCCTGGAGCAACCCATGTCAGTTGAGGAACTGGCGGGAGCACTGAAGGCGACTAAACCGCACAAAGCCCCTGGACCCGATGGTCTTCCAGTTACATACCTTCGAACGTTTAAAGACATCCTCCTGCCCAGACTTTTACTGGGACTCAATTCCATTCAAGACGGGGGATGTTTTCCTAAAGATTCCCTGAGGGCTACGATCGCGATCCTGCCGAAGGAGGGGAAAGACCCGACCAACTGTTCCAGCTACCGGCCGATTTCGTTGCTTAACGCGGACGTAAAACTTTTCGCCAAGGCCATGGCTGCCAGGGTGGCACAGACACTCCCGGACCTGGTACACGCGGATCAAGTCGGGTTCATCCCAGGGAGAGAAGCAAGGGACAATACCATCCGGGCCCTTAACATCATACACAACGCGGCAGCAAGCAAACGAGACATGGTGCTCCTCTCTACCGACGCCGAAAAGGCGTTCGATAGAGTGGACTGGCATTATATGGCCGCTACCCTGGACCACATGGGATTCGGGCCGCGCCTGCGAACTTGGGTTGTGGCGCTATACACCGCACCCTCAGCGCGCATAAGGGTCAACGGAGTGTTGACAGATTCATTTGACATCAGCAACGGCACGAGGCAGGGATGTCCCCTGTCCCCTCTACTGTTCGCCCTTACACTAGAACCCTTTCTGGAAGCAGTCCGGCAACACGGGGGGATCACGGGACACCACATAGGGGGGAAGGAGCATAGAGTGGCGGCGTACGCCGACGATATGCTCTTCTTCCTAGAACAGCCGAGAATCTCGACACCGAATCTCCTGGAAGCATTTCGTATTTACGGTGAAATATCCAATTTGAAGCTCAACCTGGACAAATCTGAGGCTCTGCCTCTCACCAGGGACCAGGCGCTTAGACGTCACCTTCAAACGCAATTCCCATTCAAAATATGCACCACCAAATTGCGCTACCTCGGCATCTGGCTGCCAGAAGACACAAAGGACATATACCAACTTAACTTCGCGCCCCTTTTGGCAACCATACAACAAGATATCAAAAGGTGGACGGCCCTTTACGTCTCGTGGTTTGGGAGGATAAACGCCGTAAAAATGAATGTCCTACCTCGCATTCTGTACCTCTTCCAGACATTGCCGACAGCAATCCCAAGGAGCTTTTTTCAATCGGTGTCGACCACCATACGACAGTTTATCTGGAATCACAAACCTTCACGTATAAGAAGGTCCACACTGGAACGCCCAAAAACCGAAGGGGGAGCGGGACTGCCGTCCATCGTTACATACTATCAAGCTACCCACCTCCATAGACTGGTCGACTGGCATGCCAGCCCGAGCACAAAGCAATGGGTTCACATTGAAATACAACAGGCCAGAGGCAAGATCCCTGCACAGCTATGGCTTGGAGGCGCTTCCCTTGGGGAACTGCGCACAGGTAACCCAATGATAGATGCGACGCTGCGGGTTTGGTGCAGTGTGCGCTATAACAGACACCTCACAACATCTCCCAACCCGCTAACGCCCATCACCAACAACCCGAAACTGGCAGGGGGGCTTAACCCGTCCGACCTGCGGAACCTAGGTGCACAAGACTGGGTATACATTAACCAGTGGTGTATTGGACCGACTTTGAAACCGATAGCGGTATTGTTGGATGACCGTAGACCTAGCGGGCTGGACGAATTCCGATACCACCAGGTTAAACACTATGTTACTTCTGTGGCGGGCAAACACCACCTACATCGCCCACTGTTCCACCTGGAGAAGCTTTGTGCGGCAAGGCACCACCTTTCACATGGGGTCTCGACCTTATACACATTGCTCCAAAGCAATGGTGGCAAAACACCCCTAGGATTCACGGAAAAGTGGGAAAGAGATGCAGAGGTAGAACTCACGGAAGAAGACTGGGGAAAAATTTTCCAACTAACGCACAAAGGGACTATCTGCACCAAATACCAAGAATGTAATTACAAAATCCTGACGCATTGGTACAGAACACCGGACGTTCTTCGCCATGTGCATGATTCGATCTCGAGTGTATGTTGGAGATGTGGCGCAGAGGACGGGACACACATATGGTGGAAGTGCACGCACATCATACCATACTGGCGAATGGTGCAAAGAACAATCAAAGACATCACGGGAACGGAGGTCCCCTTTCAGCCGTTACCTATGCTGCTAAATCACACGACTACACCGACAAAAGTATACAAGAAAGGTCTTGTTATACACCTGCTGACGGCGGCGAAAACGCTCATTCCAACGATGTGGAAGAGCCCGGCCGTGCCCACGTACCAGCAATGGATAACCAGAGTGGAATCCATATATGACATGGAAATGATGACGGCATCCCTGCAAGGCCGCTCGGACAACTGCGCCCGGACGTGGTTCCCATGGATGGACTATATTTCTAGGAGAGCAGCGGAGGCCGACACGGAAGGGGACGGAGACACCAGTGCCGCCACACGAGAGAACCCGACGGGTTGACTTGCACTCATTGACTCTATTACACCCGACTGACCTCACCTACGACGGAACTCCCCCACGCTTTTCCTTATTCCTTCTTCCCTACCCGGACAGTTTGACGTCAGACGGACCATGACTACGGACAGGTGCTCGACAGGTGAAAAGAGGGACGGACACAATGTAGACATCACAAGCGACTTCAACGACTAGTGAGGCTGGACGAGATACATAGGATACCCTTGGAAAACACAACCACGCACTGGCATAAGCAGGGACCCCAGACGACGGGACTGCCCTGGTTCGACTACAACTAACGGAGACTGACAGGGGCTACCAGCACCCACACCATGACAGGAAAACGGACACTGACAGAACAATGAGACATAGGCAAGCATCAGACACATACTCACAACCACCGCATGATGCTGCCAAACACCGCCAAACACGCCCCTTCCCACCATAGCCCAGGCACCTGATAGCAAACATACACGGACCTACATCGCACTTGCCATCCCGATAGACCCTCTCGGACCAGGGAGGGAGCGGGCAATCACCTGACTTACAACTGAATGGGATTAGGTAGAGGATACCACGAACGTAGGCCGTAAAGACAACCCACCTATCCCTGGACCCTGACTTCCCACACGAACTCAAAAAGTCAACCACATTCACGCTGCCATCGCCCTTAGCAATTACAGACATGGGGGGAGATAGAAGGAGGGTTAGTAATGAACACCTAACGCTAGCGACCGCTACGACAGTACAGCAGGGAAACAATCGTGAACAGTCATGACACGGCTCATACTAGACAGGGGAAGCAGACATTGAAGTTATTCGATACACCACACGATAGATGGGATCAATAGTGAATACGCCCACGCAGATTGGGGGACACAACGACACCCAACCAGGTATGATACCCCCGCTGTCTCCGCCCGCAACCTCAACTTGCGAGTACGGGGACATGCCAAATTAGACAAAACCCGCCTGCTTACCGAAATGCCTACTATTGTCCCCGCCTAGAGCTCTAACTAGCACCCGCACATAGCTTGAAGAGAAGTTTACTCGGGCTGTTGGGTAATGAATCTCTTACATTGCGATAAGTGGCCTACCTTCACTAAATCATAACAGTCAGGATACTGTAGAACCACCTAAGAACCAGGACGCCGGCCCTGGGCCGGGAAGTCCCTACGTAAGCCTATCCATGTCATGTTATTGTATTACTGTCATACGTATGTATCTCATTGCTGTAACTATTTACTTTGACCGAACCAATGTCCATGTATGCGATTATTACTGACTGCTGTTGTAAATATGTACGCCTGTTCGGAGACTAAAGTGAAGTATTACTGTATTATCCGCTACGTTAAAGATGCTCACTTTCCAATATACTTGTATGATGAAAAAACTACAAATAAAGAATGTCAAAAAAAAAAAAAAAAAAAAAACTTTTTTGGGTCAAAAAAATTATTTCTAATTTTTTTTTACCCTTTGTGTCAGTCGCAGCAACCCAAATCTCCATTACCCTTTCCCCGCTGCCGTGATCACTATACTGTACAGTATATCTGCTGTACAGTACTGTATCAGTGATCACTGTGATCAGAGGGCTCTCTGATCAGACTGACCTTTTTTTAGGGTTATTTTTACAGATCAAAAAATAACCCTTTCAGTTTTAAAAACTTTTTTGGGTCAAAAAAATTATTTCTAATTTTTTTTTACCCTTTGTGTCAGTCGCAGCAACCCAAATCTCCCTTAACCTTTTCCCCGCTGCCGTGATCACTAAACTGTACAGTTTATCTGCTGTACAGTACTGTATCAGTGATCACTGTGATCAGAGGGCTCTCTGATCAGACTGACTTTTTTTTAGGGATATTTTTATAGATCTGAAAATAACCCTTTCAGTGTACTGATTGCAGCTGCCTATACTGTGATCAGTACATTTATATTATTTTTTGAGGGCGGGTAGTAGGTGTTAGGCAGGTAGATAATTAATTACCCACTTTAGTATATAAATTAATTAATTTGTCCCCCTAGAATGGCACGTCGCTACTCGGCCGAGGAGGCGTATGCCATTCTGGCAGGCAGTGATAGTGACACTCTGCAAGACAGTGACACTATCACTGCCTCTGACATTGAGCCTCTGAGTGAGACCTCAAGTGATGGTGCCCCACCACCACTCACAAGAGGACGCTCAGCAAGCCCAATGCCAGGCAGAGACTGGGTGCCTCCAAATATGATGGCCCCAGAAATACCGCCATTCACTGTTACACCTGGCATCACTGTAACAGTGGACGACTGCGAGCCAATTCGTTTTTTTGAGCTCTTTATGTCAGACGATATATTTGAGCTCATGGCTCAGCAAACGAATTTGTTTGCTATGCAGTATCTCTCTGCACATCCAGGGTCCCATCATGGTCGCAGGAATATGTGGAGACCCACGGATGTCGCAGAGATGAAGCGGTTTTGGGCTTTAACCCTAATGATGGGTATTGTAAAAAAGCCCAGTATCAGGTCCTACTGGAGCAAGCAACGTATCCTGGCTACACCTCTTTTCCCTGAGGTTATGTTGAGGGATCGCTACCTGCAACTGCTGCGATTCCTTCATTTTAATGATAACTCGCTGTATCCCCCTAGAAACAACCCACTGTTTGACAGGCTATATAAAATTCGGCCCTTTATTCAACTCCTGTCAGACAAATTTTCTGAAAATTATGTCCCCGATAAAGATATTTCAATTGACGAGTCCCTTATGAAATTTGAAGGTTGACTGCTATTTAAGCAATATATTCCATCGAAGCGGTCCCGATATGGCGTTAAATTTTATAAATTATGTGAATCCTGTACTGGTTACACATGGGCGTTTCGCATTTACCAGTGATACCGGAGAAACTGACGGAAGCCAAGCACAGAGAGATGGACACAGGTTTCTTCAGGAAGGAAGAGATTCTTTATTGGATCACCGATCGGGACTCAGAGGGACTAGTGTCACCAAAATACAGCAAGTTCTGAGCCCCGGACAATAGTGCAGGCTCCTTATATAGGCACATAACTCCTCCCATATTAAGCTCCACCCGCACATTCTCTTGACCAATCAATACAAATAAGAATTAACTTCCTGCTTGACCGCATGGCCTGTCCAGCACAATGGAGGAGGGGAATCCTATATCCTGTATTCTTGCACATGCTCTGTACACTACTGATCGTATCTTGCCTCGTGCAACCAACTGATCGATACGTCAGCATATGCACGTGATACCGGAGAAACTGACGGAAGCCAAGCACAGAGAGATGGACACAGGTTTCTTCAGGAAGGAAGAGATTCTTTATTGGATCACCAATCGGGACTCAGAGGGACTAACGTCACCAAAATACAGCAAGTTCTGAGCCCCGGACAATAGTGCAGGCTCCTTATATAGGCACATAACTCCTCCCATATTACGCTCCACCCGCACATTCTCTTGACCAATCAATACAAATAAGAATTAACTTCCTGCTTGACCGCATGGCCTGTCCAGCACAATGGAGGAGGGGAATACTACATCCTGTATTCTTGCACATGCTCCGTACACTACTGATCGTATCTTGCCTCGTGCAACCAACTGATCGATACGTCAGCATATGCACGTACACATGCCACGTGGTAATCTCGGCCTACTAAATTTATTTTTACCGAGATTCCACCACATTCCCCCCTTTGATGCCTCTTGATATTTCACAATTACTTGAGGCATCACTTAACCTTGGTTTGCATACACCGCAAGTTACCTTGAACCAGACCAGACTTATCTTATGATGTGAATCTTCAACACTCATCTTCCTGCATTGGTTCTCCCTGATCTAGAGCCTTATATTTATAAATTGCCATTATCTGTGCAGCAGCCTTCCTCTCTGCTATATTTTCTATCAGGCTTTGCACAGACCTAACTACTAAGGGTATAAGACACGGCAGGAGTAGACACAACATTAAAATCAGTAGGACTCCACCTACCACTGCCTTAAGCCCTCCAAACCACTCATACCAGCTACCAAACCAACTACTTGGATTATACCCTTTCCATACCTGAGTAGGCACATGCGCTAGTTTAACCATATGGCTAGTAAGCTCAGCTATTGCTTGCCCTTCGTCATCTATTTGAAGACAGTAATTGCTCAGGTTAAACTTCCCACATACACCTCCCTCTAATGATACCGGAGAAACTGACGGAAGCCAAGCACAGAGAGATGGACACAGGTTTCTTCAGGAAGGAAGAGATTCTTTATTGGATCACCGATCGGGACTCAGAGGGACTAGCGTCACCAAAATACAGCAAATTCTGAGCCCCGGACAATAGTGCAGGCTCCTTATATAGGCATATAACTCCTCCCATATTAAGCTCCACCCGCACATTCTCTTGACCAATCAATACAATATAAGAATTAACTTCCTGCTTGACCGCATGGCTTGTCCAGCACAATGGAGGAGGGGAATACTACATCCTGTATTCTTGCACATGCTCCGTACACTACTGATCATATCTTGCCTCGTGCAACCAACTGATCGATACGTCAGCATATGCACGTACACATGCCACGTGGTAATCTCGGCCTACTAAATTTATTTTTTACCGAGATTCCACCACATTCCCCCCTTTGATGCCTCTTGATATTTTACAATTACTTGAGGCATCACATAACCTTAGTTTTGCTTACACCGCAAGTTACCTTGAACCAGACCAGACTTATCTTATGATGTGAATCTTTTAACACTCATCTTCCTGCATTGGTTCTCCTTGATCTAGAGC
The DNA here is from genome assembly GCF_036172605.1 of Pelobates fuscus. Taxonomy (NCBI): domain Eukaryota; kingdom Metazoa; phylum Chordata; class Amphibia; order Anura; family Pelobatidae; genus Pelobates; species Pelobates fuscus. Next base: position 414,324,345 of record NC_086318.1, read on the forward strand.
CTTATACTTATATATCGCCATTATCTGTGCAGCAGCCTTCCTCTCTGCTATACTTCCTATCAGGCTTTGCACAGACCTAACTACTAAGGGTATAAGACACGGTAGGAGTAGACACAACAGTAAAATCAGTAGGACTCCACCTACCACTGCCTTAAGCCCTCCAAACCACTCATACCAGCTACCAAACCAACTACTTGGATTGTACCCTTTCCATACCTGAGTAGGCACATGCGCTAGTTTAACCATATGGCTAGTAAGCTCAGCTATTGCTTGCCCTTCGTCATCTATTTGAAGACAGCAATTGCTTAGGTTAAACTTCCCACATACACCTCCCTCTACTGCCAAAAAGTAATCCAAGGCTAATCTATTTTGGTAGACTGCCGTCCTCATCCTGGTATTATGTTTCACTAGGAGATTGAGCGCTTGTGATGTTTCATTAGTGATAATCTCAACCACCGCCTGTAATCTTATAATGCGGTTGAGCATATAAATAGGGGTTCTATAACCAAAGGTACCATCTTCTGCCCACGTGGCTGGCCCATAATAATCTATGATACGCTGGGGAGGCCATTCATGATCTTCCCAGGTGCCTATCTCTAGGGGTCCCCTTTTCTTCCTATGATTCACATCATATACTTTAACACCTAAAGTCTCACCTGTTTCAATCGGTAACAAGAAGAAGGATGGTTTGAGCATACCCAACACACATGCCCCTTCCCAGTCCTGTGGCAACTCCGAATAGGCTTTCTTACCACAGATCCAGTACAAATTTGCTGGGGCTCTCCAGGTAGATGTGATGGATAAATCAAACCACACATCCTTTAAACTGGCATATCTAGCAAACGGGTTAGATGGTTCTGAGACATTTGAAGCCGACCACCAAGTTGTATTTTTAGTATCATCATCATAAGCTTTTTGCCCTAGACAAGTTAATTCTCCTACAGAAGTATTATACATTATTCCTTTCCTTGCTATGCAAACATAACCTATGATGGAGGTCTTTAATCTCCACTCAGATTTACCTCTAACACTCAAATGATAATCGGCTTGTGTAGATATTAGTTGGTCAACTGCCTCAGAACCGGACATTACCTCCTTTGCTTCCCAAGGCCATTGGTCTCCCATGTTAGTACCTCCACACACATAGCAGTTGGTAACATTAAGACTACCGGCAATACTTTCAGCTAGGTCAATGAACAGGTTTTTAGCGTTATGGGGGATCTTATTATCTATACTCATCTCTTCATAAAAGGAATGGTATACTTGATGAGTCTGGGAGGATACCGTATCAGTCTCTATTCCTATAAACAATAATGTCCCAGGATCTAAACCCGTCCCGTATATCTGAAACCCAAATAAATTTCCATACTTATCTAGGAACTTGTCGGGGTTATTAATAAGTATATGGACTGGGTTGCATTCCATAGACTTACAATAAGGGCTAGTCGGCAACTTAGTCACTATCATGTCTTTATCTACTGTCTGTCCCCAAGTCGCCCACCCCACACAAGACCAATATGGGCAAAAGTTATAGTCTTTATTTGGGCATCTAGGACTTACATATTTATTTTTACTACTGGGACAAATATATTTATCATTAGACCCATACGTCCTCTCCCATCTAAGATCCCCACATACATTCCACGGCTTTCTACCACTTGATATCGCTTTACACGCATCAAATAGCAGAACACCCGAAGAATATACGGATTCTAACACCGTCTTATTAATTAGGGTCCCCTGAGGATCTCCATTCCTGAGAGTCAACCAAATTGTACGAGGTTGATACTCTGGACTGAAGCACTTAGGTTCTCCTACTCCTAAATGGCACACACTATAGTCTATATTTAGGTATCTACATCTTGATACCTCTCCTTTACATTCGTATTGTGAATGCCAAATTAGGGTTTGGGAAATATGGTTACCTGTTCTCGTAGTCTTAATGCATACCTCACAGCTAGGAGTGTCGGTACCTCTACCTTCCTGAATATAAAAACACATATAAATAAACACAATCAAAAGCACATCTTTCGCCGTCATCCTCAGTCTTCGTCCGTGCGATGGAACCTCAGCTTCCAGGATGTGAGGGCTGCAGGGAATGGAGTTCTGCTCGTCTTCACAGGTGTCCCTTCGAGACTTTCCTGGCTTATACACTATGTGTTGGTAAGCGGACAGGCTTTATTATGGCCTTCTCACTCACACCTGTAACAATAAAATTTGTAATCCACAATAATTCCTCGTTACTCCGACTGAGTAGTGCGTTTCAACCGGATCTTGCAGGGATTCTCTGGATCTGCTGTAACTTGCCAAGAATCAACTGCTGCTGGTTTAACCCTGGAGTGATGTATCCACGGAGTCACTTCGGCTACTTTTATCGCTGTAGGGGTAGACAAAAGAACAACATAAGGACCTCTCCACTTGGGCCCTAACGGTACATTATTCCACTCTTTAATCCACACTTGGTCTCCTGGATGATAACTATGAACAGGGGGATAAATATTCACAGGTAATCTATCTTGTACCCATTTCTGTACCTCCTCCATAGTCTTACCCAACTCTACAACCTGCTGCCGGGTAATTCCTTCTCCCAACTGACTCAAATCCCCCCTTAAGTTACCAAGTACGGGAGGTGGTCGCCCATACATGATTTCAAAAGGAGAGAGGCCCATCCTTCTGGTAGGGGTACTGCGGATTCGCAATAGAGCTATGGGTAAGAGAACGTTCCACTTAAGTTGGGTTTCCTGACACATTTTAGCCAACTGGTTCTTAATAGTTCTATTCATTCTCTCTACCTTACCAGAACTCTGGGGTCTATATGCAGTATGAAGCCTCCACTTTATACCAAGCATATGAGTCAGTTGTTGTAGGCACTGGTGAACAAAAGCTGGACCATTGTCCGATCCTATAGAACAGGGTAGTCCATATCGGGGTATTATTTCTCGTAGCAGGAATCTTACAACTTCTCCTGCTTTCTCTGTACGAGTAGGACATGCTTCTACCCAGCCTGAATAGGTGCACACAATTACCAACAGGTAACGATGTCCACCCGATTTAGGCATCACTGTAAAGTCTATTTGTAGATCGGACATGGGGAGTCCCCCCATAAACTGGACTCCTGGTGGCTTTACTGGTCCTTGTCTTGCATTATTCTTAGCACACGTTACACATCTGCGTACAATGGCCTGAGTCAAGTTGGACAATCTTGGTATGTAGAAATGTTTCCTGAGAGATTCTTCAGTACTGTCTCTCCCAGAATGTGTCCCGTTGTGATAATTTTGGACAATTTCTACCGCTAGTGATGCTGGTATGACTATTCTTCCATCTTCTAGCTGATACCACTTGTTCTCCAAATACTTTCCCGGTTCAGTCTTTAACCACTCCTCTTCTTGAGCTGTATAAACTGGAGTCCATTGGGACAGTGGAGTTGGTATAAGAGCAGCTATATGCCCCACATACTCCTGTCTTCCTGATTCAGCAGCACGCTTAGCTGCACTATCTGCCATCCGATTTCCCTTGGTTACATCACCATCTCCTCTCAGATGCGCTCGACAATGTATGATACCGACTTCTTTCGGCTCCCACACTGCTTCCAATAGTTGTAGGATTTCGGCTGCGTATTTGATTTCTTTGCCTTCTGAATTCAGTAGTCCTCTTTCTTTATACAAAGCTCCGTGGGCATGAGTGGTTAAGAACGTATACTTAGAGTCCGTATAGATATTCACTCTTAAACCTTCAGCCAATTGTAACGCTCGTGTTAGTGCTATTAATTCTGCCTTTTGTGCTGATGTTCCTTTCGCCAGTGGCCGAGCTTCTATCACCTTGTCTATTGTTGTTACTGCATATCCTGCATAGCGGATCCCTTCTTTCACATAACTACTGCCGTCGGTATAATATTGAACATCGGGGTTCTGGATGGGAAAATCACGAAGATCTGGTCTACTTGAAAATACTTCATCCATTACTTCCAAACAATCATGTTGACTTTCAGTAGGTTGTGGCAAAAGGGTAGCTGGATTTAAGGTGTTTACAGTCTCTAAATGCACTCTTGGGTTTTCACACAACATTGCTTGATACTTGGTCATACGGCTGTTACTAAACCAATGATTTCCTTTGTAATCCAACAACGTCTGTACTGCATGTGGGACTCGTACATAAAGTTCTTGACCCAGAGTGAGTTTATCGGCTTCAGCTACTAGCAGGGCGGCTGCAGCTACGGCTCTTAGACAAGGTGGAAGTCCGCTGGCCACTGCATCCAATTGCTTAGACATATAGGCAACAGGTCTTTGCCATGATCCCAAGTACTGTGTCAATACTCCCACAGCCATTCTTCTTTGCTCGTGTACATATAAGTAGAATGGTCGTGTGTGATCAGGTAGACCTAATGCTGGGGCACTCATCAAAGCCTTCTTCACATCTTCAAATGCCGTTTGCTGTTCTTGGGTCCATAAGAAGGGGTCGTGCTCTGTACCTTTGATAGCTGCGTACAGAGGTTTTGCCAGTATCGCATAGCTGGGAATCCATATCCTACAGAAGCCTGCTGCCCCCAAGAATTCTCGCACTTGTCTTCTATTCTTGGGTATTGGTATTTGGCAGACAGCTTCTTTTCTCTCTGGCCCCATAATCCTTTGACCTTCAGAGATATGGAATCCCAGATACTTGACAGTTGGCAAACACAACTGAGCCTTCTTCCTGGACACCTTGTATCCTGCCTTCCAGAGAATATGTAGTAGATCGTGCGTTGCTTGCTGACATTTTTCTTTTGTAACTGCTGCTATCAACAAGTCATCTACATATTGTAACAATACACATTCTCCTGGGATAGACTCGAAATCCAGTAGATCTTGACTTAGAGCTGAACCAAATAGGGTAGGTGAATTTTTAAACCCTTGGGGCAGTCTTGTCCAAGTCATTTGGCGTTTTGAGCCCGTTACAGCGTTCTCCCATTGGAAAGCGAAAATACATTGACTTTCTGCGGCAATTCGGAGGCAAAAGAAGGCATCTTTGAGATCTAAGACTGTGAAGTAAGTAGCCCCGCCCGGAATTAAAGCAAGCAGGTTATATGGATTGGGTACAACTGGATGTATACTAACAACCGCATCATTGACTGCTCTCAAGTCCTGCACAGGTCGATACTCATCTGTACCGGGCTTTTGAACAGGCAGCAATGGGGTGTTCCAGGGGGAAGTACAGAATTTTAGGATACCATACCGTATGAACTTATCCAGATAGGATTGGATGTTCTTCTTAGCCTTCTGTGGGATGTGGTATTGTCTTAGGCTTACTGGATAAACCCCAAGTTTCAGTTCAATTTTTATAGGTGGAATATTGCGGGCCAGTCCTGGTGGGTTGTTCTCTGCCCAAACTCCTGGTATGTTAAACAATGTCTCATCACTCCTAGGGTTTTGGCTAGTCAACACTGTATAAAGTCGCCACTCTTCTTCCTTTGGTACGGATAAAGTCATAATACCTGAAGGTCCATTAAACTTTAAGGATGTTGTTCCATTTGGTAGGAACGTAATCTGCGCTTGTAATTTTGATAGCATATCACGTCCCAGCAATTGGACTGGACATTCAGGCATATAAAGGAATTGGTGTTTTACTACGTGGCCTCCCAATGTACAGAGTCGACTTTTAAGAACCGGTTTTTCAGCACTTCTTCCAGTTGCTCCTATCACAGTAATAGTCCTTCCAGATGGAGGAGCAACTAGATTAGTCACCACTGAATGTTCAGCACCAGTGTCGATCATGAACGCACTCCTTTTTCCCCCTATTGATACATCGACCATAGGCTCCGCTCGACCAAGGGGGATGGAGCCCGGTCGGTATCAATAGTCCTCCATGACCGTGTCAGCCAATCCTACAAAGTCCCTACCTTCTCTATCGCGGGACCTTTGCGCTGCTGGAATATACCTGTCTTCCCTAACACTTCCTCTGTTCCCATTACTCCCTCTATAACCATTACTCCCTCCGGGGCCTCCTCTACCTCTCGCTCTGCCTCTAAAGTTTCCGTAGCCTGCCCTGGGTTGGTCTCTCTCGTACTGCTCTCTTTGCGAACATTCGTTCCTCCAATGCCCTTCTTCCTTGCAATACGCGCATTGATCCCTACTCAAAGGCTCCCTACTCCATCTATTATTGCCTCTATCTGGGCCCCGTTTATCTACGCCTGCGATCGCTACCGCTAGCATATCAGCCTTTTTACGCATCTTGCGCTCTTCCTCTTTCTTACTTTCTGTATCCCTGTTCATATAGACCTTATTTGCTACCTCCATTAGTTGGGTGATGGACATACCTGCAAACCCTTCTAACTTTTGTAGCTTGCGCTTAATATCCCCGTATGCTTGGCTGACAAAGGCGGAGTTAACCATTCGGGAATTGTCTGCGTCTTCCGGATTAAAGGGGGTATACAAGCGGTATGCCTCCAATAATCGGTCATAAAAGACACTGGGCGCTTCATCGCTTTTCTGGATCACCTCAACTGTCTTCGACATGTTAATGGCTTTCTTTCCTCCTGCTTTCATGCCAGCAATTATAGCGTCTCTATAGGCTCTGAGTTGAACCATATCAGCACCATTTACGTTCCAATCGGGATCAGTGTTGGGATAATGTGTTGCGGCCCATGCTGCTGGATTAGCTTGGTTCAAAACACGGGCTCTATCCTCTAGTGCTTTTATGGCTGCTTGATTTATTCTTGTCCTTTCCTCATTGTTAAATAAAGTCATTAGTAACTGCTGGCAATCAGCCCATGTCGGATTATGCGTCTGTACTATTGAGGTGAACAGATCAGTCATAGCTTGTGGTTTCTCAGTATACGAGGAATTATGGGTCTTCCAGTTTAAAAGATCGGTTGTGGTAAATGGGACATATACGAAGACTGGGTCAGCGTGTGCCATTTGACCTGCGGCATCGATATAAGTTGACCCGGGATTCAGACGAAGAGGCATCTGATAGTGCTTTAATTGTTGGGCACCAGTCAACTGTCGGGTTTGGATGGGGCTACGTAGAGAGGCGTCAGTCATGGGTTCCGGTCGGGGAGAGATAGGGTATGGGGATGTGGGAGGTTGGTTTTGGGAAAAGGTCGTAAATAAAACACTTCGAGCCGAGCTAGATGAAGCTTGACCGGAAGTCTGAAGTGGCGCCAAATCAGGATATTCGTTTCTAATGGGGGTGGGTTCTGGTTCCGGAAGGGGAGATTTAGTACGAGGGGGGGTGGATCCTGTACTGGAGGAGGAAGCGGAAGTGGATGGGGGTAATGAGGGGAGGGCTGCAGGACTTCCTGCGTTTGCGTCACTTCTTCTTAACGGAAAGTAAGGGGGCGGCAAAGGGATCTCGGACTCAGGGGGCGTGTCCAAAATGGGCCTAACACCAGTCCTAGTGGACGAACAAGTCCTAGCTACCATGAGGCGACACTGCTCCTCGTGGCATGTCTGGAGCCATTTTGGCGAGTCATTTACGGCCTGTCTCCAACAGTCAATATAAGGAAACTGGCCGTAAAGTTCAGGCCTACCTGATACAGCCACGTGTAAGCGCTGTACCAGAGTTAGATCCAAACTGCCACGTGGCGGCCATGCCGCAACCAAAGTAGGCCACTCCCTAGTACACAAAGTGACCAAACGTACAGGAGACATTTTAACCCCAAAATCACAAGTTTTGAATCCCTTTTTAAAATTCTTCACCATACAACCTAAGGGATCCGGAATCGTTGACTGCGACGCACCCATACTTAACAATGGAACGTCGTCGACAACGAATACTATACACGCGTACTATTCAACAGTCACACCCGTTTCCTCTGGCAACAGCACCACGTGGTACGGTTACCAAGTGAAACGTACACAATAACAATAAACACTCAGGGAATTCCCGTACACACACAGCTGTTACACCAGTCACTATATAATCAATATTATGCCCTTTGGCGTAACTATACAGTCACCCACGCTATAATTCTCTATATACGAATTACCCGTCTATAACACACCCCAGTAACATCGTCTTTTACAATTAGCGGTTACAGTACGGTTAGCATAGGTCAAAGCACAAGTTAAGGTCACAATACAATTATTAGTGGTTATGGTGTTAAACATGCAATGGACAACAATGATTAGTACTTATATACAGTGTCAGTAAATATACAGGGTTATGGTACCGTGCACTATAATACAGCAACACACTATTAACACTCTCGCTAGACGGCTGAGCTCGCGCTATCTAACAAGATATACACTTTACTAAACAATCGTTAACACATTTACAATTCCCAACTAAACTATTGGCCAGTACCTTGAATGGACTACCTAAAACTATATACACCCGTTTTGGTTAGCCACACTGCCCAATCACCACATATATAGCGAGCTAGAGAACCGAATTTACACAGGCGCCTCTTAGTCGCACTATCAAAAGTCTAGTGGGTTCCAAATTTACACGCCTTCCCACTTAGCCCAGATAGGATGAGAACTAGCGAACCGAATTTACACAGGCGCCGCTTAGTCTCCCGGTCCCTCCGACCTAGCGAACGTAATATACACCCTAGAACGCTAGTCTAGACAAGACACCGGTGTCCGGCTAGGGCTATTTACACCAGGACCCCGCCTGACTAACCAAATCAAACGGTCTGACTAAAGAGCGTTCGATCGAGCGGTGCGCCTTCGCTCCTTCCCTCCGACAGAGGGGGCAGATACACAGATTCAAAACCCCTTTGGGCCTACCGCACAATCGGTATACCCCTAGTGGGTCCTGCCGTCTAAAACAGCAGTTGTCTTACCTCCTCGTTCCTGAACCTGAGTTCACACTCATCGACGGGGACACCCCAGCACTTCTCACGTAGAGGCCGATGATCTCCTGGACAACGGCCCAGTGGCGCCGAGACGAAGGGAGGTCCACGCAGAAGTTCAGGGGTGCAGCCGTAGAGAACGTGGGCAAAGATAGACCGTCTCACGCCTCTGCCTCTCAGCTACCGTTGAACGATGAGTTTCCCGGCCAATGCACCAAATGATACCGGAGAAACTGACGGAAACCAAGCACAGAGAGATGGACACAGGTTTCTTCAGGAAGGAAGAGATTCTTTATTGGATCACCGATCGGGACTCAGAGGGACTAGCGTCACCAAAATACAGCAAATTCTGAGCCCCGGACAATAGTGCAGGCTCCTTATATAGGCATATAACTCCTCCCATATTAAGCTCCACCCGCACATTCTCTTGACCAATCAATACAATATAAGAATTAACTTCCTGCTTGACCGCATGGCTTGTCCAGCACAATGGAGGAGGGGAATACTACATCCTGTATTCTTGCACATGCTCCGTACACTACTGATCATATCTTGCCTCGTGCAACCAACTGATCGATACGTCAGCATATGCACGTACACATGCCACGTGGTAATCTCGGCCTACTAAATTTATTTTTTACCGAGATTCCACCACACTACTGCCAAAAGGTAATCCAAGGCTAATCTATTTTGGTATACTGCTGTCCAGTGGCGTACTAAGGGGGGGGCGGGGGGGGCGGTCCGCCCCGGGTGCCATCAGGCAGGGGGGTGCCACCAGGGCTGGCCAGGCTTGTAGTTCAGTGAGCTGTGTGGCTGCACCGGGTGCCGTAGCAGCAGGGCGCCGGGCAGCCGACACAGCTCACACGCAGGGGCTGGAAGCAGGAAACCTGCACGGAGATTTGGGGGCGGAGCTAAAACGGCCGTGGGGGCGGAGCCAAGCCGGATGCGGGGGCGGAGCTAAATGCAGCCTCATACTGCTGCACACAGAGAGAGGGGAAGCAGGAAGGAGTCCCTGCTTCCCCAACAACAGCACAGGAGGGACTGAATCCACTCCTCCTCCAGCCCAATCTTACTGTAAGTGAGAGAGTGTGTGCTGTGTGTAACTGTGATTGTGACTGTCTGACTGTGTGTGAGTGTGTAACTGTGATTGTGACTGTCTTTGACTGTGTGTGCTGTGTGTAACTGTGATTGTGACTGTCTTTGACTGTGTGTGCTGTGTGTAACTGTGATTGTGACTGTCTTTGACTGTGTGTGAGTGTGTAACTGTGATTGTGACTGTCTTTGACTGTGTGTGCTGTGTGTAACTGTGATTGTGACTGTCTTTGACTGTGTGTGCTGTGTGTAACTGTGATTGTGACTGTCTTTGACTGTGTGTGCTGTGTGTAACTGTGATTGTGACTGTCTTTGACTGTGTGTGAGTGTGTAATTGTGATTGTGACTGTCTTTGACTGTGTGTGAGTGTGTAACTGTGATTGTGACCGTCTTTGATTGTGTGTGTGTGACTGTCTGTGATTATGTTGTGTGTATGTGTGACTGTCTGCCTGTGTGATTGTCTGCCTCTGATTGTGTGTGTGACTGTGTGTGTGTGTGTGCCACTGTGTGTGTGACTGTCTGACTGTGATTGTCTGTGTGACTGTGTGTGACTGTCTGCCTGTGATTGTGTGTGTGTGTGCGTGCGTGCGTGTGTGAGTGACTGTCTGTGACTGTGTGTGTGTGTGCGTGTGTGTGTGAGTGACTGTCTGTGACTGTGTGTGTGTGTGGGTGTGTGTGTGAGTGACTGTCTGTGACTGTGTGTGTGTGTGTGTGAGTGACTGCCTGTGACTGTGTTGTGTGTATGTGTGACTGTCTGCCTGTGATTGTGGGTGTGACTGTCTGTGAATCTGTGTGTGTATGTGTGACTGTCTGCCTGTGTGATTGCCTGCGTGTTTGACTGTCTGCCTGTAACTGTGTGTGAGTGACTGTGTCTGACGGTCTTCGCCCTGCAGTGAGCCGGCAGCCAGGATATGATGTCATCGCGGCCTCGGCATCATTACAGGGCGTGCGATGGAACTGTGCAGAAAGAGCACAGAGATCCCAGCAGCAACCACTGACCACCAGGGACTGAGGATCCACTCCAGCCCTTCTAGAGCAAGGTAGGGAGGCAGGGTGGACCTCTTAATGATTAAATGTGTGTATGTATGTAATATTTGTGTGTGTGTATGTGATTGTGGGTCAGTGATTGTGTTTGTGTAAATCTGTGATTATGTGTGATTGTGTGTATCTCTGTGTATGTGTTTAGTAGATAGCTCCCTTATTTCCTGTCCTTAAATATTGCAATCCCACATAAGGATAACAAATAAGGGATTTATCTGCTAAACAACTGAAAATAAGAAAAGGGCATTTGTTTATCCTTTAGCTGTTTGGTAGATCATTCCCTGAATTAGTGCCCGTATGTGAGATTTCCATATTTAAAGATACTAAATGAGGGTGCTATTTAGCAGATAGCACCTTATTTGGTGTCCTTAAATATGGCAATCCCACAAAGGATAGCAAATAGGAGTTATCTGCTAAACAAAGATTGAAATTAAGAGGTGTCAGCCAGCCCACAACAAGAAATCTGGGTGGCTAATGTGAATAATATGCAAATGTGTAGTCAGATGCCAGCATGCAGAACACAGCATGCTGGCATCAGATAGCCAATGGCAGCATATTACCCCATCCCCTAGTGAGAAGTTTTACTGCTCCCCCTCCCCCTCCTGTTTTGACTGTGGTATCTTATGTGCCCCCCCCCCATATATATTGTTCCTAGAGTCACCACGATGTCTGCATGTGTGTCAATGTGTATCTTTGTGTTTGTGTGTATGTGTATCTGCATGTGTGTATGTCCGTGTATGTGTATATGTGCAGACATCTAAAAATCTCGCCAACACTACACACAAATACACTCATGCATTTCAACGTCAACACTACATACACACCCCACCATTATATATAACCATACCACTGCATTCAAATACCACACAACACACAAATGCATGCTTGCATTCAAACGCCAACACTACATACAAACACACCGCTACATTCACTCACATATACTCCATACAAAAACATGCATACATTCAAACACACAAACACTGCTTAGTGCTAAATACATAAAAAAAAAAATTGGTTGTTTTTATATTTAAATTTGAAAGGGGGGGGGGGGCAGGGGGGTGCCAAAAATAGGACCCGCCCCGGGTGCCAAATGCTCTAGGTACGCCCCGGCTGCTGTCCTCATCCTGGTATTATGCTTCGCTAGAAGATTGAGCGCTTGTGATGTCTCGTTAGTAATAATCTCAACCACCGCCTGTAATCTTATAATACGGTTGAGCATATAAATAGGGGTTCTATAACCAAAGGTACCATCTTCTGCCCACGTGGCTGGCCCATAATAATCTATAATACGCTGGGGAGGCCATTCATTATCTTCCCAGGCGCCTATCTCTATGGGTCCCCTTTTCTTCCTATGATTCACATCATACACTTTAACACCTAAAGTCTCACCTGTTTCAATAGGTAACAAGAAGAAGGATGGTTTGAGCATACCCAACACACATGCCCCTTCCCAGTCCTGTGGCAACTCCGAATAGGCTTTCTTACCACAGATCCAGTACAAATTTGCTGGGGCTCTCCAGGTAGATGTGATGGATAGGTCAAACCACACATCCTTTAAATTGGCGTATCTAGCAAACGGGTTAGATGGTTCTGAGACATTTGAAGCCGACCACCAAGTTGTATTCTTTGTATCATCATCATAAGCTTTTTGCCCTAGACAAGTTAATTCTCCTACAGAAGTATTATACATTATTCCTTTCCTTGCTATGCAAACATAACCTATGATGGAGGTCTTTAATCTCCACTCAGATTTACCTCTAACACTCATATGATAATCGGCTTGTGTAGATATTAATTGGTCAACTGCCTCAGAACCGGACATTACCTCCTTTGCTTCCCAAGGCCATTGGTCTCCCATGTTAGTACCTCCACACACATAGCAGTTGGTAACATTAAGACTACCGGCAATACTTTCGGCTAAATCAATAAACAGGTTTTTAGCATTATGGGGGATCTTATTATCTATACTCATCTCTTCATAAAAGGAATGGTATACTTGATGAGTTTGGGAGGATACCGTATCAGTCTCTATCCCTATAAACAATACTGTCCCAGGATCTAAACCCGTCCCATATATTTGAAACCCAAATAAATTACCATACTTGTCTAAGAACTTGTCGGGGTTATTTATAAGTATATGGACTGGATTGCATTCCATAGACTTACAATATGGGCTGGTAGGCAACTTAGTCACAATCATGTCCTTGTCTACTGTCTGTCCCCAAGTTGCCCACCCCACACAAGACCAATATGGGCAAAAGTTATAATCTCTATTTGGGCATCTAGGACTCACATATTTATTTTTACTACTGGGACAAATATATTTATCATTAGACCCATACGTCCTCTCCCATCTAAGATCCCCACATACATTCCACGGCTTTCTACCACTTGATATCGCCTTACACGCATCAAAAAGCAGAACACCCGAAGACTGTACGGATTCTAATACTGTCTTGTTAATTAGGGTCCCCTGAGGATCTCCATTCCTGAGAGTCAACCAAATTGTACGAGGTTGATACTCCGGACTGAAGCACTTAGGTTCTCCTACTCCTGAATGGCACACACTATATTCTATATTTAGGTATCTACATCTTGATACATCTCCTTTACACTCGTATTGTGAATGCCAAATTAGGGTTTGGGAAATATGGTTACCTGTTCTTGTAGTCTTAATGCATACCTCACAGCTAGGAGTGTCGGTACCTCTACCTCCCTGAATATAAAAATACACATAAATAAACATTATCAAGAACACATCTTTCGTCGTCATCCTCAGTCTTCGTCCGTGCGAAGGCACCTCAGCTTCCAGGATGTAAGGGCTGCAGGGAATGGAGTTCTGCTCGTCTTCACAGGAGTCCCTTCGAGACTTTCCCTGGCTTATACACTATACGTCGGTGGGCGGACAGGCTTTATTATGGCCTTCTCACTCACGTACCAAGTCTCTGAAACAAATACAATTTTGTAATCCACAAAGTTCCTCGTTACTCCGACTGAGTCGTGCGTTTCAACCGGATCTTGCAGGGATTCTCTGGATCTGCTGTAACTTGCCAAGAATCGACTGCTGCTGGTTTAACCCTGGAGTGATGTATCCACGGAGTCACTTCGGCTACTTTTATCGCTGTAGGGGTAGACAAAAGAACAACATAAGGACCTCTCCACTTGGGCCCTAACGGTACATTATTCCACTCTTTAATCCACACTTGGTCTCCTGGGTGATAACTATGAACTGGGGGATAAATATTCACAGGTAATCTATCTTGTACCCATTTCTGTACCTCCTCCATAGTCTTACCCAACTCTACAACCTGCTGCCGGGTAATTCCTTCTCCCAACTGACTCAAATCCCCCCTTAAGTTACCAAGTACGGGAGGTGGTCGCCCATACATGATTTCAAAAGGAGAGAGGCCCATCCTTCTGGTAGGGGTACTGCGGATTCGCAATAGAGCTATGGGTAAGAGAACGTTCCACTTAAGTTGGGTTTCCTGACACATTTTAGCCAACTGATTCTTAATAGTTCTATTCATTCTCTCTACCTTACCAGAACTCTGGGGTCTATATGCTGTATGAAGCCTCCACTTTATACCAAGCATATGAGTCAATTGTTGTAGGCACTGATGAACAAAAGCTGGACCATTGTCCGATCCTATAGAGCAGGGTAGTCCATATCGGGGTATTATTTCTCGTAGCAGGAATCTCACAACTTCTCTTGCTTTCTCTGTACGAGTAGGACATGCTTCTACCCAGCCTGAATAGGTACACACAATTACCAGCAGGTAACGATGTCCACCCGATTTAGGCATCACTGTAAAGTCAATTTGTAAATCGGACATGGGGAGTCCCCCCATAAACTGGACTCCTGGTGGCTTTACTGGTCCTTGTCTTGCATTATTTTTAGCACACGTTACACATCTTCGTACAATGGCCTGAGTCAAGTTGGACAATCTTGGTATGTAGAAATGTTTTCTGAGAGATTCCTCTGTGCTGTCTCTCCCAGAATGTGTCCCGTTGTGATAATTTTGGACAATTTCTACCGCTAGTGATGCTGGAATGACTATTCTTCCATCTTCTAGCTGATACCACTTGTTCTCCAAATACTTTCCAGGTTCAGTCTTTAACCACTCCTCTTCTTGAGCTGTATAAACTGGAGTCCATTGAGACAGTGGAGTTGGTATAAGAGCAGCTATATGCCCCACATATTCCTGTCTTCCCGATTCAGCGGCACGCTTAGCTGCACTATCTGCCATCCGATTTCCCTTGGTTACATCACCATCTCCTCTCAGATGCGCTCGACAATGTATGATACCGACTTCTTTCGGCTCCCACACTGCTTCCAATAGTTGTAGGATTTCAGCTGCATACTTGATTTCTTTGCCTTCTGAATTCAATAGTCCTCTTTCTTTATACAAAGCTCCGTGGGCATGAGTGGTTAAAAACGCATACTTGGAGTCCGTGTAGATGTTCACTCTTAAACCTTCAGCCAATTGTAACGCTCGTGTCAGTGCTATCAATTCTGCCTTTTGTGCTGATGTTCCTTTCGCCAGTGGCCGAGCTTCTATCACCTTGTCTATTGTTGTTACTGCATATCCTGCATAGCGGATCCCTTCTTTCACATAACTACTGCCGTCGGTATAATATTGAACATCGGGGTTCTGGATGGGAAAATCACGAAGATCTGGTCTACTTGAAAATACTTCATCCATTACTTCCAAACAATCATGTTGACTTTCAGTAGGTTGTGGCAAAAGGGTAGCTGGATTTAAGGTGTTTACAGTCTCTAAATGCACTCTTGGGTTTTCACACAACATTGCTTGATACTTGGTCATACGGCTGTTACTAAACCAATGATTTCCTTTGTAATCCAACAACGTCTGTACTGCATGTGGGACTCGTACATAAAGTTCTTGACCCAGAGTGAGTTTATCGGCTTCAGCTACTAGCAGGGCGGCTGCAGCTACGGCTCTTAGACAAGGTGGAAGTCCGCTGGCCACTGCATCCAGTTGCTTAGACATGTAGGCAACAGGTCTTTGCCATGATCCCAAGTACTGTGTCAATACTCCCACAGCCATTCTTCTTTGCTCATGTACATACAGGTAGAATGGTCGTGTGTGATCAGGTAGACCTAATGCTGGGGCACTCATCAAAGCCTTCTTCACATCTTCAAATGCCGTTTGCTGTTCTTGAGTCCATAAGAAGGGGTCATGCTCTGTACCTTTGATAGCTGCATACAGAGGTTTTGCCAGTATCGCGTAGCTGGGAATCCATATCCTACAGAAGCCTGCTGCCCCCAAGAATTCTCGCACTTGTCTTCTATTCTTGGGTATCGGTATTTGGCACACAGCTTCTTTTCTCTCTGGCCCCATAATTCTTTGACCTTCAGAGATATGGAATCCCAGATATTTGACAGTTGGCAAACACAACTGAGCCTTCTTTCTAGACACCTTGTATCCTGCCTTCCAGAGAATGTGTAGTAGATCGTGCGTTGCTTGCTGACATATTTCCTTTGTAACTGCTGCTATCAACAAGTCATCTACATATTGTAACAATACACACTCTCCTGGGATGGACTCGAAATCCAGTAGATCTTGACTTAGAGCTGAACCAAATAGGGTAGGTGAATTTTTAAACCCTTGGGGCAGTCTTGTCCAGGTCATTTGGCGTTTTGAGCCCGTTACAGCGTTTTCCCATTGGAAAGCGAAGATACATTGACTTTCTGCGGCAATTCGGAGGCAAAAGAAGGCATCTTTGAGGTCTAAGACTGTAAAGTAAGTAGCCCCGCCCGGAATTAAAGCAAGCAGGTTATATGGATTGGGTACAACTGGATGTATACTAACAACCGCATCATTGACTGCTCTCAAGTCCTGCACAGGTCGATACTCATCTGTACCGGGCTTTTGAACAGGCAGCAATGGGGTGTTCCAGGGGGAAGTACAGAATTTTAGGATACCATACCGTATGAACTTATCCAGATAAGATTGGATGTTCTTCTTAGCCTTCTGCGGGATGTGATATTGTCTTAGGCTCACTGGATAAACCCCAAGTTTTAGTTCAATTTTAATAGGTGGAATATTGCGGGCCAGTCCTGGTGGGTTGTTCTCTGCCCAAACTCCTGGTATGTTGAATAAGGACTCATCACTCCTAGGGTTTTGGCTAGTCAACGCTGTATAAAGTCGCCACTCTTCTTCCTTTGGTACGGATAATGTCATAATACCTGAAGGTCCATTAAACTTTAAGGATGTTGTTCCATTTGGTAGGAACGTAATCTGCGCTTGTAACTTAGATAGCATATCACGTCCCAGCAATTGGACTGGACATTCAGGCATATAAAGGAATTGATGTTTTACTACGTGGCCTCCCAATGTACAGAGTCGACTTTTAAGAACCGGTTTTTCAGCACTTCTTCCAGTTGCTCCTATTACAGTAATAGTCCTTCCAGATGGAGGAGCAACTAGATTAGTCACCACTGAATGTTCAGCACCAGTGTCGATCATGAACGCACTCCTTTTTCCCCCTATTGATACATCGACCATAGGCTCCGCTCGACCAAGGGGGATGGAGCCCGGTCGGTATCAATAGTCCTCCATGACCGTGTCAGCCAATCCTACAAAGTCCCTACCTTCTCTATCGCGGGACCTTTGCACTGCTGGAAAATACCTATCTTCCCTAACACTTCCTCTGTTCCCATTGCTCCCTCTATTACCATTACTCCCTCCGGGGCCTCCTCTACCTCTCGCTCTGCCTCTAAAGTTTCCATAACCTGTCCTAGGTCTGTCTCTCTCATACTGTTCTCTTCGCGGACACTCATTTCTCCAATGCCCTTCTTCCCTACAGTATGCGCACTGATTTCTACTTAGAGGTTCCTCATTCCACTTACTATCGCCTCTATCTGGGCCCCGTCTATCTACGCCTGCGATCGCTACCGCTAGCATATCTGCCTTTCTACGCATCTTGCGCTCTTCCTCTTTCTTACTTTCTGTTTCCCTGTTCATGTATACTTTATTCGCTACCTCCATTAGTTGGGTGATAGACATACCTGCAAACCCTTCTAACTTCTGTAGCTTGCAATTAATATCTCCGTAAGCTTGGCTGACAAAGGCGGAGTTCACCATTCGGGAATTATCTGCGTCTTCCGGATTAAAGGGGGTATACAAGCGGTATGCCTCCAATAATCGGTCATAAAAGACACTAGGCGCTTCATCACTTTTCTGAATCACCTCAACTGTCTTCGACATATTAATGGCTTTCTTTCCTCCGGCTTTCATGCCAGCAATTATAGCGTCTCTATAGGCTCTGAGTTGAACCATATCAGCACCATTTACATTCCAGTCGGGATCGGTGTTAGGATAATGTGTTGCGGCCCATGCTGATGGATTGGCTTGATTCAAAGCACGGGCTTTATCCTCTAGCGCTTTAATGGCCGCTTGATTAATTCTTGTCCTTTCCTCATTATTGAACAAAGTCATTAATAACTGCTGGCAATCAGCCCATGTCGGGTTATGTGTCTGAACTATTGAGGTGAACAGATCGGTCATAGCTTGTGGTTTCTCAGTATACGAGGAATTGTGGGTCTTCCAATTCAAGAGATCGGTAGTCGTGAACGGGACATATACGAAGACTGGGTCAGCATGTGCCATTTGACCTGCGGCATCGATATAGGCTGACCCGGGATTCAGACGAAGAGGCATCTGATAATGTTTTAATTGTTGGGTACCAGTCAGTTGTCGGGTTAGTATGGGGCTACGTGGAGGGGCGTCAGTTAGAGGTTCCGGTCGGGGGGTAATAAAACATGAGGATGTGGGAGCTTGGTTTTGGGAAAAGGTAGTAAATAAAACACTTCGAGTCGAGCTAGAAGAAGCTTGACCGTAAGTCTGAAGTGGCGCCAAATCAGGATATTCAGATCTAATGGGGGTTGGCTCTGGTTCCGGAAGGGGAGATTTAGTACGAGAGGGGGTGGATTCTGTACTGGAGGAGGAAGCGGAAGTGGATGGGGGCAATGGGGGAAGGGGTGCAGGACTTCCTGCATTCGCGTCACTTCCTCTTAAAGGAAAGTAAGGGGGCGGCAAAGGGATCTCGGACTCAGGGGGCGTGTCCAAAATGGGCCTAACACCAGTCCTAGTGGACAAACAAGTCCTAGCCACCATGAGGCGACATTGCTCCTCGTGGCATGTCTGAATCCATTTTGGCGAGTCATTTACGGCCTGTCTCCAACAATCAATATAAGGAAACTGCCCGTAAAGTTCAGGCCTACCTGATACAGCCACGTGTAAGCGCTGTACCAGAGTTGGATCCAAACTGCCACGTGGCGGCCATGCCGCAACCAAAGTAGGCCACTCCCTAGTACACAAAGTGACCAAACGTACAGGAGACATTTTAACCCCAAAATCACATGTTTTGAATCCCTTTTTAAAATTCTTCACCATACAACCTAAGGGATCCGGAATCGTTGACTCCGACGCGCCCATACTTATCAATGGAACGTCGTTGACAACGAATACTATGCACGCGTACTATTCAACAATCACACCCGTTTCCTCTGGCAACAGCACCACGTGGTACGGTTACCAAGTGAAACGTACACAATAACACAATAAACACTCAGGGAATTCCCGTACACACACAGCTGTTACACCAGTCATTAGATAATCAATATTATGCCCTTTGGCGAAACTATACAGTCACCCACGCTATAATTCTCTATATATGAATTACCCGTCTATAACACACCCCAGTAACATCGTCTTTTACAAATAGCGGTTACAGTACGGTTAGCATAGGTCAAAGCACAATTTAAGGTCACAATACAATTATTAGTGGTTATGGTGTTAAACATGCAATAGACGACAATGATTAGTACTTATTTACAGTGTCAGTAAATATACAGGGTTATGGTACCGTGCACTATGATACAGCAACACACTATTAACACTCTCGCTAGACGGCTGAGCTCGCGCTATCTAACAAGATATACACTTTACTAAACAATCTTTAACACATTTACAATTCCCAACTAAACTATTGGCCAGTACCTTGAATGGACTACCTAAAACTATCTACATCCGTTTTGGTTAGCCACACTGCCCAAGCACCACATATAGCGAGCTAGAGGACCGAATTTACACAGACGCCTCTTAGTCGATTACTATCAAAAATCTAGTGGGTTCCAAATTTACACGCCTTCCCACTTAGCCAAGATAGGTTGAGAGCTAGCGAACCGAATTTACACAGACGCCGCTTAGTCTCCCAGTCCCTCCGACCTAGCGAACAAAATATACACCCTAGAACGCTAGTCTAGACAAGACACCGGTGTCCGGCTAGGGCTATTTACACCAGAACCCCGCCTGACTAACAAAATCAAACGGTCTGACTAAAGAGCGTTCGATCGAGCGGTGCGCCTTCGCTCCTTCCCTCCGACAGAGGGGGCAGATTCCATACACAATTCAAACCCCTTATGGGCCTACCGCACAATCGGTATACCCCTAGTGGGTCTGCCGTCTAAAACAGCAGTTGTCTTACCTCCTCGTTCCTGAACCTGAGTTCACACTCATCGACGGGGACACCCCAGCACTTCTTACGTAGAGGCCGATGATCTCTTGGACAACAGACCAGTGGCGCCGAGACGAAGGGAGGTCCACGCAGAAGTTCAGGGGTGCAGCCGTAGAGAACGTGGGCAAAGATAGACCGTCTCACGCCTCTGCCTCTCAGCTACCGTTGAACGATGAGCTTCCCGGCCAATGCACCAAATGATACCGGAGAAACTGACGGAACCCAAGCACAGAGAGATGGACACATGTTTCTTCAGGAAGGAAGAGATTCTTTATTGGATCACCGATCGGGACTCAGAGGGACTAGTGTCACCAAAATACAGCAAGTTCTGAGCCCCGGACAATAGTGCAGGCTCCTTATATAGGCACATAACTCCTCCCATATTAAGCTCCACCCGCACATTCTCTTGACCAATCAATACAAATAAGAATTAACTTCCTGCTTGACCGCATGGCCTGTCCAGCACAATGGAGGAGGGGAATACTACATCCTGTATTCTTGCACATGCTCCGTACACTACTGATCGTATCTTGCCTCGTGCAACCAACTGATCGATACGTCAGCATATGCACGTACACATGCCACGTGGTAATCTCGGCCTACTAAATTTATTTTTACCGAGATTCCACCACACACGTACACATGCCACGTGGTAATCTCGGCCTACTAAATTTATTTTTACCGAGATTCCACCACATTCCCCCCTTTGATGCCTCTTGATATTTCACAATTACTTGAGGCATCACTTAACCTTGGTTTGCATACACCGCAAGTTACCTTGAACCAGACCAGACTTATCTATGATGTGAATCTTCAATACTCATCTTCCTGCATTGGTTCTCCCTGATCTAGAGCCTTATATTTATAAATTGCCATTATCTGTGCAGCAGCCTTCCTCTCTGCTATATTTTCTATCAGGCTTTGCACAGACCTAACTACTAAGGGTATAAGACACGGCAGGAGTAGACACAACATTAAAATCAGTAGGACTCCACCTACCACTGCCTTAAGCCCTCCAAACCACTCATACCAGCTACCAAACCAACTGCTTGGATTATACCCTTTCCATACCTGAGTAGGCACATGCGCTAGTTTAACCATATGGCTAGTAAGCTCAGCTATTGCTTGCCCTTCGTCATCTATTTGAAGACAGCAATTGCTCAGGTTAAACTTCCCACATACACCTCCCTCTACTGCCAAAAGGTAATCCAAGGCTAATCTATTTTGGTATACTGCTGTCCTCATCCTGGTATTATGCTTCGCTAGAAGATTGAGCGCTTGTGATGTCTCGTTAGTAATGATCTCAACCACCGCCTGTAATCTTATAATACGGTTGAGCGTATAAATTGGGGTTCTATAACCAAAGGTACCGTCCTCTGCCCACGTGGCTGGCCCATAGTAATCTATAATACGCTGGGGAGGCCATTCATTATCTTCCCAGGTGCCTATCTCTATGGGTCCCCTTTTCTTCCTATGATTCACATCATACACTTTACCACCTAAAGTCTCACCTGTTTCAATAGGTAACAAGAAGAAGGATGGTTTGAGCATACCCAACACACATGCCCCTTCCCAGTCCTGTGGCAACTCCGAATAGGCTTTCTTACCACAGATCCAGTACAAATTTGCTGGGGCTCTCCAGGTAGATGTGATGGATAGATCAAACCACACATCCTTTAAATTGGCGTATCTAGCAAACGGGTTAGATGGTTCTGAGACATTTGAAGCCGACCACCAAGTTGTATTCTTTGTATCATCATCATAAGCTTTTTGCCCTAGACAAGTTAATTCTCCTACAGAAGTATTATACATCATTCCTTTCCTTGCTATGCAAACATAACCTATGATGGAGGTCTTTAATCTCCACTCAGATTTACCTCTAACACTCATATGATAATCGGCTTGTGTAGATATTAATTGGTCAACTGCCTCAGAACCGGACATTACCTCCTTTGCTTCCCAAGGCCATTGGTCTCCCATGTTAGTACCTCCACACACATAGCAGTTGGTAACATTAAGACTACCGGCAATACTTTCGGCTAAATCAATAAACAGGTTTTTAGCATTATGGGGAATCTTATTATCTATGCTCATCTCTTCATAAAAGGAATGGTATACTTGATGAGTCTGGGAGGATACCGTATCAGTCTCTATCCCTATAAACAATACTGTCCCAGGATCTAAACCCGTCCCATATATTTGAAACCCAAATAAATTACCATATTTATCTAAGAACTTGTCGGGGTTATTTATAAGTATATGGACTGGATTGCATTCCATAGACTTACAATATGGGCTGGTAGGCAACTTAGTCACAATCATGTCCTTGTCTACTGTCTGTCCCCAAGTCGCCCACCCCACACAAGACCAATATGGGCAAAAGTTATAATCTCTATTTGGGCATCTAGGACTCACGTACTTATTTTTACTACTGGGACAAATATATTTATCGTTAGACCCATACGTCCTCTCCCATCTAAGATCCCCACATACATTCCACGGCTTTCTACCACTTGATATCGCCTTACACGCATCAAATAGCAGAACACCCGAAGAATGTACGGATTCTAATACCGTCTTATTAATTAGGGTCCCCTGAGGATCTCCATTCCTGAGAGTCAACCAAATTGTACGAGGTTGATACTCTGGACTGAAGCACTTAGGTTCTCCTACTCCTAAATGGCACACACTATATTCTATATTTAGGTATCTACATCTTGATACATCTCCTTTACACTCGTATTGTGAATGCCAAATTAGGGTTTGGGAAATATGGTTACCTGTTCTTGTAGTCTTAATGCATACCTCACAGCTAGGAGTGTCGGTACCTCTACCTTCCTGAATATAAAAATACACATATAAAAACATTATTAAGAATACATCTTTCGTCGTCATCCTCAGTCTTTGTCCGTGCGATGGCACCTCAGCTTCCAGGATGTAAGGGCTGCAGGGAATGGAGTTCTGCTCGTCTTCACAGGGGTCCCTTCGAGACTTTTCCTGGCTTATATACTATACGTCGGTGAGCGGACAGGCTTTATTATGGCCGTCTAAACACTCACTTTACCAAATCTCTGAAACAATAAAATTTGTAATCCACAAGGTTCCTCGTCACTCCGACTGAGTCGTGCGCTTTAACCGGATCTTGCAGGGTTCTCTGGATCTGCTGTAACTTGCCAAGAATCGACTGCTGCTGGTTTAACCCTGGAGTGATGTATCCACGGAGTCACTTCGGCTACTTTTATCGCTGTAGGGGTAGACAAAAGAACAACATAAGGACTTCTCCACTTGGGCCCTAACGGTACATTATTCCACTCTTTAATCCACACTTGGTCTCCTGGGTGGTAACTATGAACTGGGGGATAAATATTCACAGGTAATCTATCTTGTACCCATTTCTTTTTTTGAAAATCTTTTTATTGAAGGATTAGCAAAGACGACATGTCAAACTGATAGGACTCGCAGGTCCAGCATTGCAAATGAAACAACAAAGTAGAGCAGGTAGATAACGGCAATGGACATTCACTAGTTAATCAATAGCAGTCTAAACAATAAAATATCATATGACGATTGAACCTGGTCCTTCATAAGCGTAATTTCAACAAGTGAAAAGATATAAGCGGAAGTAATCTCGCCAGTAAAACACTTTATATACTAAATTCTGGGGTGATATGTCTCATGTACGAACAGGTAATGTCCGGGATCGAACACTCCATTACGTACAATACACATTATAAAAAGCTATTGTACTGTTTGCTCACCTTTACACTCAGTCTTGAGAGTGATGTATCTGAAAATTAACTGGCTAGCGGTGTCGATACCAGGGCAAAAAAACCCTGATGTATTAAGAGTGGCTTCATGTGCCGTGGTGAAGACCTCAGGCCCCGTGTTAACTTGGGAGACGGGTCCTACAACTAATAAAAGCCTCATATATGACACATCGACGGTCCCCTCCATCCCAGCTCTGGGTCAGGCCAGTAGGCCATTTCAATGAGCTTGAAAAAAGGGGGGGGGGGCGTGAGGAAGTTCACTATCTCAGGTTTCATAAGGGAAGTGAGTTGTGTTGCGTGTTGTGTGTGCTATCGGTGCATAAGCAGGAATTGTGTCGGGGGTGTGTCACACCTGTAATCCACATTTCGGTAGGTATTATCCCGTCATAAGATAGTTAATCATCAAATCTGATAGTCAGGTATTTCAGTCCGTGAGCGCTTGCTATATCGTGTCGTTTTCGTGTGTGTATCTCGGGTCTCCTCATCGCGTATCAAATTTGAAGTGAGTAGTCATTATCTCACAGTGAGTGTCTAAAAGACTCCTCCGGTCTGAGTCCGGAACCCCGGCCACCGACATGGGTAAAGAGGGGGGTAAGGAGGGAGAGTATGAATGGGACAGAAAGGGTATTGCTCCCTCTACCTAACTCGGCACGGCCCGCGCACCTAACGCGCCCCCCGGAGCGCCCCCGGCCCCACGGCATCGAGAAATATACATGAACCACGGTGTCCACATCTCTGTATGCTTCGTTTCCCTGCCAGTTAGGACAGAGTAGGCTGCTTCAGCACTTTGGATCTCCTCCACCCTAAGAATCCATTCGGATTTGGAAGGCGTATCAGGTTTTTTCCAGTGAGCTGGAACGTTGGCTTTAGCGGCGTTGAGTAAGTGCCGCAAAAACGATTTCTTATACGATGAAATAGAGGACGACGTGATATGCAGTAGTACGAGTTCCGCTGACCAGTCCGGGATGTCCCCCAGGATCTGTACGATTGTTTCCCTGATCATCTCCCAGTACGGGGTTATAGCCGTGCAGTCCCACCAGATGTGTAGCACCGTTCCGCTCGTCTCCTGACATCTCCAGCACACAGAAGGTATGGAGGGGAATATGCGGTGCAATACGGTCGGCGTCCTATACCAATGGGAGATGAGTTTATAATTCATCTCTTGGTAATAAGAACTCATGGAGCTCTTATGCTGCCATAATAATGCTGTTTCCCATTGTTGTACCGTGAGAGATGTTCCAAGTTGTTCTTCCCATTGTCTCTTGAACGTCTGTGGTGCCGTCACTTGACTGGTCTGGAGATATGTATATAGGACCAATATAGCATGCTCCACAGCCGTGCCCTGGTCGCAGAGGTTCTCGAACCATGTGAGGGATCTGTGCAGCTTGTCTTTATGAGGTAGTGTTTCGTAGAAGTGCTGTAATTGGAAGTATCGGAAGCAGATGAGAGGCGTTCGTGGTCTGTCGCCCAGCATCAAAGGCAAGGTCCGCAGCCTCCCGCCCTCGAGAGCTCTGTGGATAGGTAAATACGTCCCTATGTCCTGCAAGGGCCAGGCCACAGGGGGAAGTCCCCCACCTATGGCCTCATTATGCGAGATCGGGAGCATCGGGCTCGGGGATGGGGATATGTGCTCCAACTGTCTCACAGATCTCCATCCCACCAGAGTCTGGAAGATTAGTCCCTCGACCGGGTGGCGGATCGGTGATCGCCCTGGGGAGCCCCATATGTGTTCCTCCAATGTCGGGCCTATAAGACCTTTATCAAGTGCCACCCATTGCTTGGTGGAGGGTGTTACATGCCAGTCTAGGACGCGTTGCATTATCGCGGCCTGGTAGTATTTCTTGAAGTCGGGCAATGCCAACCCACCCTGGGTTCTAGGTCGACAGATGATTTCGTGTCGGATCCGAGATCGACCGCCCCTCCAGATATACTTGAGCACTGCCGTCTTCAGGGTAGAAAAGAAGACCAGCGGTAGAGCAAGAGGTATGGTCTGCATTAGGTACAGAATCCGCGGAAGAATGTTCATCTTGATTACCGCGACTCTGCCGTGCCATGTGATGTGTGGGTGTGCCCACTTGATGAGGTCCGAAAGTACGGTCTTTAGTAAGGGTGCGAAGTTGTGTTGGTACATGTTAGTCGGATCCTCCGACACCCAGACCCCCAGATACTTCATTTTGTCATGGCACCAATGAAATGCGAACTCTGTTTCCAATGAGTGGAATTCCTCTGAGGGGAGCGTGATGTTCAAGACCTCGCATTTCGAAACATTGAGCTTAAATCCGGAGATTTGCCCGAATCTATCGAATTCCTTGAGTAGGCACGGTAGCGTGATCCTAGGGCTGCGGACAAAGAAAAGAAGATCATCCGCGTATGCTGCCACTTTGTGTTGTGTCCCCTTCCAATCATAACCGTGGATGTCCGGATTGTTGCGAATCGCTTGTAAAAGGGGCTCCAGAGAAAGGGCGAACAGTAAGGGCGAGAGCGGGCATCCCTGTCGGGTTCCGTTGCTGATTGCGAAATCCCCGGTTGTGGCTCCGTTCACCCGCACAGACGCCCGTGGACTGCTGTATAGCGCGGATATCCACGCAAGAAGTCTCTGCCCACAGCCTTGCAATCGGAGGGTCTCTAGCATATAGGACCAGTTGACACGATCGAATGCCTTTTCGGCATCGGTAGATAACAGGAGCAGCTGTGTCCCCAATTTTCTAGCGTGGTGCTGGATGGAGAAAAGTCTCAATGTGCTATCTCGAGCCTCCCTACCTGGAATAAAGCCGGTCTGGTCAGGATGTATAAGGTCCGGAAGCAGATGTTTAAGACGGGTGGCTATGACCTTAGTGAACAGCTTGGCATCGATATTTAGTAAGGAGATCGGCCTGTAGCTACCACATTGTAGGGGGTCTTTCCCCGGTTTCAGTAAGACTGTGATGGTGGCAGCCAAGGATTCCGTCCCCAGGGATCCTCCTTCACCAACCGCATTGACTGCCCTAGAAAGCCAGGGCAACAATGTGTTGGTAAAGCTCTTGTAATATCCCGTGGGGAAACCGTCCGGTCCGGGGGCCTTGCCCGTTTTGGAGGCCTTAAGGGCCGCGGACAGTTCTTCTATGGATATCGGGGCATCCAAAAGTGCGGCAGAATCTAGGTCTATCACTTTGGTGATCGTTTCGGTCAAATAGTCCCGTGACGAGTTGTGTGCACTCGGGACTGTAGGGGTTCCATTATGACCATAGAGGTTATATAGGCGTTCGTAGTACAATCGGAACTCTTCCGCAATTGTCTGCGGGAACTGGGAGACTTCTCCCGAAGACAGCCTGATCTTATGGATTTGTCGTTGGGGCTGGGGGCCCTTCAGTAGTCGCGCCAGATATTTGCCCCCTTTGTTGGCGTGCGTGTAGTAGAAACCCTTGGTACGTTGAACCGAGCTAAGATGTCTTTTAAGGATAAGGTCTTTCAGCTTCCTCCTCTGCTCCATCAATTCGCCATACGTAGCGTTGAGTTGGGAGCGTTTATGTTGGCGTTCCAAGGTAGAGATAGCAGTATAAACTTCGACCATGTCTTGCATGAGGGCCTTGCGCTTCTGGGACGCGATGCGAATGAGCGTGCCCCGAATTACACTCTTGTGAGCCTCCCAGATGGTAATAGGTGAAGAGTCTGGGGTGTTGTTTTCTCTGAAGTATTGTTCCAGTTCTTGTTGGATTTGCGTTCTAACGCCCGGGTCCAGTAGTAGAGACGGGTTGAGCCTCCAGGTCCATTTCTTCGGTCTGTAGAGAGGTGAGTTCAGCTCAATCCCGACTGCGCTGTGATCTGACCAGGTGGTCGTTCCAATGTCGGCCCCGCGGAGATGGGAGAGGCCTTCCCTCGCGATAAAGATATCATCTATACGTGAGTAACGATTATGGAGTGCGGAGTAATAGGTATAATCCTTTGTTGAGGGATGAAGGGCCCTCCAGCAGTCCACTAATCGTAAAGAGTCGAGCGACTGCCTTATCGACCTAATGTTGCGTTGTGGTATGCAGCTATGACCCGTGGAGGAGTCCAGGGTCGGATCGAGTGGGGCGTTGAAAACCCCTCCCAGCACCAATATCCCATCTGTGAAATCCTCCAGTTGGAGTAAGACATTGCGGATAAATGATGACTGCCTTTTGTTGGGGACGTAAATATTCGCTATTGTATAAATCTTATCCGCTATGGTGCCTTTGAGGAAGAGATATCTCCCCTGTGAGTCCTGAGAACGTTCCAGCTCTTTAAAATCCAGTTCCGTCGCAATTAATATGGCTACACCAGATTTGTGAGCTGTAGGGTGGTTGCAAAAGTAGTTAACGGGGTAGTGTCTACTTCGCAGTCCAGGTGCCGAACCTTCCTTGAAGTGCGTTTCTTGTAGCAAGGCAATTGAGATGTGTTTCCTCCTCATTTCCCGTAGCAGGTGCGTTCGCCTTTCCGGGATATTGAGTCCCCTGCAATTCTGGGTGAGGAACCTCAGAGGTGCACTCTGGAATGCCATATTTCCCTATACGTGTCGGCAGGACTCCCAAACGAAGGAGGACCGGGTGGCAACCCCAAGACGCCGGGAGGCCAAGTGCGACCGTGCACCCGGGGCGCGGGTCCGAAGCCGAGCGGCAAGAAGGGAGAAGGTGGGGAAAGGGGGGGGGAGGGTGTGTGTAGGGAGGGCGAGGGTGGAGGGGGGAAAAAGGGCGGTAGCAGTAGTCGGTTGCCGGCGAGCCGGAGTCAGTACAGGAGGGTCAGGCTAACAGTATCCTGTGTATGCGTAGCTAGTCGTGTGACTGTATGTAGGTAATTTCCCAGAAACCAGTGAGCGTCCCAAGTCAGGGTTCCCTTAACAGGTTGAAGGAAAGTCTCGCGCGGTAACCGGTTGCGGCTGAAGTTAGCTCCGGGACCAGCCCAGGAGTCCAAGTTCCTTCCGTCCGGTCACCAAGTGACTTGCGCAGGTATAGTTTGTAGAGAGCGTGGGTCAAGCCCCAGCCAAGCGAGGTGTCAGAGAGTCGATGGGTCAAGTACGAGGACATCCACTCCACCACACCCCCTAGTTTGAGCTTTGAGCAAACAGTAACAACATGGGAACATTGCATGTCATAATTGGAGCGAGCCGTCAACAACATCAAACATCATGTATATATATACAGTGCCCCCCATGACCCAATATGAAGATCCCTATAGTACCCGTGTCCCTCTAGCCCCCTAGGACCATTGCGTCAGAGGCGTCCCCGGGCGGCAGCAATCGCAGGCGTATCACCAGAAGGGGGGGGGGGGGGTGGGTGGGGGGGAGATGTTCAGGTCGCAATTGCGTCAAGTGAATAGGGTTAAGGGTAAATGCTGCACCCACTGATGTGAGCCAGTGGGCCTAGGATGTAGCGGGTGGCGAACCATGTAAGCGCTCCCCCTACTAGGGCGGGGGGGGGAGGGGGGGGGAGGGAGGGGGAACCACACCAAGTAACCACGGGTAAGTATAAACACTGCACACGCTGTCATGAGCCAGTAGGCCCGGGGTATGACTGCGAACCTCGCATGTGTGCCATCAGTCGGGGAGGAGGAGAAGGGGGGGGGGCGCTAGAAATGCTATGGGGGGGAGCCTCAGGCCTGCATAACCTTCCGCGCAATGCTGATTAACAATGTACGTGAATACGGGCCCAAAATGAGGTGCATGCATAAAATCAATAAAACATCACAACTTATGGTAAAAGCATGAAACACAATTCACATTTCCCCCTATCCCCCCTCCCAAAGCCAATCAAGAAGGAACCAGCAGTCCCCAATATGTCCCCGTAGAAGAGTAGTTCCCCGCAACAATTGAACATACGAAACCAGGCAGCCCACCCCCGGGTGAAACCTACGAGAGGTGCCATCCACACGGCATCAGGTGTGAACATCCCGCAATGCCCCCCTTCCCCCCCACCCCAAGGTAGGGCGAACCCGTTTCAACTTGTAAGGAGTTAGCGGTTGGAGATACATACAGGATAGTGTCACTATCTCCATGGTACCTTCGCCCGTGTCAGAGGCAGGACCTGGTTCCCCCCCCATACTGTGTGTCCCATTCCCCCCCACCCAAAGCCCATTTCCCCTCTTATTAAGCCCAAAGTGCAAGGTACCTGAAACTGAGTCATAAGTCAAACCTGTTTCCTGTAGACTCTGGGATGCATTATCATCCATCTGGCAACAGCTTAGGGGCGCATCGTAGTCGGTTAAGGGGGACGTATGAGGCGTTGAGGGTGCAGTACGGAAAGCCGTCCAGGGGTTGTATCAGGCGGAGCATGGGTCCAGGTTGGCAAACGGTGTCACTCCTCTGGGGACAACGGGTCTCTGCGGCTTCCCACATGTGGAGCAGTGAGTGCTCTCCCGTCCCGATGTCTAGGTCCCCTCTGGGGTCTTGGCGGCGGATTCAAAGAGCCAAGGATCCAGTCCGGAACCGGCGGTGAGGGAAGGCCCAATTCTTCCATGAAGCGCGGTACCTCTTCCGGCCACTTAAGCGAGAGCCAACGGTTTTGATGTCTGACTTGCAGGGAGAAGGGGAATCCCCATTTATAAGGTATGTTACGGTCTCTCAATATCGTAGTGACAGGTCGTAAGGCCCTCCTGGCTTCAAGCGTCATTGGGGAGAAGTCATTATAGAGAGAGACCTGGGTCCCCCAGAAGGGCCAGGTCTGCCGCTCCTTGGCCTTCAACATTATAGCATTTTTTATCGGGAACGAGTGTAGGCAGCAGATCAGATCGCGCGGGCCCTCCTCTGCTGAGCGGGGTCGCAAGGCTCTATGTGCCCTTTCAAACTTAATTTCTGCCGGCGGAGATGGTTGCAGGAGAGAGCCAAAGAGGTCAGTAAGTGTAGCCACTGCATCCTCTGGTCCCTCAGCCTCAGGCACCCCGCGGACTCGTATGTTGCACCTTCTTCCCCTATTGTCAATATCCTCCATCTGTCGGCGTAGAGAGAGCAACATCTCGCCCTGACGTGC
The DNA here is from genome assembly GCF_036172605.1 of Pelobates fuscus. Lineage (NCBI taxonomy): Eukaryota > Metazoa > Chordata > Amphibia > Anura > Pelobatidae > Pelobates > Pelobates fuscus. Next base: position 414,355,520 of record NC_086318.1, read on the forward strand.
TACCGCGGTGTCTGTGGCCGTCGCCCTGGCTGTAAGGGCCTCACTCGCTTCCTCCACCACTGTAATGCGGCCTGCCTGCGCGGTAAGGTCGTTGCGCATCTCCGCTAATTCGGACCGCATGGTGTCCTGAATTGTGGCGATAATGGCCTGGAGGTCAGCTTTTGTGACTACTGACTCCTTTAGGTCTTGTAGGGAGGCCTCAATGCGGCTCAGGGCTTGTACCTCCGCGTCCGGCGCTGATGTAGTGGGCGCCGCCATCTTGGGACTCGGGGAGCCTCCGCTCGATCCGGATTGCGGCTGTAAGAAGCCGTCCAGCGGTCTCTGTTGTGGATTCTTAGGGGTTTGGGGGTGCTCCGGGCGTTTTGTGCGCCCCATGAAGTTAGTGGATGTGTGCTTATGTAGCTATTTGGGGTCCGGTGGAGCGGAGCTCACTCTTCACGCGGCCATCTTGGCTAGAGCCGGAACCACGCCCCTCTATCTTGTACCCATTTCTGTACCTCCTCCATAGTCTTACCCAACTCTACAACCTGCTGCCGGGTAATTCCTTCTCCCAACTGACTCAAATCCCCCCTTAAGTTACCAAGTACGGGAGGTGGTCGCCCATACATGATTTCAAAAGGAGAGAGGCCCATCTTTCTGGTAGGTGTACTGCGGATTCGCAATAAAGCTATGGGCAAGAGAACGTTCCACTTAAGTTGGGTTTCCTGACACATTTTAGCCAACTGATTCTTAATAGTTCTATTCATTCCCTCTACCTTACCAGAACTCTGGGGTCTATATGCCGTATGAAGCCTCCACTTTATACCAAGCATATGAGTCAGTTGTTGTAGGCACTGATGAACAAAAGCTGGACCATTGTCCGATCCTATAGAGCAGGGTAGTCCATATCGGGGTATTATTTCTCGTAGCAGGAATCTCACAACTTCTCCTGCTTTCTCTGTACGAGTAGGACATGCTTCTACCCAGCCTGAATAGGTGCACACAACTACCAGTAGGTAACGATGTCCACCCGATTTAGGCATTACTGTATAGTCAATTTGTAAATCGGACATGGGGAGTCCCCCCATAAACTGGACTCCTGGTGGCTTTACTGGTCCTTGCCTTGCATTATTTTTAGCACACGTTACACATCTTCTTACAATGGCCTGAGTCAAGTTGGACAATCTTGGTATGTAGAAATGTTTTCTGAGAGATTCTTCTGTACTATCTCTCCCAGAATGTGTCCCGTTGTGATAGTTTTGGACAATTTCTACCGCTAGTGATGCTGGAATAACTATTCTTCCATCTTCTAACTGATACCATTTGTTCTCCAAGTACTTTCCAGGTTCAGTCTTTAACCACTCCTCTTCTTGAGCTGTATAAACTGGAGTCCATTGAGACAGTGGAGTTGGTATAAGAGCAGCTATATGCTCCACATATTCCTGTCTTCCCGATTCAGCAGCACGCTTAGCTGTACTGTCTGCCATCCGATTTCCTTTGGTTACATCACCATCTCCTCTCAGATGCGCTCGACAATGTATAATACCGACTTCTCTCGGCTCCCACACTGCTTCCAATAGTTGTAGGATTTCAGCTGCGTACTTGATTTCTTTGCCTTCTGAATTCAATAGTCCTCTTTCTTTATACAAAGCTCCGTGGGCATGAGTGGTTAAAAACGCATACTTGGGGGGCGTGGCCTGACCGGGCATGGAGTAGGACGCATCTAACCGCAGCTCCGCGGCCCCAGCTCACTACAGCACCGATCCACAAGCCAGAATTGACCCAGAATGGGCAAAACTAGAAGGCTACACACCCCGGGCCCCTCGCAATCGGGTTCGCCGAGCCGAACCGCAGGACCCATGGACGGGTACCTCGGAACTCCGAGGGACTCGCGGGCGCACCAGGCCGCGACCAAAATGGCGCCGGCCTCACCAGAAAGGCGCAACACTGACAGCCCCACAATCAGCCCGGCCAGAGAGGAATCCCTCACTAAAATGGCAGCAGACTTAGCTACTATATCTGCAAACATGATGTCCAGGACGGACAAAACGGAATTACTGGACGAAATACGGACGGCGATCAGAGAAGAGATCATGGAGGTTAGAAGAGACCTGACAGCCCTAGAACGCAGGGTTGAAGAGCTAGAGGCGGACAGAGCCCAAAATTTACAGCACCATCAAGCCACTGAAACAGCCACTACTAGACAGGGCAATGTCTTGCTGGAACTAAGGAGGAACTTGGAGGACCTGGATAACCGCGGACGCAGAAACAACATCCGCATACGTGGGCTCCCTGAGTCCTCCGGGGAGGCACTGCCGGAGGTCCTACAAGGCCTGTTCACCTTGATACTGGGTGACAGGGCCCCGGCGGACTTTGGCATAGAGCGCGCTCACAGAGCTCTACGCCCTGCGTCCACAGAAGGCCCGCCAAGGGATGTCATCTGCTACATGCTCTCCTACTCATTGAAGGACGAAATCATGAGAGAGGCAAGGAGTCGGCAAAACCTCACCTACATGGAGGCCCAAATCTCCCTGTATCAGGATCTTTCAGTGCTCACGCTGGAAGCAAGGAGGGCGCTGCGCCCGCTAACCACCATGCTCAGGGACAGGCGGATACAATACAAATGGGGATTCCCCTTCAGTTTACAGGCTAAGGTGGGCAACACGTGGCATATCGTACGCTGGCCGGCGGACGTCCCGCGCTTCTTACGGGCCGCAGGCCTCCCAGCAGTGACAGTGTCGAACTGGATCCTCGAGAGACAACCACCACGCCCGAACACACCGAGAGAAAGACCGGGTACCGGCCTCACAGGTGCTGGATTTCGCCGAGGCGGACCGGACAGCCATGAAGAATGACAGGCCTTGGGGCCCTGGACTCGGCAGTATGGGGCACCTGCTAACGGCCCGACTTCCCGGCTCTACACCCAAGTCTTGCCCTAGAAACACCAACGCACCGAGAATGACAGCCTTGCCCCCCCCTAGGGACTACCTCGAGTGACAGCCTACCTATGCAGCGAATCGCAGACTGACCCGAAGCAGCTACTACTCCACTGGGTATGTACTTGTTCCCTTACCTTGGGCCCCTAATGTTTTGGAGCTAACCAGAATTGCAGGACACTGAGACAGTGGGGAGCCACGCAATTGGGGCGGGGGGCTTTGGTGGGAACATGGGTCTCCTGGGGATGCTTAGGGGAAGTAATCCCCTGTGTCTTACGTGACTCAAACCCAATAACAGCTCGAACCCCCCTTTGAGTGGCGGAGATGAGAGATTAGCCCCAGTGGACAGCAAGGGCCAGTAGCTCGGGACGATCCCCATGCCAACTCCCAGTTGATCCCTTCCACTTCTGGAGGGCCCTTGCTCCGCACCTTGCCTAATCCCATGAGGGCCGGCGTGCTCGCAGGCAACATAGCCCAGCTCATAGCCTGTTGAAAGTCGGGGAAGTGGGAGGGATGTGACCCTTGGGGTGGGGGGAGAAGGGAAAGTTGCATGTTATGGACTGTCATGTACTGCTTTACTGTTAATACTGTTTATGATGTTTATAAGTTCCACGCCACATTTGTCCGCACACACACCTCCACGAATGGGCGAATCGCTCATCGACACTCACTGGTTGGGGGAGGGTGGGCTGGAGCGGGAACCCGGGGTGATATTTGGTCCTTGTGGGGGCCACAGAGCCTGAATGCTAACTGGCTGCACGCTAAAAGGTACCCGGGGTCTGGAGGGGCACCTGGACGGAGTACGGGTCACACCCCCACGCATGACCTCCGAACTGAAAGGGACAATTCCTAATAACCTCGACTAGTGGGCTGGGAGCCAAGTGAGCAGGGTGACATACAACACGGTTGACCCCTGAACGGACGATTCACGTACCCCCAGTGACTGACTCGCACTGTGTAAATACTCGGAAGCTACTCTGGTGACACACCCCGAGGGGACTAGACACCGGGGGGCGACGGACTCCGAGGCGAGTACTTGTTACCTACCACACAGACTGACACCCCCCCCTTGACACCGAACCGACCACACTCCCCTTCCCCCCCCATATCCTACCCCCCTGACGTACCCAACCCCTCACGCAGACAGTGATGGGTTCCAAATACGAACCGGCGCCACTCAATATATGGTCAAACAACGTTAGAGGCTTGAACGTGCCCGAGAAACGATCCCAAATACTCCGAACCCTATGGGCGGAGCGTGTCTCGGTCGCGTTTCTGCAGGAAACGCATCTTAGGGGAGCGGAGGCTCCCACCCTAAAGAACGGGAGGTACCCCACGGGATACTATGCAAACCACCCAGACGACAAAAAAGCTGGTGTGGCGATACTATTCGCACATACTGTCCCTTTTATATGCACTGAGCAGCGCCCCGACCCGGGGGGTAGATACCTGTTCCTCAAAGGGACAATAGCGCAACACCCTTACACATTCGCATGCCTGTATGCCCCTAACCGCAACCAACACGTCTTTCTGACTAAAACGCTTGCAAAGCTAGATAAGTTTAGGGAGGGACTTTTAATTCTGGCAGGGGATCTCAACACTCCGCTAGACACTAGACTAGACACCTCTAGAGGGGAAAGCTCGATACCAGGTCATTGCATACGCGCCGCAGGGAAAGCTCTGACAAGGAGTGGGCTAGTGGACTGCTGGAGGGCGGCAAACCCAGATGGTAGGGACTATTCTTACTACTCGGCGGTGCACCGGCGATATAGCCGGATCGACTATATCTTTATGGCACAGGAAGCCCTACCACTGCTACGCAAGGCAAGCATAGGCCTGATAGCAGGGTCGGATCACGCCCCGATCACGGTTCAGATCCAATCCCCATTATACAAACCAGCAGAGAGGCAATGGAAGCTAAATGAGAACATGCTCCTACACCTGGGGGACACAGACCCGGTCAGACAAACACTGACACAATATTTCGACACCAACACGACCCCAGACGTACAACCGCTGACAGTATGGGAAGCACACAAATGTGTCGTACGGGGACATTACATTAAGGTCTGCACACAGCGGAAAAAAGACAATGCACGACAACTTACCACGCTGAACGGACAAATTGCTAACCTGGAGCAAACACACAAGCAGGATCAGGACGAGGACACGTTCCTCCGACTGACTGCACTCCGAAGACAGAGAAGGGACATACTAGCCCAGGGACTCCTGCGCACAATTAGAAAATCGGCCCGGTTCTTTTTTGAACACTCTAATAAGAACGGGAGGCTACTGGCTCGACAGCTTCGAGACCGGAGGATGGCGAGCCACATTCATAAAATTAAACCCAGGAACGGGGCTGAAGCCCGTCTGCCTGACGGGATTCAGCGAGCGTTCGTAGACTACTATACGGAATTGTACAATATCCCCCAAACCACCTCAGACGCGGCACGAGCGCGGCGCTCCCGGCAGATCACTGAGTTCTTAGAACGGAACATAGATAAAAAGCTAACCGCTGACATGCGAGATGATCTGGAACGACCCCTCACAACGGAGGAGCTGGCAGCGGCCTTAAAACTCTCCAAAGCCCATAAAGCCCCAGGCCCAGATGGCCTACCTCTGCTGTACCTACGTACATTCAGGGAAATCTTGCTTCCGCATCTTCTACGTGGCCTCAACTCCATATTGGAGGGGGGCCGTTTCCCCACTGACACTTTAGCGGCCATAGTTACCGTGATACCTAAAGAGGGAAAGGACCCGGCGAACTGCGCGAGCTATCGCCCCATATCGCTCCTGAATGCAGACTTGAAGTTGTTTGCAAAAGCCATAGCTCTGAGAATTGCAAGACACCTCCCCTACCTCATACACTCAGACCAGGTTGGGTTCATTCCGGGCAGGGAAGGGAGGGACAACACGATTAAGGCACTGAACATTCTACACCTAGCTCGGACACACCGCAGGGAACTCCTACTACTATCGACAGACGCCGAAAAGGCCTTTGACCGGGTGGACTGGTCGTACCTGGGGAGCACCCTCACACATATGGGGTTTGGCCCCAACATGCTGTCCTGGATGCTCTCCCTGTACACTAGTCCCACGGCGAGGATCCGCATTAACGGGGCTCTGTCCGCCCCTTTCCAAATCAGAAATGGCACCCGACAGGGATGCCCGCTATCCCCCCTCCTGTTTGCCCTCTCCCTGGAACCTTTCCTGGGGGCGGTCAGACGGAACGGGGGAATCTCCGGCTTTCTCCATGGTCACCATGAATACAGAGTAGCGGCATATGCAGATGATATGCTGTTTTTTCTCACTCAACCACTGGTCTCACTACCAAATCTTCTCACAGCGTTTCAGGAGTTCGGAGCGCTTTCAAACCTTAAGCTCAATACGGACAAATCAGAGGCCCTCCACCTCCCCCCCCCAACCGGCCCCCCACCCCATCTATACTCCCAATACCGATTCAAATGGTGCGACACCAAACTGAAATACTTGGGAATCTGGCTGCCCAAAGACCCTTCCCAACTATACCTTCATAACTACCACCCACTACTACACTCACTGTTAGCAGACTTAAAGAAATGGTCCCCGTACTATATATCCTGTTTTGGGCGAATCAATGCGGTCAAAATGAACGTGTTGCCCAGGCTACTTTACCTATTCCAAACAGTACCGATCACCGTACCCAGGGCCTTTATTAGCTCCGTATCGACCGCTATACGCCAATTCGTTTGGAAATCCCGCCAAACCCGGACAAAAAAATCCACCCTGGAACTGCCAAAGCGGATGGGAGGCACAGGTTTGCCCTCCATAGAGACATACTACCGCGCCTCACATCTACACAGACTGACGGACTGGCACGTACAACACCCCTCAAAGCAATGGGTGGTGCTAGAGCTGGGACAAACGGACAGGAGAATTCCCTCCAGGCTATGGTTGCACACCTCCACATATTCAGACCTACACACCAACAACCCTCTAATCGACGCTTCGATCAGAGTGTGGACAGCTGTGCGATACAAACTTAGGCTCACCACCTCTCCTAGCCCTTTAATCCCCATCACTCACAACCCAGACCTGGCGGGCGCCTTATCCCAACGGGACATGGCTGGTCTCCGACAGGCAGACTGGATGTACCTACACCAATGGATCGGCACGAGAGGACTTAAACCACTCGCTGAGATATGCCCCGATAGACCACCAACGATACTCGAACGATTCAGATATCACCAAATAAAGTCATACTTTCTTTCTTTGCCGGGCCGAGGGCATCTACTCAGACCCCTAACCAGCTTTGAACACCTATGCGCACACAGAATACAGGTACACAGGGGTATCTCTAACATATACACCATACTCATGGCCCAGACCAGTGGAGACGTAGTGCTCAAATTTAAGGAACGCTGGGAGACAGATACGGGGGAAGCTCTCTCCCCACAGGACTGGGACAAAATCTACACCCTCACTCATAAATGCTCCATCAGCTCAAAGTACCAAGAGCTAAACTACAAAATTTTAACCCGCTGGTATAGAACCCCGGACATATTACATCGCATGAACGACAACATCCCGGACACCTGTTGGAGATGCGGCACACATAGAGGCACCTTCATTCACATATGGTGGACATGTCCAAAGATAGCCACATATTGGGAGAGAGTCAAGGTAGAAATAAACAGAATCACAGGGGAAGGGATTCTCCTAGACCCCCTAACGATGCTGTTACACCACACTCCCACACCCATTAAGGTTTATAAGAAATCCTTAACGTTGCCACTACTTAACGCAGCTAAGGCCCTTATCCCAGCATTGTGGAAACAGAGGGGGGCGCCTACTCTCCAGCAGTGGGTGACAAAGGTAGAAGAAATCCACTCAATGGAATCTCTAACGGCGGACCTCTATGGTAGACAAGAGCAGTGTGCACTGACCTGGTATCCATGGGTGGCATATCCAACTAACGGGACCACCAATCCCCAAGGGACTCCTCAGAGGGCCATAGCGAGCCACCACGTACAAAGCTAAACTAGCTGGATACCTCCCACCCCAACACCTCCCATCCCACACCCCCCCCCCCAAGACTGGACGACGGACGATACCCCCCCAATGACTGACTCGGACAGACCCGTAATAGAGACATATTGACCTGTACACATTTAAGACGTAAAAGACCAGATAGGGCAATGAGATCAGAAGACATCAGGACACCTGTATAGCACAGCACCACCTGACTACCTGGACCGGTAACCAACGGGTACACACCTCAGTCTGACAGAATGATATGACAGGCAAACAGATCCCCAGTTATATGCTCACCCACAGTACTTATTGACAGTGCAGGCATTAGCACACCGGGCTCTTACCTGCGTAAACAGGCGGCCTGCCTAAAAAAGAACTATGGACCAACATTAACCCTACTTACCCGAGAAGTGTTCCCAGCAATGGCTGCTAAGATAAGTGCTCGATAATATTCAGGTTGAGGGTTACACGGAGGATAAGGAAAATCCAGCAATCATCTAGGGTAAACAGGGAGCCAATACACGACAAAATAAGACTACACGCAGAAGTGTATACACACACATATGGGACTCTAAGCTGCCTGAAAACCGTTAGATATCCCCGATTGGGACCCGGCAGGTTCATGCAGGTGAAGAGACACATTCATGCTCTGCTTATCACAGCAATATATACTGTTTTACCTCCAAGAATCGTTGACTCTGTTTGAATCCACATGTTTATTATTGCTAACCAAAATGACAAGCAGTCTGTTTATAACCAATTGTTTATTGATAACTGAGTTCTACATTTGTAAGCATGCTTACCGACTTTGCTGTTCTGTACACAGCTATTGTTCACATGTATTAACATGAAAAATAAAAATAAAGATTGTCTAAAAAAAAAAAAAAAAAAAAAACGCATACTTGGAGTCCGTGTAGATGTTCACTCTTAAACCTTCAGCCAATTGTAACGCTCGTGTCAGTGCTATCAATTCTGCCTTTTGTGCTGATGTTCCTTTTGCCAGTGGCCGAGCTTCTATCACCTTGTCTATCGTTGTTACTGCATATCCTGCATAGCGGATCCCTTCTTTCACATAACTACTGCCGTCGGTGTAATATTGAACATCGGGGTTCTGGATGGGAAAATCACGAAGATCTGGTCTACTTGAAAATACTTCATCCATCACTTCCAAACAATCATGTTGACTTTCAGTAGGTTGTGGCAAAAGGGTAGCTGGATTTAAGGTATTTACAGTCTCTAAATGCACTCTTGGGTTTTCACACAACATTGCTTGATACTTGGTCATACGGCTATTACTAAACCAATGATTTCCTTTGTAATCCAACAACGTCTGTACTGCATGTGGGACTCGTACATAAAGTTCTTGACCCAGAGTGAGTTTATCGGCTTCAGCTACTAGCAGGGCGGCTGCAGCTACGGCTCTTAGACAAGGTGGAAGTCCGCTGGCCACTGCATCCAGTTGTTTAGACATATAGGCAACAGGTCTTTGCCATGATCCCAAGTACTGTGTCAATACTCCCACAGCCATTCTTCTTTGCTCATGTACATACAGGTAGAATGGTCGTGTGTGATCAGGTAGACCTAATGCTGGGGCACTCATCAAAGCCTTCTTCACATCTTCAAATGCTGTTTGCTGTTCTTGAGTCCATAAGAAGGGGTCATGCTCTGTACCTTTGATAGCTGCATACAGAGGTTTTGCCAGTATCGCGTAGCTGGGAATCCATATCCTACAGAAGCCTGCTGCCCCCAAGAATTCTCGCACTTGTCTTCTATTCTTGGGTATCGGTATTTGGCACACAGCTTCTTTTCTCTCTGGCCCCATAATTCTTTGACCTTCAGAGATATGGAATCCCAGATATTTGACAGTTGGCAAACACAACTGAGCCTTCTTTCTAGACACCTTGTATCCTGCCTTCCAGAGAATGTGTAGTAGATCGTGCGTTGCTTGCTGACATATTTTCTTTGTAACTGCTGCTATCAACAAGTCATCTACATATTGTAACAATACACACTCTCCTGGGATGGACTCGAAATCCAATAAATCCTGACTTAGAGCTGAACCAAATAGGGCAGGTGAATTTTTAAACCCTTGGGACAGTCTTGTCCAGGTCATTTGGCGTTTCGAGCCCGTCACAGCGTTTTCCCATTGGAAAGCGAAGATACATTGGCTTTCTGCGGCAATTCGGAGGCAAAAGAAGGCATCTTTGAGGTCTAAGACTGTAAAGTAAGTAGCCCCGCCCGGAATTAAAGCAAGCAGGTTATATGGATTGGGTACAACTGGATGTATGCTAACAACCGCATCATTGACTGCTCTCAAGTCCTGCACAGGTCGATACTCATCTGTACCGGGCTTTTGAACAGGCAGCAATGGGGTGTTCCAGGGGGAAGTACAGAATTTTAGGATACCATACCGTATGAACTTATCCAGATAAGATTGGATGTTCTTCTTAGCCTTCTGCGGGATGTGATATTGTCTTAGGCTCACTGGATAAACCCCAAGTTTTAGTTCGATTTTAATAGGTGGAATATTGCGGGCCAGTCCTGGTGGGTTGTTCTCTGCCCAAACTCCTGGTATGTTGAATAGGGATTCATCACTCCTAGGGTTTTGGATAGTCAACGCTGTATAAAGTCGCCACTCTTCTTCCTTTTTTACGGATAATGTCATAATACCTGAAGGTCCATTAAACTTTAAGGATGTTGTTCCATTTGGTAGGAACGTAATCTGCGCTTGTAACTTAGATAGCATATCACGTCCCAGCAATTGGACTGGACATTCAGGCATATAAAGGAATTGATGTTTTACTACGTGGCCTCCCAATGTACAGAGTCGACTTTTAAGAACCGGTTTTGCAGCAATTCTCCCAGTTGCTCCTATTACAGTAATAGTTCTTCCAGATGGAGGAGCAACTAGATTAGTCACCACCGAATGTTCAGCACCAGTGTCGATCATGAACGCACTCCTTTTTCCCCCTATTGATACATCGACCATAGGCTCCGCTCGACCAAGGGGGATGGAGCCCGGTCGGTATCAATAGTCCTCCATGACCGTGTCAGCCAATCCTACAAAGTCCCTACCTTCTCTATCGCGGGACCTTTGCGCTGCTGGATAGTACCTATCTTCCCTTACACTTCCTCTGTTCCCATTACTCCCTCTATTACCATTGCTCCCTCCGGGGCCTCCTCTACCTCTCGCTCTGCCTCTAAAGTTTCCGTAACCTGTCCTAGGTCTGTCTCTCTCATACTGTTCTCTTCGCGGACACTCACTTCTCCAATGCCCTTCTTCCCTACAGTATGCGCACTGATTTCTACTCAGAGGTTCCTCATTCCACTTACTATCGCCTCTATCTGGGCCCCGTCTATCTACGCCTGCGATCGCTACCGCTAGCATATCTGCCTTTCTACGCATCTTGCGCTCTTCCTCTTTCTTTGTCTCTGTTTCCCTGTTCATATATACTTTATTCGCTACCTCCATTAGTTGGGTAATAGACATACCTGCGAACCCTTCTAACTTTTGTAGCTTGCGCTTAATATCTCCGTAAGCTTGGCTGACAAAGGCGGAGTTCACCATTCGGGAATTATCTGCGTCTTCCGGATTAAAGGGGGTATACAAGCGGTATGCCTCCACTAATCGGTCATAAAAGACACTGGGCGCTTCATCACTTTTCTGAATCACCTCAACTGTCTTCGACATGTTAATAGCTTTCTTCCCTCCGGCTTTCATGCCAGCAATTATAGCGTCTCTATAGGCTCTGAGTTGAACCATATCTGCGCCATTTACATTCCAATCGGGATCGGTATTAGGGTAATGTGTTGCGGCCCATGCTGCTGGATTGGCTTGATTCAAAGCACGGGCTCTATCCTCTAGCGCTTTAATGGCCGCTTGATTAATCCTTGTCCTTTCCTCATTATTGAACAATGTCATTAATAACTGCTGGCAATCAGCCCATGTCGGGTTATGTGTCTGAACTATCGAGGTGAACAGATCGGTCATAGCTTGTGGTTTCTCAGTGTACGAGGAATTGTGGGTCTTCCAATTCAAGAGATCGGTAGTCGTGAACGGGACATATACGAAGACTGGGTCAGCATGTGCCATTTGACCTGCGGCATCGATATAGGCTGACCCAGGATTCAGACGAAGAGGCATCTGATAATGTCTAAGTTGTTGGGTACCGGTCAGTTGTCGGGTTAGTATAGGGCTACATGGAGGGGCGTCAGTTATGGGATCCAGTCGGGGGGAAATAGGGCATGAGGATGTGGGAGCTTGATTTTGGGAAAAGCTGGTAAATAGAATACTCCCAGCCTAGCTAGAAGAAGCTTGACCGGAAGTTTGAAGTGGCGCCAAATCAGGATATTTAGATCTAACGGGGGTTGGTTCTGGTTCCGGAAGGGGAGGTTTAATACGAGGGGGGGTGGATTCTGTACTAGAGGAGGAAGCGTAAGTGGATGAGGGCAATGAGGGGAGGGGTATAGAACTTCCTGCATTCGCGTTACCTCTTCCTGTAGGGAAGTAAGGGGGCGGCAAAGGGATCTCGGACTCAGGGGGCGTGTCCAAAATGGGCCTAACCACAGTCCTAGTGGACAAACAAGTCCTGGCCACCATGAGGCGACATTGCTCCTCGTGGCATATCTGAATCCATTTTGGCGAGTCGTTTACGGCCTGTCTCCAACAATCAATATATGGAAACTGTCCGTAAAGTTCAGGCCTACCTGACACAGCCACGTGTATACGCTGTATCAGGGTTGGATCCAAACTACCACATGGCGGCCATGCCGCAACCAAAGTAGGCCACTCCCTAGTGCACAAAGTAACCAAACGTACAGGAGACATTTTAACCCCAAAATCACATGTTTTGAATCCCTTTTTAAAATTCTTTACCATACAACCTAAGGGATCCGGAATCGTTGACTCCGACGCGCCCATACTTATCAATGGAACGTCGTTGACAACGAATACTATACACGCGTACTATTCAACAGTCACACCCGTTTCCTCTGGCAACAGCACCACGTGGTACGGTTACCAAGTGAAACGTACACAATAACACAATAAACACTCAGGGAATTCCCGTACACACACAGCTGTTACACCAGTCACTAGATAATCAATATTATGCCCTTTGGCGAAACTATACAGTCACCCACGCTATAATTCTCTATATATGAATTACCCGTCTATAACACACCCCAGTAACATCGTCTTTTACAAATAGCGGTTACAGTACGGTTAGCATAGGTCAAAGCACAATTTAAGGTCACAATACAATTATTAGTGGTTATGGTGTTAAACATGCAATAGACGACAATGATTAGTACTTATATACAGTGTCAGTAAATATACAGGGTTATGGTACCGTGCACTATGATACAGCAACACACTATTAACACTCTCGCTAGATGGCTGAGCTCGCGCTATCTAACAAGATATACACTTTACTAACAATCTTTAACACATTTACAATTCCCAACTAAACTATTGGCCAGTACCTTGAATGGACTACCTAAAACTATATACACCCGTTTTGGTTAGCCACACTGCCCAAGCACCACATATAGCGAGCTAGAGGACCGAATTTACACAGACGCCTCTTAGTCGATTACTATCAAAAATCTAGTGGGTTCCAAATTTACACGCCTTCCCACTTAGCCAAGATAGGTTGAGAGCTAGCGAACCGAATTTACACAGACGCCGCTTAGTCTCCCGGTCCCTCCGACCTAGCGAACAAAATATACACCCTAGAACGCTAGTCTAGACAAGACACCGGTGTCCGGCTAGGGCTATTTACACCAGAACCCCGCCTGACTAACCAAATCAAACGGTCTTACTAAAGAGCGTTCGATTGAGCGGTGCGCCTTCGCTCCTTCCCTCCGACAGAGGGGGCAGATTCCATACACAATTCAAACCCCTTATGGGCCTACCGCACAATCGGTATACCCCTAGTGGGTCTGCCGTCTAAAACAGCAGTTGTCTTACCTCCTCGTTCCTGAACCTGAGTTCACACTCATCGACGGGGACACCCCAGCACTTCTTACGTAGAGGCCGATGATCTCCTGGACAACAGACCAGTGGCGCCGAGACGAAGGGAGGTCCACGCAGAAGTTCAGGGGTGCAGCCGTAGAGAACGTGGGCAAAGATAGACCGTCTCACGCCTCTGCCTCTCAGCTACCGTTGAACGATGAGCTTCCCGGCCAATGCACCAAATGATACCGGAGAAACTGACGGAAGCCAAGCACAGAGAGATGGACACAGGTTTCTTCAGGAAGGAAGAGATTCTTTATTGGATCACCGATCGGGACTCAGAGGGACTAGTGTCACCAAAATACAGCAAGTTCTGAGCCCCGGACAATAGTGCAGGCTCCTTATATAGGCACATAACTCCTCCCATATTAAGCTCCACCCGCACATTCTCTTGACCAATCAATACAAATAAGAATTAACTTCCTGCTTGACCGCATGGCCTGTCCAGCACAATGGAGGAGGGGAATCCTATATCCTGTATTCTTGCACATGCTCCGTACACTACTGATCGTATCTTGCCTCGTGCAACCAACTGATCGATACGTCAGCATATGCACGTACACATGCCACGTGGTAATCTCGGCCTACTAAATTTATTTTTACCGAGATTCCACCACACCAGGGGAAGGATAGCCATCTTGACCCACCAGGATGCCCTGATTCTGTGGGTACAAGTGGCAAGATTGTTTGGGATCTAATCCTTCCCTTGTTGAATAAGGGATATAGGCTATGGGTTGACAATTATTATACCAGTATAGAATTATTTAACCCCTTAACACCGCAGCCAAATGTACAAGTTGTGAACGAAACAAAATGTAAACAAAACCTGGCATTTGCGCTATATGTCTGTCAAACCGTAATTCACCTCTTTCATATTAAATGCACCCCCCCTTATTATATATCATTTTATATGTCATTACAGTTGGTCCCCCTGCTGGCAATGCCTCAGCCAGCTATACCGGCCATGTGATTGTGAGGTCCTCGCAAGGACCTCACTCTCACATGACCGGGAGGGACCGGAGGAGGCAGATCTGCCGCGGGGGGGCTCCCTGGGAGTCCCCCCAACCGCGATCGCCGGCGTGGGACCACCGGCGACCGGGTAAGTTAAAAAAAAGCGTTTAGAGACGCTTTTAAAAGGACGTAAATATACGCCCGGCGGACTTAAGGGGTTAAAAATGTATATTGTTTTGAAACCCTAGCCTGTGGCACAGTGAGGAAGAATTGCAGGGGTTTCCCCCAAGCCCTGGCAAGTGGCAGAAGCAGTAGAGGTTCCTCTTCAGCTCTCCGCCAGGATGAGTTGCTTGCTCTTCGCTTCAGAGATAGGAAAGATGTATACATGCTGTCTACGATGCATGACGAAAGTACAGTGCCAGTGTCTGTGAGAGGTAGCACTGAGCATCTGGAAAAGCCGAAGTGCATTGTAGACTACAGCAAGTTTATGGGGGGAGTAGACTTGGCTGACCAATGCATACAGCCCTATCTGGTGAACCGAAAAACTAGGACCTGGTACAAGAAAATTGCAATCTACGTGAGCCAGATTGCAATTTTCAATGCCTATGTCCTCTATACAAAAGAGGTCATAGGTAGGCCCTGCCCTTTCCTCGAATTCACATTAAGCATTTTGTCCCGTATGTTATTTACCCAACCCCCCAATCCCACTTTGGAATCAGGAGATCTCCAAAGACTTTGTGGCAAACACTTCCCTTCCCGAATCCCATCCACCCCTAGTAAAAAAGCTCCCCCAAAAAAGTGCCGTGTTTGCTACAAGAAAGGAGTCCGAAAGGACTCCAGTTTTTATTGTCCAACCTGCCCATCTCTACCCGCCCTCTGCATAACAGACTGTTTCAAAGTCTACCATACAGAGCTGAATTTCTGAATCACTCTGTATGGGACTTTGGCACTTTGTTTGCTTGATTTACCTGGATTTCTGACCTCGGCTTGTCCTGACTACGCTTTGTTAGCTGCCTGTACCGACCCATTGGCTTGTTTTACCGACTACTCTGAATTCTGGATTCCCCTGACCTTGGCCTGTCCCTTTTTACGCTAGCCATTCTAAAGTGGCTACACCAAACAACTCAAAATACTACATTTGTAGTACTTGAAATGCGACTTCCCAATAAAAAACTGATCACAGGGTTAATGCTGTGATTAGCACTGAAAGGGTTACAAAAAATAGTTTTTTTTTTCGTTTTTTTTACTTCTCAAACTTTTCGCACAGTGACTCTCTATGTGATATCAAAGATCTATCTGCCTCTCTCTGCCTCTCTCTGCCTTCAGATCAAAGTGTATGTGGGGTACTGTTCTATTCATGTGATATAATAAAAACCTGGAAACATGGTACATGTAGGTACTGTTATATTCAAAAGACAGTGTTAAATCAAAATACTAAGTCTCTAGTGCACTAACTAATATCAGGATTATGACATTTCCAGTGAAAATGCTATTTATCTGATTAAAAAGACAAAAATCAAAGTAGAAATCGCTACATGGGCCCAGCATTTCTGTTAAAATGGCTAGACCTAACATCTCAAATTATGCCATTTGTTATACTCTGGGTTGCCTTCTTTTGAAAATGGTATGCCATAATAGTGGAAATGTTATTACCCAGGCTGCCATGCTCTCTCAAAGGCGAGATAGACCCAGAAAATCACTTTGTTAAATTGCCAACTTTGAAAAGGACAACTAATATTTTTGTCCCCATGACTTCCCCCCCAAAACAGAGAATCTAGTACATGGGGGTACTGTTACATTCAGGAGACAATGTTAAATACAAATAGTGAGGCTTTGTTGCAATAACTCATATCAGGAATATGAAATGTCCTGTGAAAATGGAGTTCATGTGCGCGAAAAAGCACAAATAAAGCTATAACCCCTATGTGGGCCCTTCATTTCTGATAAAGTGGTTGGACCAAACATCTTGCAATGCACCATTTCTTATACTCTGGGTTGCCTACTTTTGAAAATGGTATGCCATAATAGTGGAAATGTTATTACCCAGGCTGCCATGCTCTCTCAAATGCGATATAGGCCCAGAAAATCACTTTGCCAAATTTCAATGTAATAAAGCCTAAATGGATAAGCCGTATATATGACCGTGTAACTTTCCAAAACACCATAAAACCTATACATGGGGGGTACCATGGCGCTCGTGAGACCTCACTGAGCAGAACTAGGAGTGTTTCAGGGCAGTAAACTATATACTAACAATAATATTATCAGTGAAAGTACAGATTTTATGTGAAAAATGCAAAAAAAAAAACAAACACTAAATTTGGCTAGGGTTTGTGCCCAAGTGGCTACTAGAAAAGACTGGGCATACCCCATTTTGAATACCCTGGGATGTCTACTTTTTCAAATGGTATGCCATGATGGGGGTAATTTTCATTTCTTGGCTGCCATACGGTCTCAAAGGCAGCCTGGACACTGCAAACTAATCTGACAAATTTCAAGGTGAAAAAGCATAAATGGATAAGCCGTATATATGACCCTGAAACTTTCCAAAACCCCATAAAACCTATACATGGGGGGTACCATGGCGCTCGTGAGACCTCACTGAGCAGAACTAGGAGTGTTTCAGGGCAGTAAACTATATACTAACAATAATATTATCAGTGAAAGTACAGATTTTATGTGAAAAATGCAAAAAAAACAAACAAACACTAAATTTGGCTAGGGTTTGTGCCCAAGTGGCTACTACAAAAGACTGGGCATACCCCATTTTGAATACCCTGGGATGTCTACTTTTTCAAATGGTATGCCATGATGGGGGTAATTTTCATTTCTTGGCTGCCATACGCAGGGGCGTATTAGCCGCGAGGCAAACAAGGCATTTGCCTTGGGCGGCATTTTCCAGGGGGCGGCAAAAAAGCCGCCCCCAAATGCCCAAGGCAAATGTCTTGTTAGCCTTGCGGCTAACAGACATGCCGGCGGGCTGCTGGGCGATCGGGCGGCACTGCCTGCCTGCCTGCCTGCCTGGCTGGCTGGCGGGCGGGCGGCCGGCGAGGGAGCACTTCCCCTGAGCTGTCTGCTCAGCTCCCTCGCCAGCCGCAGTGAGGGTCGGAGGCGGAGCCGGAATATGACGTCATATTCCGGCTCCCAGCCTCACTCTGAGGCGCGCGAGGGAGCTGAGCAGCAGAAGTGCTCCCTCGCCGGCCGCCCGCCCGCCAGCCAGGCAGGCAGTGCCGCCCGATCGCCCAGCAGCCACTGGACCACCAGGGAAGAAGAGACACCCCCCTCCCCAGCATTCCCAAATGTAAGGAGGCTGGGGGGGGGTTAATTAAAAAAAAAAACGTGTTAAAAATAAATATAAAAAAAACGTGTTAAGGGGCGTGGCCTGGACGCATAATTCCGGAGCCCCGCTGAATCCACTCTTAATCCGGCACTAGCCATCAGCATCGAGGCCAAATAACTGGCTTATCGCCCTCTACTATGCCAGGCAGGCACTCCGGCATGAAGCAGGGCACAAAAAAAGGAGGCGACAGGAGAGAAATCGGCAGATCGGTGGCAGACATGCTAACAACGCCGCGAGGCAGACAGGCCTCACAAGATGGCCGCCAGCACAGCCCACGTGGATCCCTCTCCCCGGCCTCCACAACGGGCAGCGACCTGCCAGAAACACAACCAGGGGACCCTGCACAAATACTGGCTAAACTACAGGAGGTGAAAAGCTTTCTTGCCAAGGAAATCTCCAACAGCACAAGGGAGGTCAAGGCAGAAATTCGGGCGTTGGGCGCCCGGACGGCGGCCCTAGAGGAAAAGATGGATCAGGTCACACAGGCCCATAACAGCACCGTATCACATTCCAGAGCAATGGAACAACGGATATGTGACTTGGAACTCACGGTGGAACACCTCGCCAACCGCTCCAGACGCAATAACGTGAGACTTAGGGGCCTCCCTGAAACAGCCACGGACGGAAATCTGGTGAGCAAAATGGAGCACTATTTCAAGCATTTACTCCCAGACATCCCGGATGCCTACTGGGCAATCGATCGGGCACACAGAGCGCTCCGAGCCCGTAGAGCGGAGGGACAGGCACCGAGAGACATCATCATCCGTTTTCATTACTATTCCACAAAAGAAGCGGTGATGAAATATGCTAGGACCAACGAGCTAAATTATCAAAACGCTATCATTACCCTATACCAGGACTTTTCCCCATCCACACTGCAACGCAGGCGAAACTGGAGACCCCTCACGACACTGCTTCAAGAGCAAGAAATCAAGTATACATGGGGGCACCCCTTCAAGCTGGTGGCTTTCAAGGCCGGGACTACCTACACCCTGCAACCGGGAGGAGACCCACTAAAATTCCTAAGGAGCCTCCAGATAGAACCGCCGAGAAGCTTTGCCCTATCCGAAGAAGCACTACCCGAACTTAAAGATCTACCCGTGGATTGGACAGTTGCCAAAGCAGCCAAAGCCTCAACGGACCGCCACACCTGAGACCCTCAGCGGACCCCTCACGACCACTTTTGGTTCACTCTCCCAACCTGCCGGGACCCGGTTCCTCAGGAGAGAGGGACTCACCTGAACTGTCGAACACTCTGTCGCTGACAGCTAATCGGTATCGTATGCAGCCCTTACCTAGATAAAGTCTTTTACATGGGACTCAATTTCTTGCACCCAGCTCTGAGGGGGTGACTATTGGAGGTGGGGTATGCTTGTGTACTGTTCCCCACACGGAGGCAAAATGATCACTGGGGAAAACAAGGCCTACCACTTTTGCCTCCGTTAGAGTACCCCAGCATACGGTGCACTACCAGTTCATTGGGGCTCCCCCTCCTACCCCCCCCCCCCTCCCTTTCGACAGTGATACCCACTCCATACCAGCAAAATGCCAATATAGAAAACACGTGATAGGTACTGGAAAGCACCAAGATATATAAAAAATGAAACAAAAAAAAAAAAAAAAAAGGGGAAAAAATTATTAAAAATAATAAATAATTAAAAAAAAATTAAATAAAAAAAAAGGGGGGAAAATTTAAGGAACGCTTGGTTTCGTAATCAGTTAACAGCAAACCTACTCCTGATAATCGTGCAAGTGAGTCTATTGGGTTCATTGTATAAGCGTGTGTAGCAGCACCCCAACAGATTACCAGTTCTCAGTACAGTAGACCGAATAGGACTCAGGATCAATCAGAGACCCAGAGTTCCGCACATAGCAAGGGGTACTATGTTCATCTTAATTGAGTAGAGCTGATAAGCTGAACGCCCCTGTCCCCCCCCCTCCCCCACGCTATCCCCCCCCCCCCTCCCCCCCCCCTCACCCCATTACGCCCGGAGGGCTTCAAGATACGGAGCATGGCTCCACGACCTCATGGCAGCATTAGAGGCCTCAGGTAGAGGCACAGTGGACTGGAGACATCCCACCCCCCCCTGCGCAGGAGAAAATTTGGACCTGCGAAGGTGGGGGGCACCCCCAACCAACACTGGCAAGTTATAAGACCAGTGCGCACAGATTGTTATGTTACTATGTACCAAAGGTTAACAGTTATTTTATGTTTATGTTTTTTTTTTTTAAATTCTTTATTTTATTTGTGCTTGAGATGACAGTAGACGTGCAAGGCCACAACAGCCGTTGCGAGCTTAACATTAGCAGTACAATTTGTGGCAGAATAGCCAGCACATTTTTATACGTATAATGTGAGACTATTAAACTTTATAACATCCATAACGGGTGGTAAAATGCTGGAACATACGGTTAACAAACAAAGATACTTCAGAAGCTTATAAGTAGTAATACATGAGCCAATATATGTAATGAGCGAGTTATGATACCTTAATGGGCTATTGTTAATAATGGTTATACCATGCTGGAAATGCATATATTCTAATATAGTACGCTCGTGGTTGCGCACCTAAAAGTAAGCGTATAAGTGTAAGGTCGACAGGCCCTCGAGCTAGTTGCCATGGAGGTGGCCAGTAGCTAGCTGTCTATAAGCACAGCATGGTAAAAGGTTAGGACATCTCGCCATCTCACTGATAAGGGGGCTAAGTACTAGTTTTGAGTTCTCTTGCTTTAGCACTATGGCGGTATCGTGTTAATGTGAAACCCTACACTCTATAGTGATGGCACGGATATGCACAGGTTTAGCGTACAATATTCCAACAGTTCTAACGTAACCATAGAGGCTGCTCAATTAAAATGATATCACAAACTTTAACAACAGAGAATAAAGGAATGATTGCATGAGATCGTTAGGTTATCTATACTAGCAGAGGCGCGGTGTGTGAGCTCTTCATGTCAATTAACAGAAGGTGCCTGTATAGCGGGGCAGCTGTACCCTATCGTTGGGGTAGGGTAGTGTGTAGTCATCGGAGCATTAGTATGATAAACAGTCTCATAAGGAAGAATCCCTAGAAGTAGTGGTCGGAATGAGCTGACCTGGTATTACTCGTTCAGGTGTGTATATAAGCTGAGCTGAGGCGGTTGTCAATTATAGGAGGCTGTCGTCCCATATACATGTAAACAAATCATTCAGCCATGTTGTTTGGTATTCTAGGCACAACCTGGGCCTACTTATAAGAATAGAGTGAAAGGTTGCTGTGTAAGGAAAGGGTGCATTCAGATAGCTTAACCGATCTCTTCTCGGTACGTTGGGCCGTAGTATCTCTACTAGTTATGGTTGTGCCATAGTGAAGGCTGCCCTATCACTTACGAGACTCCTGTATGGCCTGTGGTGATAGGTAAAATGAGAGGCTATCCGTGGGGGAAAGACGAAGACAAACATTGTTAGGTGAGGCCTAGATTAATGTTCTAAGGTAAAACATACCTCTATAGGTATGGCTGGGCATGCGGTTGAGCCTGTTGGTGGGGTGCGTGTAGGTTGGCGCTGTCAGAATTTCGCAGGGTGCCGGGTTCCCAGTTACTTCAATGTAAGCTTGTCTTATGTTTGATAGGGGGGAGGGAGTCGTGTGTGTGTGGACGTCTGGTTTATGAAGCGGGCCGGTGCATTCCGTGTGGTGCCTCTAAGTAATAAAGTGTATGTATGTTTGCCCGCCGTGGGCGTGTTGTGTTCCTGACGGCTATTGATTTTTCCCTGATGTCTTGCCCTGCTCCTGTACCTAATGTGGACTCTGTGTGAGCTAGCAGTTATATGAGGTTATAACATAGCAATAAACAAATAACATTAAAACTTGAAAATAAAAATAAAATTATAACACAGGCATCTGGACACCTTTTAGCCCGTTGTTGGGCAGCACAAGTTCTTTGGTAAGTCTGTGGGTGTCGTGCTCGGAGGTGAGTGGCTCTGACCGTCAATGCTCCGTCTAGGCATGTCCGTAAGGTAACCGGGAATCTCTCGCCTGATGGTGTGGGGTTCTGGTACGTGGGCAGTCCTTACCCCGCCTAAGCCAGATAGCCGCCAGCGAGGCCTAGGTTGTGTCGTCGTGTAAATTCAGCGTTGAGGCCGGCTTCCGGGCCGATCAGGTCTTTACTGCAGGTATAGTAGGCCGCCGTGTAGTTCACCCCGTATTTTATGTTTATGTTCATGTTTTTATTTATGATTTCGGGTATGACCAACACAACGGGAGGAAGGAACCAGCTCTTGTTAGAGGGCCAAGAAATGCAGCTTGTCGAAGAGTGGGTGACCCATAGACAACGGACAGGTAGGGGAGTACCACACCCAGCAAACACACGCCACACGAGAGTAATAGACACATGACGCTGAAAATTCTATCCATTAACGCCAAAGGCCTAAACATACCTACCAAACGCAGACTGCTCCTACGTGATCTAAAGGCAAAAAAAGCAGACATAGCGATAGTACAGGAGACCCACATACCGAGGACCTCGCCAACCAAACTAGGGGATAACATTTACAATATTATTCACGAGGCCAGGGCATCACGTAAACACGCAGGAGTGGCTGTACTCATACACAAGCGCTGCCCTTTTACGGTCACACACACACAGAAGGACCCTGAAGGCAAATTCTTGGCCGTCTCAGGCAACTATTACAATACCAAAATGCATATAGTAAACTTGTGCGCACCCAACAAACCAGATAGTGATTACTGGAACACCATAACATCCCTACTCGCCACCTTACAAGGAGGCATATTGGTGGTGGGGGGGGACCTGAATGCCGTACCCAGCCCGGCGACCGACCGTAGCTCTAAAACAGGGACTCAGCGTTCACAGGGGAGAGGGGGTCAGGACAAACTCCTTCATACTTTTCTACAACGCACTGGACTAATGGACGCGTGGAGACTCCAACACCCAGACACCTTAGACTATACATACTATTCGGCACCCCACACTACATACTCCAGAATAGACAATCTTCTTCTCAATGGAGCTGGCATGGCTAAACTAATACACTCAGAAATAAACAATATCACATGGTCGGACCATGCAGATGTGACTATAACATTAGGCATAGGCCAACACCGCAACGCCTGGACATGGAGACTCAACACGGACCTACTCACTGACAAAGACATATCCGCCACGACCCGACAGAAAATCTTAGACTATTTTACCACTAACGACATGGAAGATATCAACCCGACCTCACTGTGGGCAGCACACAAAGCAGTGCTACGGGGACATCTCATACAGGCAGCCACACATAAAAAACAAACCAAAACGAAACAGCTCCTAGAATTGCAAACTACAATGCGGAAACTAGAACAACAACACAAGCAGACCCCCACCACCACCATATACACAAAACTACAAGCCGTACGTCACGCTATAAAAGAACACACCATAGCAGACATAGCACACTCCTTAGTCTGGTCAAAGCGCTTTTTCTTCGAAAAAGCCAACAAGATGGACACATTACTAGCACGAACCCTCCGACCCAGACCAGGACGTAAACCCATAACCACACTACGAACCGCAGCCAATGACTTGGTACACACCCCTAAAGACATCAATAGCACGTTCACTGAATACTTTCAGAAGCTATACAACCACACCCCAAGAGAAGGGGAAGCGCAGACACAATATACCACACGCATAACGGAATTCCTATCCCAATTAAACCTCCCCCAGGTGTCCACAGTGGAGGCCAATACCCTGGAGAGCCCCATCACACAGGAGGAGGTAGAATCGGTGATATCAGCCCTTAAAGGTCGCAAAGCACCGGGCCCAGACGGGTACGATATGGGCTATTACAAAAGATATAAAGTGGAATTAGCCCCCTACCTCACCAAATTATACAACCACTTCCTCCAAGGCGGTACTCCGGACCGCGACATGGCCACTGCCAACATAATATTAATCCCCAAACCCGACAAAGACGGTACACTAGCTACCAATTACAGACCAATATCACTTATAAACGCGGACTTAAAAATATACGCAAAGATATTAGCGGGGAGACTAACCTCGTTACTTCCAACATTAATACACCCAGACCAAGTAGGCTTCATGCCGGGGCGCCAATTATACGAGAATACACGCAGAGGTGCCGATTTGATGTGGCTCATGTCTAACTCTAAGTCACCAGCCCTGGCGCTCTCCCTTGACGCGGAGAAGGCCTTTGACAGGGTCCAATGGTCTTTTCTGTTCCACTTATTACAAAAACAAGGCTTCCCAGACACATACATCACTGCCATAAAAGCCCTATACACTGACCTGCAGGCACAAACCATAATAACAGGCGCCCCGAGGACACCATTTCGGGTGAGCAATGGAACGAGGCAGGGGTGCCCCTTGTCGCCGCTGTTGTTCGCGATAGTTCTAGAGCCACTCTTGCATCTAATCAGAACGGATCCAAATATTAAAGGGGTGCAAATTGGGGGGGAGCAATTTAAAACAGCAGCATATGCGGACGATATCCTCCTCACACTGACAGATCCGATTCCCTCAATGGCGAATCTGGAAAAACTACTTCAAATTTACGGGGAGTTATCCGGGTACAAAGTCAATCTCACCAAATCAACGGCACTGCCATTTCACATTCCTGATCACGAGATACAATACATCAGACGAACGTACCACATTAAAACAAATACAACCACGCTCACATATCTAGGCGTCAGACTAACCGCGGACCACAAATCACTTTACCAACACAACTACACACCACTGCTCAACAGACTTAAGACAGACCTAGACAACTGGACAGACAAGCCGATTACATGGCTTGGACGGCTACACTCTGTAAAAACGAATGTACTACCAAGACTACTATTCCTCTTCCAAGCACTCCCAGTTCGGGTCACCAAGAATGACCTAGCAGACATACAAAAGGCAATAGATGCCTTTATATGGCAAAGAAGGAGACCCAGGATAGCCAAGGCAACATTGTATAACCCTAAATGGAGGGGAGGATTGGGTATGCCCCATCTGCACCATTACTACACTGCCGCACAATTAGCACAAATAGCTCACTGGCACTGCCCGACTAACCAACGTAGATGGGTGGACATAGAATCCCTCATGACTGGGGCAGACCTACCGCAATTCCTTATCTGGGTGCCCAGAGAACACAGAGTACTCTTACGGACAGAATGCCCGGCAATCCTTAACTCCCTTAGCTTATGGGACAGAGTAGCAAAGAAACTTAAACTAACAGATTTACCGTCCTTAATGACTCCGGTCTTGCGCAACAGGGCATTCCCACCCGGACTGAGGGCACAAAAGTTTCACGGCATGGAAGCCACAGGTCTACAACGTTACACACATCTGTTTACAAACAACCAATTAGTTTCCTACCAACATCTACAAACTCTGGCCCCACTAAAAACAAGTGACTTCTTCAGATATCTCCAGATACGGGACTTCGCACAGACCAGAGGAGTCAGAACAGCAATAGCCAAACCGCTCACTTTCTTTGAGAAAATATGCTTGCAAGAGCATATGCCAACCAAATTAATCTCACTACTATACAATCATATATGCCTAGAATCAGGGACTTGGGGCACTCAGACATACACTGAAAAATGGGAGGCGGACTTGGGGGAGTCATTAGAGGGGACAGATTGGCAGGATATCTGGGAGGCTAATGCAAAAGTATCCATATGCACGGCCCTCCAGGAACAATCATACAAAATACTACTTCGGTGGTACACGACCCCTGTCAAACAGTGCCACATGCAATTAAGTCCCACAGACACCTGCTGGAGGCTCTGCGGGGAAAAGGGCACATACATTCATATGTGGTGGCACTGTGCCAAGGTTAAAGTGTACTGGGGGCATATTGCAGACCTAACCTCGAATATCCTACAACGCAGGATAACACTAGACCCATGGGCGTGCCTACTATCACGGCCAACAGAGGGACTAAATAAACACGACCAAAAATTGCTAAACATGCTTAACTTGGCAGCCCGTAGAGCATTAGCACAATATTGGATTAAACACGAAGTACCCAGGGCCGGATTAAGAGCCCAGTGGGCCTGGTGCTGATAATTATGATGGGCCTAATTACAAAATCTTATTGACCAAAAACACTAAAACAGTCCTACCTCCTAAGCGTCATGTATCTGATGGAGATGGTGCTGGAGGAAAACTCATAGGATGCAACTATGAGAAAACACAAACCCTTTGCTAATCTCACGCTTTCATCTTTCAAGTAAACCCATACCCCCTAACAGCAGTGTCCAGTAAAGCAGGAAGTCTATGGATGCGGTAAAAGGGTGGGCCACTGACACAAATCACATAACCAGAACGGCCGAAAGGGCAAACATACACAAAAAGGGCGCATGTCTGTGTCCCCGTGTCTCCCAGTCCCTTAGTGTCTGTGTCCCCATGTCTCCCAGTGTCCCCTTGTCACTAGGACACTAGGGGACATTGAGAGACATTGGGACACTGGGAGACATGGGGACACTGATACTAGGGAACACTGGGAGACCCGGGGACACTGAGACTCTTGGGGACACAGGGTGACAGACACGAGGGGACACTGGGAGACATGGGGCACTGAGACACTGTGATATATGTAGGGGGCACTGGAGAATTGATAAAGACCTGGGTACAGGTCAAAATGTTGCAGTGTCCAATAAACCTGCCTAAAGCTATCACAGTGAGTGCCTGAGATTTTTTTATTTTATACTAGGGGACACTGAGACACTAGGAGACATGGGGACATTGGGAGACATGGGGACATTGGGAGACATGGGGACTTTGGGAGACTAGGAAACACTAGGGACACTGGCACACTACAGACACTGAGAGACACCAGGGACACATGGGGATACTGAGATACTAGGGACACTGGCTGGGAGACGTGGGGACACTGGGAGTGCCCCATGTCTCCTAGGTCTCAAAGTCGCCCAGTGTCCCCATGTCTCCCTGTGACCCCCAGTGTTTCCATGTCTCTCATTGTCCCCTAGTGTCTCAGTGTCCCCATGTCACCCAGTGTCCCCTAATGTTTGTATCCCCATGTCTTCCAGTGTCCCTTAGAGTCTGTGTCCCCATGTCTCCCAATGTCCCAATGTCACTAGGACACTAGGGGACACTTAGAGACATGGGGACACATGGGAACACTGGGAGACATGGGGCCACTGAGACACTAGGGACAGTGGCTGGGAGACATGGGGACACAGACTAGTGGCCACTGCGAGACATGGGGCCACTGTGTCCCTAGTGTCTCAGGGTCCCCATGTTGCCCAGTGTCCCAATGTCTCAGCATCCCCATGTCTCGGAGCTGCTGTCTGGACTCTCTGTGCAGAGCTGTTCCCCCGCGGATCAGAGAGTAGAGAGAGGCAGGGAGGGAGATGCCGTAACTTCTTATCACTGCCTCTATCCACACAAACAGCGACCCCTACTGTCCGGCGCTGGTACTGCAGAATAATCTCTGTTTATACTGAGACAGACATTTGTATTGCCGGTATTACTGTAATACCGGCACCGGCTAGGCAGCCTCAAATACCTGAGAAATACTTCTTAGAAATACCTGGCAACCCTAAGAAATACATGAGAAATACCTGGCAACCCTAAGCGTAGTGTGTAAAAAAAAAAAATGTAAAAAAAAAAAAAATTTTTTTTTTTTTTTTTTTAAATCAATGGGCCTATTCCATGGGCCTGGGCCTGGAGCTGCAGCTCCATCAGCCCCTATGTTAATCCGGCCCTGGAAGTACCCCCGATCTCCCTAGTTCTCTCCAAAATCAGGGATAATTACCTTATGGACAAGTTAACTGCACAGGTTCGCGATTCTAGTGCCACCTTCCAAAAAACTTGGGCACTCTGGGAACAATATGACGTATAACATACTAAGCATAATCCCAACTCCGACAGTTTTGAAGTCAAAATTAACAGCATGACATACCCAATGTTACAGGTTTTAATGATTATGTTTTATACTGTACATATATTATATTTTATTTTATTTTACTATATTCTGTATGTTATTTCTACTGGTCTATGTCTCAATGCACAATAGTCACTGATGCATGCACGGACCAGCGTATTGTGACAAAACTTAAATACACGTGGACTTGGCACAACACAAAGGTATACTTGAAAGGCTTCTGCGCAAGCCATATGCAATGTATTATTATATGCACTAACATACCCTTCCTTTCTGTAATACAACTATTAAGATGCTTCTTGTGATTGGGCCTCTGCGCAGGCCAAAAGTACTGTGATGCAATGTGCCGGTCGACGTTTAAATAAAGAATTGAAAAAAAAAAAAAAAAAAACGTGTTAAAAATAAATATAAAAAAAATGTGTTAAAAATAAATTTAAAAAAAAAATGTGTTAAAAATAAATTTAAAAAAAACGTGTTAAAAATAAATAAAAAAAAAAGTGTTAAAAATAAATTTAAAAAAAATGTGTTAATGTGGGTGGGTGAGTGTGTGTCTGTGTCTGTTAGTGTGTGTGTCTGTGTCTGTTAGTGTGTGTGTCTGTTAGTGTGTGTGTGTGTGTCTGACTGTGTGTGTATGTTAGTGAGTGTGTGTGTCTGTTAGTGTGTGTGTCTGTTAGTGTTTCTGTGTGTGTCTGTTAGTGTGTGTGTCTGTTAGTGTTTGTGTCTGTTAGTGTTTGTGTCTGTTAGTGTGTGTGTCTGTGTCTGACTGTGTGTGTATGTTAGTGAGTGTGTATGTTAGTGAGTGTGTGTGTCTGCTAGTGAGTGAGTGTGTGTCTGTTAGTGTGTGTCTGTTAGTGAGTGTGTTTGTCTGTTACTGAGTGTGAGTGTGTCTGTTAGTGTGTGTGTGTGTTTCTGTTAGCTAGTGTATGCGTATCTGTCAGTGAATGTGTGTGTGTGTATTTAGTATGCGGGGCGGGGGGAAAGGTTGGGTGGGGGTGGCGCGGGAGGAGGGGGGCCGCGGGGGGAGGGGGGGCGCCTGAGTTTTGACCTGCCTAGGGCAGCACAAAACCAGGATACACCACTGGCCATACGGTCTCAAAGGCAGCCTGGACACTGCAAACTAATCTGACAAATTTCAAGGTGAAAAAGCATAAATGGATAAGCCGTATATATGACCCTGAAACTTTCCAAAACCCCATAAAACCTATACATGGGGGGTACCATGGCGCTCGTGAGACCTCACTGAGCAGAACTAGGAGTGTTTCAGGGCAGTAAACTATATACTAACAATAATATTATCAGTGAAAGTACAGATTTTATGTGAAAAATGCAAAAAAAAAAAACAAACACTAAATTTGGCTAGGGTTTGTGCCCAAGTGGCTACTAGAAAAGACTGGGCATACCCCATTTTGAATACCCTGGGATGTCTACTTTTTCAAATGGTATGCCATGATGGGGGTAATTTTCATTTCTTGGCTGCCATACGGTCTCAAAGGCAGCCTGGACACTGCAAACTAATCTGACAAATTTCAAGGTGAAAAAGCATAAATGGATAAGCAGTATATATGACCCTGAAACTTTCCAAAACCCCATAAAACCTATACATGGGGGGTACCATGGCGCTCGTGAGACATCACTGAGCAGAACTAGGAGTGTTTCAGGGCAGTAAACTATATACTAACAATAATATTATCAGTGAAAGTACAGATTTTATGTAAAAAAAAGAAAACACAAAAAAAAACGCTAACTTTGGCTAGGGTTTGTGCCCAAGTGGCTACTACAAAAGACTGGCCATACCCCATTTTGAATACCCTGGGATGTCTACTTTTTCAAATGGTATGCCATGATGGGGGTAATTTTCATTTCTGGGCTGCCATACGGTCTTAAAGGCAACCTAGGTCACTCAAACCAATCTGTCAAATTTCTATGCAGAAAATAAAATAATGAACAAGTCGTATATTTGACCCTGTAACTTTCCAAAACCCCATAAAACCTATACATGGGGGGGTACTGTTTTACTCGTGAGACATTTCTGAATACAAATATGTATGTTTTATTGCAGGAAAACCGAATAGTATTCTGACATTAACAGTTAAATTGCCATGCTGAAATTGAAAAATAACAAGATTTCATATTTTTTTCACGTTTTTTCGATTTTATTCATATAAAATGGAGTTCCATACATGAATGTTTGATATTAAATGAAAGCCCTGTTTCCCCTGAACAAAATGATATATAATAAGTGTGGGTGCACTTAGTAGGAAAGAGGTAAATTATTGTTGAACAGACATATAGTAAAATTCTGTGGTTTGTTTACATTTTTTTTGGATCACAACTTGTACATTTGGCTGCGGTCTTAAGGGGTTAAAATGGAATGAGGCAAAAAAGTGATTCTTTGTTAACCTAATTGGCATATGCCCACCCAGAATCCTTTGCGGTAGTAACATCACTGCAGATTTGGGATTTCTGTGGGAAAAGCAAGTCTTATGGCTTGACAGGTGTGCAGATTTTCATTTAACATTGTATTAACTACCCACAGACTTCAGATGGAAGGGGTTTTCAATCAAAATTTTCCCCACCATAACCTATTTATATATATACTTATTACACTTAGTGTGCTGGCGTCTGACAGATACAGAGTGCGCTTTCCTACCACAGATACGGGATTAAACATCACAGCTTTATAAAAAATAAGCAATTGCAACATGTTTAATTTGTACACAGACTGACATCTAGTGGGCAGTTCTTATAATAGATAGTTTCTTTGTATCCATCTAGTACTGTTAATTTTCAGAATTCTTGATTGATTTAGTGTCAGTTTGGAGCACTTTTTTTTTTATTTTAGCCTTATTTGCAACAACAGTGAAAAATAGCACAGTGGGACCAGGTCCTGTGGATTTATTCTAAAGATGGGAGCTTTTGGTGGGTTAGGTGCGTCTTTAGCCCCTCTTTGTCACCAATGTTTGCCCATAGTGGCTCATCTTGCAGGAGTCTGGCAAAGGGCATGTGATGTGAGCCATCCCTGCACAGAAGAAGTGCACACTAAATCCCCCTGAACATTATTCATACTAATAAAGTTTTATTAAATGGACCTGGTCCCATCTCTGCCTATGTACACTTGAACTCATTGCATGATTGTTATCATAGTAATAAAGTTTTGTTATTTGAAGAAGAAAAAAAAAGGCGTGATTTCTTGTCCACCCAGTCCACGTGTTCCTTCCAAGAAGCTGTTCCAGTGGGAGCATGGCGGGGGCGCTGCGGGCTGAGCTGGACACTTACCTGCAGGAGCTGGGAATCCAGCCAGTGTGTGTGGAGCACCCTGAGGTGGGTGAGAGAGAGCTCCATGCATGGGGGTCTGGACCATATTGGTATTCATTGGCAGATATACTATATATATATATATTACATTATTATTATTTTACTCACTGGCAGATATACTATATATATATATATATCAAATTATTATTACTTTACTCATTGGCAGATATGCTATATATATATATTAAATTATTATTATTTTACTCACTGGCAGATATACTATATATATATATATATATATATAAAATTATTATTATTTTACTCACTGGCAGATATACTATATATATATATATTAAATTATTATTTTACTCATTGGCAGATATGCTATATATACATTAAATTATTATTTTACATTACAGTATATTCCAGCATCCAGAGCTAATGGGTTAGTAATTACAGGAGTTCTGGGGGCTTTGTCTATGACTGCCACGTGTCATTCTGGTAGAGGAGGCTCTTGCATTGCAACTCAGGTTCTGCTCAGCCAGACAGAGGCAGTATTGGCTGCACAGCACTGATTCTCCTGTATTACAAGCTCAGTGTGCACAGGCAGAAAGATGCAAGTCATGTCAATGTAGGTGAATTGGGCTTTCAGCTCTCATCATGCTGAACCAGCCAGAGGTTGGTCAACCAAATAAAACATTTTAGAATTAGAGGTATATTTACCTTCTTTTAATTGGCATAATTTTTTATATATATATATATATATATATATATATATATATATGAATGACATCACAGGACAACTTCAACTAATGTTACATTACTTCTGAAAGAGTGACTTAAAATAAAACTGAAATGGAAAAATTCCATAAATTACTAATAAACTTCTTCCAATTTGTGTACTATGAAAGCGCACTGTATGCTGTGGTAGTGCCCCTGTATGCTGTGGTAGTGACACACATCTTAGAGATGCCCTCCCTTCTTATGCCTCTTTGACAGCCAGAAGGGGCAATAATTTGAAAGATATTTTGGTGCATAGCCACTTTCAAATGAATAAACCTCCCACTCACTGGCTGTCGCCAAAAATTAAAGGCACCTACAAATGCGGTAGGTGTAAAGCCTGCAGGTACATCAATACCAACTCAAAAAATTTCAGCAATAGCTCTAACACCGAAAACTTCACCTCACCCTCCTTCTTTAATTGCAATTCGAAGGGTGTGATATATCTCATCACATGCCAATGCCATGTGATGTACGTGGGAAAAACTTTCAGACCATTTAAGAAACGCATTTTGGAACACATAAACTCAGTCAAAACAACCAGAAATATAGAAACATCTGTCTCCAGGCATGTGAAAACAGTCCATAACGGAGACATCAATACCCTCAAATTTCAAGGCATCGAATTAATTAAACAGGACCAGAGGAAAGGCAACTGGGACCAGCGTCTAAGAAGACGCGAATGCTATTGGATCTATCGCCTGAAAACTCTGTCTCCTAAAGGTCTTAATGAGGGCTTTTCATACTCTCCTTTCATCTAGAAGTCTCTTCCGACAATACATACATCTATTTTGTATATTTGTAAATAGCCTACTTCATCTATCTTTAATTATAATATTTTTTATTCATTCTTTGATCAATTCACGGGATTTTTTGTTCAATATTATTATTATTATTTTCTTCACATATTACTGTGTTATGATTTGAACTATAGGACATTATTTTGTCCTATAATTACCGCCCATTTCCCCCCCCCCCCTTTCGCCTCTCTCCCTATCTTATCAAAACCATTCTACATTATGGTTCCCTTTTGTGGGTAATGGACTCTTCACTGACGAACTAGGGGAGATTTCCCCCCATAAATAAATATAAATTTATATTTTTATGCTCCAGTGATTTCTCCATATATACCAGATATAAGATTATGAGAGGACCCTCCGTTATTTATGATATACATAATTAATCGTATCCTATGCCATGTTTCCACCTTCCATAGAACACTCTTAGGAAGTAGTGACTGTATTACATGATATAAAATATATACATATACAAAATTTCAGGAGGGTATTTGCTGACCGCCATATGTTTGGAAGGCTTACCAGCATTAAACTTACACAGGATCAATCATTTAACCGGTAATGCACTGGTACACCGGGATTACGAAATTACTTTCACTGAGCGAGGTACATGTGTCAATCATTTGACGTGGAAGCTATTAGTCTCCACCCACATGACG
Organism: Pelobates fuscus; assembly: GCF_036172605.1. NCBI lineage: Eukaryota > Metazoa > Chordata > Amphibia > Anura > Pelobatidae > Pelobates > Pelobates fuscus. The sequence goes on from NC_086318.1 coordinate 414,389,162, forward strand.
CTCACGTGAAGACACCACGTCACTGATGACGATCAAGTCACCTCCTTCATGATTGGCCACTCAGCATTTAAATGCCGGGGGGTTCTGGCGGTAACTTTCACCCCTGACGAAGGAGTTTTCAGACTCCGAAACGCGCGTCGGGTTAGGACGAGGGGTATTCCCACTCACGGCAATTTGACACTGCACTTAGCACCACTGAATATGCACCAAGGGATACCCCTCTCTGCACTTTTCTCATTATGTTTAATTTTTTCTAACCACTCTTATTGATCATTTATATCTTGGTCTGGAGTCCGATATCATGGATAGGATCAGTATCTAGTTTAACCTTTTAGCGTTAGAACACCCACGAAGGTGTTTATTAGCAGAAGTAAAGGGACTTTAAGCAGTTTAACGAATAATTGGTGTTACTTGGGACTGATTTTCTCATGTTTCACTTTACTATTATCGCTGCCTGTGTCTGACAGCAGACATCCTCCCTTTCTACTGTATTTCTATACATCAGTACTGGTTATATGTTTTTCTCTGTCTTCTTTTCCCTATTGAATACTGTGCCCCTCATTCGTTATATGTGTAGACGGCACGATTAACAGATTTAAGGGACTACATTGGAAGTTAAGAGAACCACAGCAGTCTAGCGATCGAATTGTGTTATCAAAGAGATTTTCCTCTTATCATTAAGTACTATTATCGCTAACTGTATTTGTCATCAGACATCCTTTCCTCTACTGTACCACTGTGCATTTGCATTGGTTAAACGTTGTCTCTTTTCCTTTCCCCATGGAAGTCTGTGCCTCTCACTGTTATACTTATAGACGGCACGACCTATATTTTTAAGAGACCACACGGCCTAGGGGTTGATTGTCGTTTACTTCCCTGGTAATAGCACTCTGAACAAAGTATTCATTTTGCATACCAGGGACAGACTTTCCATTCATTTATAGGTTACAGAAGTATGTATGGACACACAGTGGCAAGTGTATCTCTCCCTATAAGCAGTCAATAAAGTTTCATTGTAACACTGTTGATGAAGAGATACTTTCTCTTACACTGTATCCATTACTTCCAGCACCATCTATTGCTGCTTTCTCCTATATATATTTTTATTCCCCTAGCTTACCCCTATCCACTGGACTCCTAATCTAAAGATAGATTAGGCTCATACCAATAATTATCTGTCATTTTACCAGCTTGCTGGGTAGTCTCCCTCTTTCTTAAGGGGCACTACCACAGCATACAGTGCGCTTTCATTATATCTACAATTAAGGGTTCATGCCCATTAGGTGGAGCTGGTACCACCCACTCTGACCCATTTCCCTAACCACAGATTGAACCTTGTCGATCTAGGGCTAAGGGGAATTTTTTCGTTTTCTAAATTTGTGTACTATGTCTCATTGCATGTGCAGCAGTGTCATTGTCTGTGTGTGTGCATACCGTGACTGTGTCTGCTATGAATGTGCATGTCACTGTGTCTGGGTATGTGTCATTGTGTGTGTGTGTATAACAATGTGAGTGCTTGCTTTGTAGAATTGAGGTGTATATTCTGGCTCCATTTCTCTCACCAAACTCTGAATCTAGTCAGAGAAAAACACCGGCCATTTTTGGTAGTGTGGTGATTTTGTATCGTCCGTCCTGGTAAAATTTCCTGGTGGCAGATTTCCTAGAAGGTTTTACTTTAGAGCATCTGTCACGTTTTGTCACCTTAGATTGAGGGCTGTTTCTTCCTGCTTGAAGTGACAGGCGTGCTCTACTTGAGTGCGCCTGCCTCCCCGCGCATACCTCAGACCAGCATCTATACCTCATAGCACAAGGCTGCACGCGCGTGCAGAGGGAGCCCTTCAGAAGCCTCTGATTGGCTATTTCCCCATGAAGAGACTGAAAGAGATGCTGTAGTGTTAGGAATGCAAATCTGTGTTCCACACACTATAGATGCCTCCTCCCTTCCGGCAGCTAAAGGGTTAAAAAAAACAAACAACCCCTTTAGATTCTTACCTGATTCCAGTGCCGATGTCCCTCTGCGCTGGGTCGGGCCTTTTCCGACTTGGGGGGCTGATGCGTGGTGAGCCCTGCGAGCGCATTGGGCCCTCCCCATAGGAAAGCATTACTTCAATGCTGGATGTGCTCATGCTGCATAGTGTGAGGACATCCAGTGTCAGTTGCGGTCTGATTGACAACCACTAGAGGTAGTTTTAGTCCTGCAATGTAATTATTACCGTTTTTTAATAACTGCTGTGATTTAGATTGCAGGGCTGAGTGAATCTTAGACACTGCACCCAGACCACTTCAATGAGATGAAGTGATCTGGGTGACTATAGTGTCCCTTGAAATCATCTAATTATTTGTTTACACCAGGGGTACCCAAAACGTAGATCCCCAGATGTTATAAAACTACAGCTTCTATGATGCTTTGTCATTCTTAAGGCATACAGAGTATCATGGAAGTTGTAGTTGTACAATATCTGGGGATCTACCTTTCGGGTACCCCTGGTTTACATAATCATTTTAAAACTATACTCCAAAATTATTATTATAACATGTTTAGATGAAAATAATTAGATTTTTTGTGTGTAAATTGAAGTAGTGATATTTGAATGGTATCACACTTTTAAAACCATCTGCAACAGTTTCCGATGGGAATAAAAATAACAAAACCAGCAATGATGCCAGTAGCCATTTGGAACTTGGGATTAATACACTGCATTAATAAAATATCACAATGCAGGGACCGGGGTTAACAAAATGCATTGTTTGAACGGATTAATGATTTAGATTACCAAAGATTCTCAAGTCAGTTACAAACCCCATAGACCCACCTTTCTACAAACTTACAGGTTTTTCTGTTTTGCTCTAGAACAGGCATAGGCAACCTTCGGCACTTCAGATGTTTTGGACTACACCTTCCGTGATGCTTTGCCAGCATTATGAGGGATGTAGTCCACAACATCTGGAGTGCCGAAGGTTGCCTATCCCTGCTCTAGAAGTTCAACTACATCTAATGGTCCACGTTCTCCATTCAAGTGGAGAATAAACATACTCACAAAAAAGGTGCTTATGTATAGGCACTTTAGAAAAAGCATGTAGCGAGCCATGCTGACAGTACAACTGTTTAAAGTATCAACACCTCTAGCTGTATGTGTATCACTGACTGATGCTTGTGTAATTTCCACCAAGGACATCAGGACATTTACCATCTTATTCTACAGCTTTCTTATGGTGAACTCTTCACTATATCAAATGCAATGATTTAGGTTTCTGGGAGGTGTACTCCAGTAATTTTGAACTGCCACATATAGCACCCATTGCTGTGCCCATAAAGCAGTGTTTCTCAACCCAGGACCTCAAAGCATACCAGCAGTTCAGGATAGTTGCAACAAGTCATTTCCTGCTTTGGTGAAAACGTATTGCGAATTCTTTACAGTCTGGAATTTTGCAGGATATTCAAATGTAGGTTTCATTTATTTTACATACATATTTTTTTGAACCATTTGTATCATGCATTAAAAAAAAAACATGGACTAAATGTAGGCTGGAGTGTTTGAATTGTCCATGTTACATTTGTGTTTTGCAGGTGTTTACAGTGGAAGAGATGATGCCTCATGTAGAGCACTTGCAAGGGGCACACAGTAAAAATCTCTTTCTCAAAGACAAGAAAAAGAAAGGGTTCTGGTTGGTGACAGTTTTACATGACCGACAAGTAAATCTCAACGACCTTGCCAAGAAGTTGAATGTTGGCAGTGGAAATCTTCGCTTTGCCGATGAAACAGCTATGCTGGAGAAGCTTAAAGTAGGCCAGGGATGTGCCACACCGCTAGCCCTGTTTTGTGACAAAGGAGATGTGAAGTTCGTACTAGATGCTTCATTTCTTGAAGGTGGTCATGAGAGGCTTTACTTCCACCCAATGACCAATTCTGCCACCATGGGTCTGACTCCGGAGGAATTCATGAGTTTTCTGAAAAAAACTGGACATGAACCTATACTGATACAGTTTGATACATAAAAAAATTAACACTAGGAAAAGAAAATACATTTATTCTGTTCCAACTGTTGTGTGAAACATGACTTTTTTATAGTAATATTTACATTTTATAACATATTCCAGCGATGGTATTGGATGATAAAACTCTTCTGTGCCTCCCTCCAATGTACTCTGGTTCATATTGTTTCTCCTCAAATACTCTACGTGTTATGACTTGGGTTACTGTGAGCTCTAGTCAAACTGTTATTTTCTTACACAAGTAAGCTGACAGAAACCCTGATTTCTTACACAGTTAAACGGCTGACAGAAACCCTGATTGTGCCCATAAAGTATTTGCTGATGTAAAAAGCTCAGTAGTGTTATAGAAAGTTAATTAAATCTAGATTTCCTTTAAGTTGAAAGCAGTTTTTCATGAAGGTTTTATCTTTATGAAATGCTCAAAGACTGTAATGGAATTTTAATAAAATACCAAGTCAGGCTAAATAAGTCTTATGATAAATTCCCAAAAAAGAGAAGACCACAGGCACTCCAAATTAAAGCCGTATGCAGATTTATTGGAAAAAATGCAATGCCAAGCAACGTTTTGACCAACAGAGGTCTTTTTCAAGCTTGAAAAAGACCTCTGTTGGTCGAAACGTTGCTTGGCGTTGCATTTTTTCCAATAAATCTGCATACGTCTTTAATTTGGAGTGCCTGTGGTCTTCTCTTTTTTTGTACATTATCCTGGGATTGCTGGTCCTGATCCGGAGCACCCTTAGCCGTTGGGATTGAGTGTGGTTCCCACTAGCCCCTCTGCGTTATGATAAATTCCCGACCAAATTTTACAGTACCATCGCTGTTAGCGATAGTTTTGTTGGGGAAAAAAAGGCATTGTCTCACTCGTGTGGTAATATCTATGGAGGGTCTTGCTGGATCCTCCATATACATAAGTGTTGTGCTCTTGCGCAAGTGTGAGAATATGGCACTGATGTGGGTTCATGAAGCATGTTACAAACGTCTTCCATTTATTTAAAGGAACTCTTCACTGCCAAAATGCAAAATAAAAACACTGTTTAGTAGATATGTCTCCAATGAAACAATGTTTACATTTTATAATGCATTGTTTTTCAGTGAGATATCTAAAAACAGCTTGCAAAATCTGAAGCTCTGTCTGCAGCCTTTGCAAGCCCTCCCCTTCTAACCCCGCCCAGACTCTCTGTGGCTGTCCAATCACAGACTTCACAATGCAGCTCAATGAGAAGTATTTGAAAGACAGGTGCTCTGGGCAATTGCTGCCTCGAGTTTACCTTCACTGAGCGAACCAAACCAGGAAGAAACAGGTTATTTTGTCTGACAGCCAGGGAGGAGGAGGAGGTGGTTGTAACAAGGTTAATTTTAAAAAAGTATCAATTTCTATTAAAATCTTTTTTTAAAAATGAAACAAAGGGGTTTTCTATTCACACTTTAAGCACTCACCAAGTGCTTTATGGTTCTGGATTGTCCTTTTACCTCTATATCCTTGATGTCCTTTCCTCAAAATGGTGGTCATGTGATGGTGCTTATAGATTGTCAGGAGAATACTCAAATCATAATCGCAAATATGACTGAATGCTACATATGTATGTGTTTCTGATGCTCCCATATAATATCCATCTAGAGACTTTAAGTTCACCTACTGTATTCTTGTATTCGTTAATCACAGCATAGTCTACGTCCACTCTGTTAAAGGACCACTCTAGTGCCAGGAAAACACTCTCGTTTTCCTGGCACTAGAGTGCCCTGAGGGTGCCCCCACCCTCAGGGACCCACTCCCGCCGGGCTCTGAGGGGAGGAAGGGGTTAAACTTACCTCTTTCTCAAGCGCCGGGCGGGGAGCTTTCCTCCTCCTCCTCTTCTTCTTCCTCGCGACGTCATCGGCTGAATGCGCATGCGCGGCAGGAGCCGCACTCGCATTCAGCCGATCACATAGGAAAGCATTCATAATGCTTTCCTATGGACGCTTGCATGCTCTCACTGTGATTTTTACTAGAGGCTCTGGAGGCTGGCTTAACCCTCAGTATAAACATAGCAGTTTCTCTGAAACTGCTATGTTTATAAAAAAAAAAAAGGGTAAAAGCTAGCTGGACCTGGCACCCAGACCACTTCATTAAGCTGAAGTGGTCTGGGTGCCTAGAGTGGTCCTTTAATGTATCTAGAACTCTGGCACAGCTCCTAAGAAATACATTTAATTCTAATACTATAATATACATTGTTACAGTTAGTACATGTTATCTACCACCATTGAAATGTTTCTGATAATTTAGTTGAAAAACTAGGTTTACAATGTTTTTAACTTGTAGGTTCATCAAGAAGAAAACGTGTATGTAAGGACCATGAACAGCAGTAGTGTGGACATTATAACAAAACGTGTACAATGTTAGAAACTACTATAACAAACTATTATAATGACATACCGTATAAGCCGCCCCGAATATAAGCCGAGGCCCCTAATTTTGTGATGTCCTCGACCAGAGTCTGTGATTTGTAACTTCTCCTCACATCCAGTCTGTCTCCAAATCCTGTAACGTCCACCTTAAAAATATTCTGCCCGTTCGTCCTTTTATTTAAGGCACTTGTTTATGCACTCATCATTTCCCAACATAACTATTGTAACTCACTGCTCAGCATTCTTCCAGATACCCGCATTGCCGCTCTTTAGTTTGTTAAGAATGCTGCCACCAGGCTCATCCTCCTGACAAACTGCAACTCCCACAACTCACCCCTTTGCCCTTTTATTTTGTTTTTCATCATTCTGTATTTGGACTGATCATAGTATGGGCCTTATTGTGTAATTTTAATAGGAGATAGAAGTAGATACCATAATTTAAATATTGAGTCTCTGATTATCGAGAGACCTAATTGAACTAAGCAATATAAATCTCTCTCTCGTGGTCTGGGTGCCTATAGTGTCCCTTTAATCACATTAAATCGTTGTTATAAATACATGTGTATCTAGGAGTCTTCTTACCTTTAGGGTTTAAAGCAACCCCAAGCTGTGGTTCTGGGTCAGCTGATTCCCTTGGCCCTTTACCAGCTGCTCAGCTAACCCTTCCTCATACTGCAGTGAGAGGAATGGAAGGTGGGAGGCAGAAGTACCTTAGCCCCAACTTTGGGATTAAACCATTGCCAAACAGTTCAACCCCTGAATGTTATAAGGCACCCAGACAATCCCACCACCTTAACAACTAAAGTGATATTAACGTTATGTTACGAATTTCACAGTTTTCTATTGAAGTCACAGTGCTTACAGTTTTTGTATTAGTTTAATTGATTAACAAGAAATTGTTAATTAATACTGCTTGTACTTGTCATTAATTCAGGGGAGGAATTAGTGACGGTCATTTTGCTATTGTGCAAACACAATAGTTGAGGTATTGGTTAAATTTTGCAAAAGTGTTTTTCAATTTCTTAGAGGTTTTAATTTAATACGCAAACCGATGGTTCAGTTCCAGTGTTAATAACTATTCACTGGAAGAATTGATTGCTGAAACTTGTGTCCAACGTAATTTATTGGACCATATTTTTAATGAACCAATAATGTTAAAATTGTTGTCGAAATGTGTGAAAACTGTGAGATTTCAATCTCTTCAACATTGGCAGCCGTTAACGTATCAATAAAGATCAAACAGATTGCAATTTACCCCAATATATGCCTATATATATTGCAATAGATAATCTGAAATCACTTATTATACAAATAATTTAGCTATTGACATGTATACCATAAGATATTGCATTTGCTGCAATAGAATTGCTCAGGTTTATTAACATTTTAAAGTGGAAATTAGGATCTCACAGTAAGACTGACGGGGGGTGGGAGGGGGAAGTACTTTTATCCTTACATATATTTTTCATAAAATATATACATTTGCTAGGAATTCTGTTACAATATGCAGAGTATTGATAGAATTATCTCCTCAGGTTTAATATAATATGTGTACAATAACAGCAACACAACGAAACAGAAACGAACTTCTGAACTGTGTTACCATATTGCAGACTCTTTGCAGTTGATCAAAGTGAACGGTACGTAATGTAATGGATACGAATGATCGTGTGTTTTTTTTCATGGAGGATCTAAAACATAAACAATTAAATAGAACTCGTGGCTATAATATCAATGTATATTGTAAATGAAGAAGAAGAAATAGTTTTTGTTGTTTTTTTTAATAACAAACATAATAGTGAAACGTCTTTTGTTGTCTTAAATGCAGTTATGTACATTGTCCTGCAAGAACCAATAAGCAAACACATGGGAAATAATTAAAAGACATAACGGTTTAAATTAAGATCCATTTTTGCCACTGAAACAATATCGTACAGTAAAGTTCAACACACCCAAATTATGAAAACACACTCACCTTTTAACCAAAACTGGTTAACCAATTTAAAACATGGATTCCCATTAGATAAAAACACACTGACATCCGTCGTTGTGACAAGATAAAGACTGCTTATTACGTGCCCAGGAGGAGGACACGTACGCCATACATCGATTCTCTGTTTCTTTCCCCCATTCACTAACATTTTCAGTGCAGGAACATCATTGTCATTTGTAAAGTTCTGTAAAATGTTCTTGGATTAAAAGTCTAATGGAATAAACACGGTAAGATCTTGTTATACGGTATATATGAAGAGCCTAATATTAATGCTAGAGGCAAAATGTGCCAAAACAACAGTGGCACTTGGCATGGTGCCTCTCAGGAGGAGTGGAACCCAAAATCCATAATACTGTTACCTACTTACACGTAGGTACAAAACGTTAAAAGGTGCCAAATATCACAAAGCATGAGTGTGTCTGTGGCTGGAACCAAGCACGTAGACTTGTGATTTCAACGTTCGTAAGCGCAGCATACGTTTTTATTTTAATGCATCTACATGCAATATATATGTGAATCACATGAGGCAGTGATTATGCCAGGAAGCTTTGATTTTGCAAAAAAAAATAAAAAAAATTTAAAAAAGCAAGACATTTTTTTTTTCTTCTTGTTCTTAGAATAAAAAAAGAAATTGGTGCAACTACTTTAAGCCAATGATCAGAAGCCAGAAAGGATTAGTTCATAAGGGAATGCAGGTCCTCAAACACACAGTCCGTCCTGAGCAGGACTGCCGAACATTTTCCCAGTGCAAAATGCAGGAAACACTTTAAGACGTCTCTGGTTTATGTATTTATTTTGATTTTCACTCCAGCAGAACTCCTTGATTCAAGGAAAGAAAGTTTGAAAGACTTCCAAGCTCTACTGTGGAGCTCTGCAATTAAGTTCTCTGATTGGCATTCAGAGGCTTGGACGCGTTGCTACTTCAGAAACAAAAACTTCTCAATGACAAATTGAAGGACACTTTTCTCTCTGTGTCGAGTTGAGAGCAGGAAAGGAAGAGAAGAAAAAAAATATATAAGAAAGATGTACAGTGACACAGAGAATAGTTACAAAGAGAAGAGGTTAATGCATGCAGAAAGGAGAAAGTTAAAAGGTGCCAATCTATAGTGTCTGCTAAGCATACTTTAACCCCTTAAGGACCAAACTTCTGGAATAAAAAGGAATTATGACATGTCAGACATGTCATGTGTCCTTAAGGGGTTAAAAGACTCCCTTCTATTTATTCCTTTAGATATTGGTTAAGTAAAGCATTCCTTTCAAACTGTTGGTTTAAGGTTTAACACGAATGTTCAGAGCTATGTGAAGTCCAGCATTCCACCTTCCGTTTCCTAATCAGATCAGAATCTCCATAAATGGATTAAGGACACCAAGCACCAAAGCTCTGGGTTGGCTAAATGTGGCAATCTATGAGAAGCAATGGATTGGACCACAGATCATCCGGTTGGCTAATGTATACATTTTAAAAAGAGGTTGGGCATTTGGGTTAGCAGTTCTAATATGGGTTAGCATTAGAGATTATATTGAGGTATTTAGTCTAAAGGTGCATGTTTTTTTCCAATAGGTAGGGCAGGAGTAGGCAACCTTCAGTACTCTAGATGTTGTAGACTACATTTCCCATAATGCTGTTACAGCCATAGGGCTGACAAAGTATCAAGGGAGATATAGTCCACATCCTGAGTGCCGAAGGTTGCCTACCCCTGAGTTAGGCTTTAAGGTAAGGAAAATGCTCCCACGGATTCATACCTGTCCTTTGTACTTCACCTCAAACTAGAATTATTAGTAGAGACAGACGTGTATATTATGATATTTGTATTCAGACTGTAATGCAATATCACGGTTAGCTACTTTGAGTAGAATGGTGTGGTTTCTGTAAAGGTTACCGTAGATAATTTACCTACGAGAAAGTGTGGGACCTAAAATCAATGACACATCCTGTCGCCCAGATAAATGGGGGAGTACAGAGAATGTTCTCTAAAGTTACATGACTAGTTAAATATTCCATAATCTCATCTTCATTTCTATGGTAGTCATACCATTGAATAAAACATTGAAAATCAATATAATTAATATATATAAAGCCAGGGAAGCCTAAGGGTGACAGAGAAAGTGGGCTTTTCTGACAGAGCACTGCACATACCCAAAATCTTCTTTAAAGTGCTCAGCCCCTCTACAGCGGAGACCTGAGACACTCATGCTGTGGCTTAGTTGAAACAGTCTGGCGCCCCACCATTTAAAACTTTACCAGCCGCCACTGGAGGGGAGTACATTTCATTTTATATTTTAGACCTTACAAACACATCTCTGTATGAATAAATGAAAAATCCCGGGGAGTTACAGCTCAATTTTAATGAAAATCTATGACACTTCGCTCTTACTTGTAGAAACAACTTGATTATTTGTTTCTTCGTTGATTTTTTGAAATTTAAAATATTTAATAATATTGTAAACCCAAGGTAGGAATTAATTTCCTATGAGCATCACCTCTTGTACGGCTCCAGTTTGAAGAAGATTTAATTAGAAATAATTACTCCTAGTAAATAGTCTATTCCATGCATTTAAGGAAATGATCTTGTGCAGTTGCATTACATCCAAATTCATGCATTTTCTTCATTGCAGCAACATGCCCAGGATTTAACAGCAGATAACAAATCAAACGCAAGCAAGGTACAGAGCAAAGGACGCAGTGTTAATGCTTTAGCCATGAATCATGGAAAGTTATTAGCCTCTTGTAAATGAGAACTGGCTCAACTCATTAACAACACGGGCAAGAAACTCACCACTTGGTATATCACTTGAACTGGCTGACTAAATTAAGGGGTTTGCTGTTCTCTAGACCTGCTTTTTGATAGCCTGATTTCTTGTGTTGCCTCCACATCTGCAGGAGAAAAGCAGGTTTAGTCATTGATAAGGTTGAAATTGTACATATGCTTTCAGGTAACGTATAGCCCAGCAAATTCCAAGAAGCTTAATACACTGGCCTCATCTGCTTGCACTCAACAACTACACAGGTGACCAGGCCCAAAATAGACCGGTCTTCGTTATAAGTGTCTTTCTGTTTGACACAAGTGGATCATAGAGGTTATAACAGGAACATTCCATTTGGGATTCCCAAAAAGAATATACTCTGCTACGAAATAATTTTACATGGGTCACACATTAACTCAAGCTATGGAGGTTGGGTTGGGTTATGTGCATATAAGTGAAGGTAAGTAATTGGATTGGCACTCTCTGCAGCCACATAAGAAACATCCAGTTTTTCTCATTTAGTCATTGATTGGCTGCACAATGAGTTCTATTTTAGATTGTTGGCCTACTGTGGAGATTGATGCAATTCTTAGCTCAGTATCAAATATTTCACAGCCAGGAACAACAGATAGCTTCGCTATAGTGGCCTTGCACTTTTTCATCAACTAAGGAGATCATTTTCTGACCCAATTAAAACAAAAGTTATACGAAATAAATCAGAAGCAGGGATGTAAGATCATTATTAAAAAAAAATTAACATTGTGAGTAATTATAACCAGTAACCATACTGATACATACAAATACATCCTTGTTTCATAGCTTACAACAAACTATTCCTGGCGTTTTAGAACGTGGTGAATTTCATGCGTAGCACTGTTTAGCAGGTTTAGCTGAGTGGATTCCCATGCGTGAAGAAAACAAATTATTTATATGTACAAACACATTCTAAATATACAGAAAGCCAGACTAATTTTATATGGAGCATAGCATGCATATAGGTAGACTATATGGCAAAAGGTATGTGGACACGTGCTGGTCAATCACCACATGCCATGTCATAGATGTTAGAATGCAGTTGGTTACTTTGCTGTTGTAAACAATTCCTCTATTTCTCTATTTTCCGAAGTGCTTGCGCTAGATGTTGAAACATTTTCAAATTCACTGCCATTCACCCATTACAGCATTAGTACGGACAGTCATGTTGGGTGATTTCCTGAGTTTGCGGCCCATTCCTCCCAAACGTGTTCAGTGTGGTTGTGATCAGGGGTCTAGGTAGGCAGTTAACTTCTACCACATTTTCAATGGATTTACTCATTCTCCATAAAGCTTTGTAGTTGTGACTTTCCAGTCAGGCAGGTAGTTTTCTAAATTCAAAAGATTTAGGTAGGCTACCAAATGGCTAACTGTGATTCCAGAAAAACCCAACTGCGCCAAGCTATACATAATCTAAGATCTTTCTTGGCATTACAGGCAATGATTTTTATTTTAAATGTAGATGTGCAAGATCAGAAACAAAATTCAGGCAGTTCTCAATAAACATTTCACATGCAGAGACTTCTAAAGAGACAAACGATTTAGAGCAACTACACTCTTCAACCAAAAACAGCCTATCCGTCTCCTTTCGTGAGCCTATGTGTCCTACTAATTTGTGGTTCAGTCGTTGTTGCTCCCAGAAGTTTCCCCTTTATAATTAGACCACTTCAAGTTGAATGAAGCATGGTAAAAATCTGATAATGTAAGTGAAAGGAAAGGTGACATTTGACTATTGTACCACTCCTATTGTATCCATCCTTGAATGGGCTAAAATGCAATCCTACTGCCGGTGTTTGTATATTGCACATATGCGTGTCTCGATTTTATACACCTATTAGCAATGATTGTGGCTAAAGAAATTAGTTAAATCAACTAATTAAAGGTGTCCAGATACTTTCAGCCATGAAGTGTAGTTATCAAGACATTAACAGATACAGATTAAAGGAGAAAAACATAATACAAGCAATTAACTTGACTGTATTGTATCACAGAATAAAACTTCATTTAAAAGAATTGAGAAAATCTCATTAGTTGGGCTCTACAGTCTTTTTCTGCTTCTGTGCAGGGAGGGAAGCAGGAAACATCATAGAGACTAATTGATGGCTTTTAAACACTGTCTGACCAATCGTGTATGTATATGGCTGAAGGATCCAGTCATATACTAAGGGCAAAATACTATAATCAAATATGTTTTTGACATATTTTACCATCTCCTTATCTTGAATTTGTACAGCACATAAACCCAAGCTTCGCAAGGGTAGTTTCATGCGAATATAACAAATTAATGAATGCTTGTAAAACCGGCAGAGTACTCGGTTTTAAAAAATGCAAAAAAATATAAACTCTTCAGTTTCCTTATTTAGACCTACAAAGGAAAATAACATAATATTCTACCGAATTACAGAAAGGCTTCAAAGCAGAATGATTCCATTTAAAACCCAATAATTATTAGTTAAGATTTATTTTTGGAAAACTTCCTACCCTAGACTGATATTAATATCAGAATGCAATACGCAAACTTCCTGTTTAAAGTATGGATTAACACTTTTCACCTTTAATCAAGATTTGCAAAACTTAAAATACAGACCAACATATAATAAGTGAGAGATCCGATGTCATGCTCGCACCCCAACATGCACTTAAAAACAAAGGAGAAGACATTTGCTGTTGGGAGACCTGTGATACTCAACATTGTACAATCATCAAACCATTCCAGGCATACTGTAAGTAATTAAACTTGCCGTGGTCAAATAAGATACCCTTATTCATTAACTTTACGACTATTTTAATTTTTTTAAATTATGACTACAAATAGTAACCCATTAAGCGGCAATATTCTGTCACTGCGGCTTGCGACTAGATCACATTTTTCATTAAGGAAGCCACAATGTTATTGCAGCTAGGATAATTTTAGGTAGTAGACAGTTAATACATGTTTGTTTAGAATAATTATATTACTGCAGGGACGTGAGTCTTTATAGTTGCTATATTTTTAGATACATTTAAATAAGTATAAAAATTCTATAATACATTATTTAGTTTACTTTTTTAAACAATTATGAAAGTAATTCAGTATATGCTTTATAAAAAAAAAAAAAAAAAAAAAGAGCATTAGAAGATATGATTCAAAATAGTGCTAGGTCTCTGAAAATTGTGCTCTGAATGGACCAGAAGGTCAATACACATTTGACGACTCAACAAAATTGTTCAGGATGATAAAATAGGCCTCAGGTCAAAGAGTCATGTTGAGTATTACTAAGTCTGTCACATACACAAGCATGTGGAGGGTCAGCGAGGCTTTCAACATGCGTAACAAACAACATGAATTGATGCTTCATGCAGCGACCCCTATATTCTTTTCAGGCTAATTTATCAACCATGACAGTTTCCAAGTTTGGTTGTATTGCAACAGTGTCGTCGATCATACTATTTTCACACACAACCATATTCATACCAAATGCCTTGATGATCTTCAGATACTATTATCGAAGAATCTACTTCATCAGTGGGCAGACAAGGAGGAGTCGGACAATTAAGACCACTCATGTCACAATTCGCAATGTTGCTCTTTGACATGAGATACTCGGAGGTTGGCTGTTGAGAAGAAACCACAGAGAAGACACACTGTCTATCTCCAGGTGGCCCACTGATGCTACTCACCAAATCCGTGTTCAGTGAAAGATATGGGTAGGACATGCATGGTGAAGTGTAGGATACTATATTAGTCCCTTCTGATACGTTAACAGGGTGTGTAAGTGTTGATGCAACACCAGAATGAGTCTGGCCAGCAGTACCTTCACAGAACGCAACTGATACACACCCTGGACAGTCCTGCGGGTCTCTGATATGTTTACAATTAAGAGAAATGCATTTGCTGGCAAAGGGAATGGTAATCTGAAAATTAGGAGACTGTTCAACAACACAGTACTCACTCAATAAGGATGGGGCATCCTCTGTTGTTGGTGATGGGTCAACTGATATTGGTGACCTATTGTCTTTGGATAAAAAATCATGAATGCTTGTTCTCCGAGTTGTCCCTTCAGCTGTAGAGATAACACTGCTTGCACGGGGTAAGGTTGCATAGGGATTGGAATCTTTTGTTTGCTTTTGAGTCGATCCAGCCCCATGTGTGAGTGCATAATGTTCATCCGAGGATTGTGTATTGACTGTGGGTGGGAATGTGAATCGAGTGTCCTCTGCCTTGCGAGGGTTAGGTCGCACGCATTGCTCTGGTTTACCAGTCTTTCTTTCACCTAGCGAAATGCCAGGAGACAGCTGTGTGGGAGATTGGAATCCTGCCGATTCCGCAGAGCCAGACAGACTCCTCATAACTTCATCCAGAAGGTTTTCCTGGCTCCCAGACCGGATCTAGAGTGTAACAAAATCAGCAGAATGGAACAGGTGTTTAACAAACACATTTTGGAAACTGGCTGAGACAATAAAATTGCAGTGTAGATCTGAGAACACTATTAAAAATATTCAGTACTAATCTCCAAAATATTATTTGCCACAAAATTGAAGCTATTTGAATAAAAACAAAAACAAACAGCAAAGATAAAAACAACATTTTTTCATATTTATTTGTTTTGTGCTATTACTGTATTCACCTTCAGCAGCCCATGCATTTTTGGGAGTTGACCACAGCATTTAACATTTCAGGCTAAAATAGCAAAACGTAATTTCCATCGCAGTTACTTTTGCCTACAGTTTGCAATTACCTAGAGACATTCTAGCTTCAAGTGGGATTTGTTTGCACGGTTTATGGTAAAATCTAGGACATGAAAGCGGAGTTGGATAAATTATCTCAGTTTTCTGATTTGATAATTCTGCTATTCTGAAGATAACACATTAAAATTATATTAAATCACGAGTCTGGACTTAGATTCTAATTCACAGCAATATTCCACCTGTAACAGATATTCACATTGGTCTAATCAGAATCTGTGGTCTGGAAATGGATTCAGGTGGTATCAACATCCTCGCATCGTATTGTCCTTCAGTTAATATTTCTGTATAAGCTTTTCAAATGATTTACCTATAGAAGTCACAATTAATATCTATGTGAATTTTTTTTATATAAATCATTTGAATAAACCCCAAAATTTAAATACTTAATGGAGGCACAGTAATTTAAATGGATAGTAATTTCATAATTGGCAGCTCTGTTGCATATAAACTGACCTTCTCCTAATTTTTGGACCCCCAACTTTATATATAACAATAAATATATTGTTTTACTCCCAAATCACCTCCCCTTACCTATAACTTTGCTCTTGGGTGGATACTATGTGGAAGCTAGTCCCCTCCCCATTTAGTTTAAAAGCCCCCACTCATGGGCTACTATGTCTCCCCCAGTTATTTTATTAGGTGCCCTGCCACTTCTATTTTAAAATATTACATGGAGGGAGTCATTAGCCAGTAACTCCCCCCTCCTTGTAACTAAAATTAATTACCAAAAGAACAAATTCCACGGATTAAATTTGATCAAACAAGCAATTTGTTT
Source organism: Pelobates fuscus (assembly GCF_036172605.1). Lineage (NCBI taxonomy): Eukaryota > Metazoa > Chordata > Amphibia > Anura > Pelobatidae > Pelobates > Pelobates fuscus. The sequence goes on from NC_086318.1 coordinate 414,405,815, forward strand.
TTCATTTTATTTATTGTAATTTGTATTCGTTCATTCGTCTTTTGGACGAATGGCCAAAATTTGTCCGAAAACGAATGTGCAAGTCTACATCAGTAGAAATGACGTATGAAGATTGTGGCAAAAGTAACCTAGCCACTGGGTTTTGGAGAGGCCTGCTTGCCAGCCTCTTGCCCTGTGACTATGGCCCCTGGGGTGTATTGCCTTTTAAAAACACTATTTGTGCATATTGGACTTAGCGCAATGCCCCTTATTGTGGCGGCGGCCATCTTAAATTGTCCAGCAGTGTTTTGTCGTCGAGTGTATGGAACTGTTTTGGGCATGGGACATTGTGCACGGTGGGGCAAAAATAAGACTTCTAGGAAATTCCTGAACCCCTGAACCGATCTGGGTGATTTTTGGATATGTTGTTCACCCAGATCGGGGCTATCGGGGGATGTGACTGTTGTATTTTGGGATACTTTTTGGGGTTTGTAAAAATGTATTTTTTTTTCTGCTTAGAGTTAATTGAGTTAGTCCATTGTCTTCGTTAATTCTATCACAGGCAGAGGGGAGGGATTGTGTACACTGTATGGGAGTGACTCAATGTAAAACTGTTTTTATTGGCTTGTTGTTCCTGTGTCCTGTGCTCCACAAGGTCCACCTGGGTGGTTACCTTGTGGGGAAAACTGTTTAAAAGACAATAAACCCTCAAATCTGCTGAGTTCCTGTTTTACCTTCAACATAGAGCCTCGTCTCATGTGTGGGGGAAAAGGCTGCATCTACACTGGGGGATTGCTATACTCTGTATACTCCCCTGGCTATAATCACTAAGCTCTTTTAAGAGCCTGTTCCTGCTACTCTCTCTTGGAGGAGAGGTTCACCCACTGGAACCTGGAGCCTTGTCGTAGGTCCAGGGTGGGTAGAGGACGGCGAGTTTCCAGCCAACCTGCAGCGCTTCGTGGGATCTGCAGTGCTTATGGTGTCTGGTGCGGTGCTGATGGTCCTTGGTAAGCACTAGGAACATCGATTGACGGAGGTTCCGTCACAAAGATCTCGCAAGGCAATGCAGGTAGGACAGGCAGAGAGGTAAGCATTATGGGAGAGGTTTTTGTGACAAAGGAAGTGACGTTTACTTAAGCTCCACCCTTTTTGTCACATTTGTCAAGCGTAGGAGCGTCAGAGCCACTTTGGTATAACTGTATGTGCATCCAGGTATGTATACATTCCTATATCAGGGATCAACAATCAACTTATTTTCTACAAGCCTGCCTTTAAAGTTAATTTCTATGGCAAACATCAGCGCATACATCCTACCTCCACAAATTACGAACACAGTATTAGACAATCGCTACGTGTGATGATATGGTGCAAATTGCAGGATGCTTGCTACCTGCACACTCCATATTTGTAGAGTTTACTTCAATGACAAAGACACAGCATCACAAGCAGTTGGGGTTTTAAGGAACACATACTAGGGCTAAAGTTCCACTTGCCAACGGCAAGTGGGTAAGTGGAAAAATCTGTGCCTGGTCTATATTCTTGACCACTGTCGTTTGAAGGCTGATCATCTGAACCATTAATCTCTTAAGTTAACATTGTCTGCAGACAGATTTAAACATCTATTCTTCTGCTTCGTAACAGTTAATAGATTTTTGTTTTAAATCTGTTAGTACACTACGCGTTCCACCATGTTTAGTTTTCTATAGAAACTGCATTGTTGTTACTGACCCCATCTCTGCTCTAGCCTAGCGGGCTTATAGTTGAATATTCATACAGCTCCAACATACTGCACTGGCTAAATGTAAATGTTTTTTCAGAATGCTAACATCTGTTAAGCCTGTTTAATCACACTATTTGCAATTTTATGTTTAGAACGGAAGAAAACCGTGCACAATGCTGACACATACACTTTTCTAACAGTGACGTTCAGCATTCTTACCTGACTTACAGTGAGTTTGTTGCTTTCCTCTAAAAACTGCTTAAGAGAGACCATCTCACTTCCTGGAGAACTGAGCCTGTGTTTGGACAGGGTGAGGCTCTCGGGGTTGTCATAGGACTTTAGTTTCAGCATAGGACTAGACACGGCACTCTTTTTTAAGCGATGGCCAAAGTACTGGACTGGACTGTTGCTGTTGGAAAAGACTTCTTGATCGTGATGCAGGTTGAAGTCTCCGCTGTTATGGCTTTGAGACCTAGTCTGGTTTAGTATTGCGCCTGCTGTGAAGAAAATTGCATTATTTTAACATTAAACCGCACACGGAAAACATGCATTTCAAATAATACACAGACAATGTATGTTCAAAGAACATTCTGACACTTTGTTCTAGAATATATTGATGCTCATTCTTCTGGTTATGTAAAACCGTTCACTGATAATTTCTACAACAAAGTAATGTACCCATTATAACACAAACACTTGTTTGGTGGTCAGCCGGTTCCATGATTGTATTGTTGGATAATACGTTATATTAGCACCCTTGTGTTTTATATATTACAGAAAGGATAGCTGCTCACTGACAAACTACCCTTATATCTTTACATTCCCCTTAATCAGTGACATTTTCACCATCATTTAATATTAAGAATCAGTGTGTAAAGGGCACACAACAACAGCATGGGAAGTTATATTCAAAATTCTGAATTTATTTTGTGTAAGAATCATGGATTGAGCCTGGAATTGCGAGTGTACCATTTTAATTTCTTTAAAAAAAAATACATTATTATTATATTATTTATAGAGCGCCGTCAAATTCTGCAGCGCTTTACAATGGGTGGACGAACAGACATGTAGTTGTAACCAGACAAGTTGGACACACAGGAACAGAGGGGTTGAGGGCCCTGCTCAATGAGCTTACATGCTAGAGGGAGTGGGGTAAAATGACACAAAAGGTAAGGATAGTATTAGACTAGTGACAGTTGCAGAAGAGGAATCAGTTGGGAGCTATTAACAGTTTAATTGATACGCTTTTATGAAGAAGTGGGTTTTTAATGATTTTTTGAAGGAGTGGAGACTGGGTGAGTATCTAACGGAGGAGGGAAGCGAGTACATCAAAGTTGTGTTGGGAATTAACAGAATGAAGAATTAACAGTGCAGTCTACCATTTCCCAACACAGCCCTGGAATGTGTATATAAGTATATATGCATTAAAGCAGACATCTGTCAGATCTGGTCTTAAAGAAAAGGTACAGACAGGAGATCCCATAAACGAGGGTTTTTCCTCTATTTGGTAAATCATACCTTCACAAATAAAGAAAAGATCGCAAAATAATAAATGATCAAGAATGATAAACACTGCAATGTGGTTCTGTCTTTAGATTGCTCGGACATTTGTTATCTGCTGCATGATTGGCTGTATTATAAACACATGAGTTTATCTATATATTTATCTTTATATTTAGAATTAGTCTATTTGTTTTGCTTTCTCAGTGGACGTTTATAAAACATATACTAATTTTACTAGTTTTTAATCTATGAAATGTGATAAAAAAGAAACATTAAATTCTGAGCCAGGTATCGGTCTTATTGATCTATATAGATAAAGGTAAACTTGTATTTTGAACAAAACCGTCTAGAAACAAAAGGGAACAGACTGTGTAAGGCTGATTTGCAATGCTTTAAAAGCAAAAAAAAAAAAGCACAAAAAAATACACATTCTTTCTATAAACACATATCTTCTTATTGCTGCAAGTAATTCTATAGGTTGTAGGTTTTAAAGAGACAGCCAGTAAACATCCACCCTTTGTTTGCACTGCAGGTTTGCACAGGGGAGCTAGTCAGAGGTTACCCAGTAGCAGATCATTTTTAGATCCAGATTTATAAATAACGTGTATGTATGTAACCTCAGACGCATTTTACGCCACCTGCTTTTTCCAATCTGTTTACTCTGATCCCAAAAGGATTCGGACAGACATTCAATTTGCACTTGCACTTTTTCCCCATATTTGTGGGGGTGGGGGGTGTGACGAAGTGCCCTTCGCCACTTTGTCCTGGAGAGGCCTGCTTGCCTGCCTCCTCCCCTGCGACTATGGTCCTGGACTATATTGCACTGTAAACCCTGTATTCGGGCATATGGATTTGTATTAGACTGTCTTTTACCCTTTATCTATGCTGTAGGTTTGGACTGCTAATATAACCTAACAGCCAGGGGATTTAGGCGAATATATTGCATGAGAATACCATTACTGGAGAATACAGCCGTTCGTATGATTTCATGCGAATTCTTTGTGCTCTGAATAGGTGGCCGCCATTTCGGGACTTTTACACGTGTTCGCGGCCATCTTGCGTGCGACCAGCGGTGTTTGCCTGTGAACGCATGGAACTGAAATCGGAAGCGCAAACAGGCGAATACCGCTAAGACCTCCAGACATCCAGAACTACGTACGGAAACTACCTAGTTATACTTAACTTAGTATGGGGATTCTAGCGACCACAAAGATGCGAATGGATGGCAAGAATTTCGTCTATTTTACCGTGCGAACGGAGACCGGCCGCAAGGCCAAAACTCATGGAACTATTTTCGGCTAGTTGGTCTGTGCGGTCGGTCAAAACTTTGGAGCTCTGTATCTCCCGAACCATTCATCCGAATGGGCTGATTTTTGGACAGACTGTTCCCCTGAACAAGGGCTATTTGGGGATACCAGATTTAAAGCTGTACCCCCTGTTTTTGGGGTACATCCAGAACTTGAGTAAAATAATGTACGTTTTAATTGGGTTATGTGTTTATCTGAGGGGAGGAGACGTGGGGGTGTTACCATGCATGTGATTGGTCAATTCCATCCTCCCCCTGGGAGTGTCCTGTATGTACCTGATCCTAATAAAAAGCAGGCTGGGTGTTCCAGTCCTGAGACCTCTTCTGACCCTCAATACGTAGCCGTGTCTCGTTATTGGAGGGAACTGCTATATCACACTGGGGATTGCTATGCGATGCATATTCCCCTGAGCTCTTAATCACTTAGCTCTTTTAAGAGCTTGTTCCAGATACGCTCTCCTGGAGGAGAGGTCTTCCCCACACGGTCCTGGAGGACAGAAGCCGATCCAGGGTGGAAGGAAGACGGCGCGGCTCCAGTTAAGCTACGGCGGTTGTGGAGTCTGCGGTGGTTGTGGTGTCGTCTGCAGTGCTTGGAGTCCTCTGAGAGCGCTAGGAGCATCCATCAACGGAGGGTACTCGGTCGGGGTACACGGAGCTCCGTTACATTGGTGGCAGCGGTGGGATGGCGTCCTAGTGCGAGGAGAAGCAGCTCAGAGACACTGGTAACGTTTGGAGTTACAATTGAGGGCAACGCTAGCCATTGGGCAGCGCCCCTGGCTACAACAGGATGGCTTCCCTAGGGCGAGGAACAGCATCCTGGGAACACCCAGCAAAACTGGACTATTGGTATAGTCACGTACAGTTTGACGCTATGCTGAAGCGGCGGTTGGCTGTCTACGGGCCCCTCCTAACAGAGGAAATTGTACCAAGAGTGAGGAGAGAACTGGCGGAGTATCTGCAGATGGAAGCAGAATATCGGGCAGTGAGGGCAAAGTATTCCGTCCCTGCGCCCCAACAACAGCGTGAGTTACAGGGGGCCGAAGGTGCCGTCCTCCCCCCCCAGCAGCAGTGTGTCCTACAGAGAGCAGAGACAGTTGGTCCCTCTCTACAGCAACAGGACCATGGTAAGGGAGTGGAGACAGGCGGTCTCCCTCTCCAGCGGCAGTGTGTACCCCAGGGGGCCGAAGGTGCCATCCTTTCCCCCCAGCAGCAGTGTGTCCTACAGAGAGCAGAGACAGTTGGTCCCTCTCTACAGCAACAGGACAATGGTAAGGGAGTGGAGACAGGCGGTCTCCCTCTCCAGCGGCAGTGTGTACCCCAGGGGGCCGAAGGTGCCGTCCTTCCCCCCCAGCAGCAGTGTGTCCTACAGAGAGCAGAGACAGTTGGTCCCTCTCTACAGCAACAGGACAATGGTAAGGGAATGGAGACAGGCGGTCTCCCTCTCCAGCGGCAGCCTGTGTTTCCGGGAAAGGAGCACAGCACCCCCTCTCCCCAGCGGCAGCTTCCCCTAACAAGGGGAGACACCAATCCCCCAGACGGCACAGATGGGACCGTGGTCTCTGTGCCTGACCTACAGGGATGCTGGACAGCCTTTCCAGATCCCCAACTACCCTCACCGGGACACCCAGAGGAGGGGGTAAGTACAAATTCCCCTCCCCAGCTAACTCCTAGCGTGGCACCAGGGTTAACGGAGGCGATGCTAACCCCTACTGACGTCCATGTTCCCTTGACTACTGAGCCGGACTATGGTCTCAGTACCCCAGCAGAAGAGCTGGCAGCTGGGCAGAGTGCAGTCGGCCTCTGCCCTACCTTTGTCCCTGGTCCAGAGCCTGATGTCTTACAGGCTACCCCAGCAGAAGAGCTGGCATCTGGGCAGAGTGCAGTTGGCCTCTGCCCTTCAAGTACCCTCGGCATGTGGCCTCATTACCACAGCCAAATACCCAGGTGCAGTAACTGTGTGTTGTGGGTGGGCTGTTCCTGTACTTTGATGTTGTGGGGGGGCTACTCGGACATCTGTTTATTGTGGGTTGGTGGATCGACTAACGGAGGCACTGACCGACAGAAGGTCAGGTGCCTGGTTAGTCTTCCCCCCAAAGGGGAGATGTGTGACGAAGTGCCCTTCGCCACTTTGTCCTGGAGAGGCCTGCTTGCCTGCCTCCTCCCCTGCGACTATGGTCCTGGACTATATTGCACTGTAAACCCTGTATTCGGGCATATGGATTTGTATTAGACTGTCTTTTACCCTTTATCTATGCTGTAGGTTTGGACTGCTAATATAACCTAACAGCCAGGGGATTTAGGCGAATATATTGCATGAGAATACCATTACTGGAGAATACAGCCGTTCGTATGATTTCATGCGAATTCTTTGTGCTCTGAATAGGTGGCCGCCATTTCGGGACTTTTACACGTGTTCGCGGCCATCTTGCGTGCGACCAGCGGTGTTTGCCTGTGAACGCATGGAACTGAAATCGGAAGCGCAAACAGGCGAATACCGCTAAGACCTCCAGACATCCAGAACTACGTACGGAAACTACCGAACGACCGGCCGTTCGGTAGTTATACTTAACTTAGTATGGGGATTCTAGCAACCACAAAGATGCGAATGGATGGCAAGAATTTCGTCTATTTTACCGTGCGAACGGAGACCGACCGCAAGGCCAAAACTCATGGAACTATTTTCGGCTAGTTGGTCTGTGCGGTCGGTCAAAACTTTGGAGCTCTGTATCTCCCGAACCATTCATCCGAATGGGCTGATTTTTGGACAGACTGTTCCCCTGAACAAGGGCTATTTGGGGATACCAGATTTAAAGCTGTACCCCCTGTTTTTGGGGTACATCCAGAACTTGAGTAAAATAATGTACGTTTTAATTGGGTTATGTGTTTATCTGAGGGGAGGAGACGTGGGGGTGTTACCATGCATGTGATTGGTCAATTCCATCCTCCCCCTGGGAGTGTCCTGTATGTACCTGATCCTAATAAAAAGCAGGCTGGGTGTTCCAGTCCTGAGACCTCTTCTGACCCTCAATACGTAGCCGTGTCTCGTTATTGGAGGGAACTGCTATATCACACTGGGGATTGCTATGCGATGCATATTCCCCTGAGCTCTTAATCACTTAGCTCTTTTAAGAGCTTGTTCCAGATACGCTCTCCTGGAGGAGAGGTCTTCCCCACACGGTCCTGGAGGACAGAAGCCGATCCAGGGTGGAAGGAAGACGGCGCGGCTCCAGTTAAGCTACGGCGGTTGTGGAGTCTGCGGTGGTTGTGGTGTCGTCTGCAGTGCTTGGAGTCCTCTGAGAGCGCTAGGAGCATCCATCAACGGAGGGTACTCGGTCGGGGTACACGGAGCTCCGTTACAGGGGGCTACGTCGGATCAGTATGTGTGCAAGTTGAAGCATGTATGTTGCTACATTTGATGGTAAGATTTAAGAAACACAAAACAGTTAAAGCAAGAGAGGACAGACATACAAACATATACACCGATCATTCCTGTGCTAAACAAGTTAGCATGTGTCTAATAGTGTGTGACACTTTGTGTATTGTTACAATGCATTTTGGAAGTGTGCGTGTGAATGTTGAAGTCTGCATATCAACGTACAAACTGTTACTGTAAGTATTAAGGAATTTGAAGGGGATGGGGTGAGGGGGGGGGAATACATTTTTAATGTTAGTGTAGTATAGAGATTAGAACTATGTTTAGTGTGTTAGGGTAATGTAGCGGTTTATGTATTTCTGAATTTGTCCCAGTGCTGTCTGAGAGTAGTGGGAGATACAGTCACAGGCAGCAGTTATTGCAGCTGCCATCAGTAAAATGTCAGCAGGTATGTTTGTCCCCCGAGATTAGGGCACCCCCAGCCTATAGAGGGAAAAAGCCAGATATACATAAACCTCTGCTTCTTCAAACAGGCTGTGCAATTAGAAAGAAGATTTTAAAAAAATAATAATAATAATGTTAATTCAATCATTGTACATAGAAGAAAAAAAAAAATGAATGCATTGTCGCATGAAATCAGTTCAAATTTTTTTTTCTTTCTTTGTTAGGTGTTACAGATTAGGATCTATGAAAAGCGCCACCCTGTGGTCAAAGTGGTTACTGTTCTGGAGCGAGCTGCAAAATGTTATCTATTAGGAAGGGATGATTACTTTACGACAAGCTGTAAATGTGCACATAATACTAAACTCATTGTGGTGAACTGGGGGAGACTTTTAATTGTGTTATTAAAAGAAGTTGCTGCAAAGTTTGAAACAAAAGCACTTTCCATGTAAACCACTGAATGGTTATATTTGGTTTCCGTGGCGTTCTTACGACACTTAGAACCTTGTCCAACTTTTCTGTTTGTGGCCTTTTTATGAACCCCCCCCCCCATACTGCAAGCTACTTTAATTTTTGTTTAAACTGCAGCTTCCGTGGACAATCCAGCCTTGGCATTCCACGTGTCAGTGTCCGTGTTGTAAATGATGTCAGAAATCTAGGGTGGTCTGCTTGGTTTAGGCTACAATTAGTTTAATGACAAATTGTTTAACCAGATCCATCATGGGTATAAGTCACGCATCTATCAAAATCTAACAAAGTCAATATAAGATGAAGGGAACAAGAAGGATCTGATAGGGAAAGACCAACATCATTGATATAGGCTGAAATTTTATGTTTCTGTAGCCACTGAAAAATCTATTATATTCAGGAAATCACAAATGGTCTGCAGCAGTGCATCCAATGAAAGGACAAACAAAAGGGAGGCATAATGGACAACCTTGCCTAATTCCACAAAAAAAATATATTATTAGTTATTGGGTATCATACTTGTAGTCACAACTCGTTCAAAGCCAACTTTATAAAGCTTATCCAGCCAATAAAAAAGTGGTATAAACACCTAAAATACCAAGAGAAGGTAGAGGCACAACTACTCCAGAATGCCAATCACCTTCTCTTTGAAAAAATGTACTGCTTCTCATTATGTAAACAAACAAACAATCTGCTGCCAAGGGCATCCTATAACTCCGAGAAAGCCATTTCAAATCAGTATTATGTCTTGCATTCTCAAATGCCTGTCTAGTTAGAATTAAACCGATCTGATCCGGATGGGCTAAAACACAGAGATCTATTAAAAATCTTCAAGTCGGGGGCGGGGCCGGCCCGCCATGCTGACCGGTCGCATGCAGGACAGGCTCCGGAGGAATCCGGCCTGTTAAGCCAAAATTTGCAACCCTGACACTCAACATGAGCCCACAGAAAACTCACACGGTGGTGGAAGAGGCGGTGGACCCCGAGATCGGGATCTTTGAGTCCCCTGAGGGAAGCACGAAGCTTCGAGAGCTGCGGCCTACTCGGGGGGAGAGCAGGGTGGACGGCCGCCGCCCTGCCTCCCTCCCTAACTGACACACACCGGCTTTTTGAGGAGCTTGCCGGTCCCCCCACGTGGGCCGGGGGAGATCATCCCGGCCCCCACCACGGAAAGCTCCAGATGAGTGGAGAATAGGTGGCTCTAGACCCCCAAGGCCTACCTTACAAGATGGCGGCAACGGCAAGCTACGCACCATCATGCCATCCACCGCGAATAACGACCGCAAAGCAAGCTAGGCGGGACATGTCGGATACAGAATGTGAACGCCGCTTGCAGTCCTCGCAGCGACATCGCGGCCCATGCTCACAACAAGCGTGGAGGGCTGGTCCGGGCAGATGTAGAGGGGCTTCAGCTGCAATACCCATGGAACCCAGGTATCCTGCCAGCCTAACAAAGAGTCCACCAACCAGGGAACCTTACTCTGCCCATGCATGGCGTCAAAGGAAAGGAAAATGGGACCTTGCCTCTGGCACGGTGCCTGCCTAACACGTCCAACTCCAACACCTGCCGAGTACCTATTTTGACACATGTGACTTTCATCTAACGTCTAGAACAACTTACTACTAAATACATCAGCAGAGGGGACTATGCCACGTAAATATCAAACTGCCCTGTATTACCTAGTTAGCCTGTTACTTAAGGACGATCACACTGTTTAAATAACGCTCACTATGATATAACTGACCTAGCCTGTTAATAAAAAAAGAAAAAAAAAATGTGCATGTTTCTTATATGCCCCGCATGTTAAGCAGGAAGAAATGCCTGAGGATTGCTATTGGGGCACCTCAAGCCTGCTTGTACTATTATTATGCACCGCAAAAAAAAAAAAAAAAAAAAATCTTCAAGTCAGAATTGAATATAGAGATTGGTTTATAACTTTGCCAAATAAAGGATCTTTTGCCTCTTTAGGAAGAAAAACAATATCAACACTAATTCTGCTTCCAACGTGTCTCCTTCTATTACACAATTAGAAAAGGTATTAATTTGTAGATTTAAGATAAACCTTGAAAAGTTTTAAAATGTATAAATGGGTAAACTTCCTTGGTCACTGGGGCTGCCAAAAAGCTCAGTCTGAGCAGAATCTAACTTTGGGAGGTTCAAACGGTTAAAACACTTTTTATAATTGAATCCACATGAACTGCAGAGGGTACAACACACAAGAGCGAATAATCCGACTGTAAAGAAACCTAAACCCATCATTAATCACGTTAGAATCCGCAGAAAAGAAGCCATCCGGCGCCTAACTTACAACATTTGGCAAGCTTAAGATCTAGACAATAATTTAAAAGGGTATCTCCCAGGCGTATCGGACCCCTTTACTTGTTCCCAGTTTTTTCGCCTTTGTAAAATGGGAAGAGTCAGATAAAAGTAAATCTCTTTACTGTCAAACTTTAAGATCGAGCTTCTGTCTTTCTGTATAGTTTTTCTTTTTTTTTTTTAGAATTGTTGTACTGCAACTAGATAATACACTTCCCTCAAAGTTGTAAAGATCTGTGCAACGGATTAATGAACGGTTGATTCTCATAAAGCCCTGGTACTAAAGATTTGGACAGGCTCATAACAGTGTCACCTAATGTGCCAGGACCAACCTTTTCAAACAGAATTTTAATCCTCACATTGTTAGAACGTGTTCGATTAGACTCACTGTTAACTCTAAAGCCACAACTCGTTGCAGCATTAAATCAGAGCAGTAAAGTCCGCCTTAAATGCCTTAGCTACTTTAGAATAACTATTTAGATATCTTCCTTAGGTGCCAGATTATCAACAAAGGACTGATGATCTGGAGATCAGGAAGGTCTAGGGCAGGCATAGACAACCTTCGGCACTCCAGTTGTTTTGGACTACACCTCCCATTATCCTTTGCAAGCATTATGAGTGTAAGAGCATTATGGGGGATGTAGTCCACAACACCTCAGAGGTTGCCTATCCCTGGTCTAGGGAATATTTCCACAATCACCATTTTAATCCGCGTTTAGATCCTTCCGACCGTGTGGAAGAGCGAAGCCACAGACGAGTCATTATATTTGTTTTTCTTTGTAGATTTTATCGTGCACAGCTGGTAGGGTAGATCCAAGGTAAGTACCCATTCATATTGAGAAATATAGAACAGAGCAAGTTACATCCATCCCAATTGGCATCAAAACGCTCTTCCGCAAATACATATTCAACTATGAGAACCAAAAAGTAAAATAAAAAAAAAGGGAAAAAACTCAAAAAACCTACACCAAAGATGAAAAGGGTATATATACCCTTCAATATAAACATGTACCAGCTGCTGCAAATCTAGCATTATAGGACATTACATTATTTATATAAAAAACAAGGAATATATAAAGGTTGAAGGTCTATTGTGGAAATGACTTTACTAGACAGATCAATCATGGTTAATTTCAACAAATATTCTTTTCAACTAACTTTGGCTTCTTCCTTTTATTTTGTTTGATTGGATTGAGAATCTTCTACGTATATATCAGTGCTAACTGAGAATTCGAACGCCAACTAATAATTTCAAAACATTTTATGTCCATGAATATCCTCAGCATATTTTAAGGTTGTAGCCCAAAAAATATCAATCAATTTATTGATTTTTGCCCTTTTTTCTTAATGATTGGACACAGAGAAGTACAGTTAAAACATTACTGTAAACAAAATGATAAACACATAAAAAAAAAAAACAACAAAAAAAACAACAACATGTAAACATTTAACACCACCATGGACCTAAATACATTGGTAACATCAAAAACCAAACAAAAATAGTGAAATGAAGAAAATGTAAAAATAAATAATAATATGTCTACAGCGTACCTGTAACTTCATGGATTGAGGCATTATTATTGCTATTACTATATGATGTCCTGCCACTATCAAGGCTGGATGGCCTGGGAGCTGGATGGGAGACAATATAATGAGAGAATGTATGAAGTAAATTGTATCTCTGGTAACAGAATGTTGAGTGAGAAGAGCCATGCAAGATTACACAGGCCCAGCATGCTCTCAGCCAAGATCGGGTGATTCTAGAAATTCTAGGAGGGCAATATGGAAATCAAGCAATAAAGGAGGTGTAGTATAAAAGGAAAGAAAAATCTATAATTGCCATTCTAGTAAATATATTAACGTTTAATGTAAATGTTAATAAAAAAAGTCCAGGGTTTGACAAACAAAACTTTACCACATGCAGAAACAGACTAGGTTAGTGACATATCTGAATTTCACATAGACAGTAAAAAGTTAAACACGCTAAAGCAGTCGTTTAGTTTTTCTTCTTATGGTTTGCAGTTCCTTCTAACCCCCCTCCCCCCCTTGCCACTATTTAGATTTATATTTATTTTGTTCATTGTGCAGTATCTCAATACTTGGGGGCAGACATTTTGCTCTCCTCTGAATATGACATATGCAGTTTCCTGCTTGGTGGGATGCATACGAAGGATTATGCTATTAACTCTGCCAATTGTGATGTTTTATCAACTTGACTGCTATACGTGAGGAGATGTATTCCTATTTTTCATTATGTATTTTATAAAAACGTGAGTTCTTGGGAAAAAAAATAAAGAGAGATTCAGACATCGAAAGCTGTACAGAAGCAAATTAGATAAAGTTTATTTTTGGTAGTAGATCCGGTTTAAGATCCCTCACTCAGAGCCTATAAACCTGTCACTAGATCTGTACAAGGAGATTGGCACCTTTTTTGGTTATGTAGTTAAAGAGTTCAGTACTAATAGACCTATTAAAGGCTATATGCATAACTTTCTTAACAGATCATTTCCATAGATCATCACCTTTATATCGGTGTTGTCCTAATACATCATAAATATCCCATTCATATCTCTGTGGGCTTTTTTTTTATACTACCTATTTATATTTGTCCACAGGCAGACAAATTACTGTGTAACAAGTTATTATTATTAACTGACCGTCATACTGCTCGATGTTAATCGGAATTTACAAAATTCAATGCACATTTCGTTATTATTGTCTTTTAGCAACTGTTTATAGTAACAAAATGTAACCAAGTACGTTAGACAATTTATTTTTAAAGGTAGTATTCGGTTCCCCGAACGGACAATGATGACTATCTTGGCATGTTATAAATCTGATTACAGATCCACAGTATGTGGGCAGCTAGGAGTAAACTGAATCATGTACCGGAATACTTTTCTTGCAGAAAATAATGACATGAAATAAATGAAAATGTAATTAAATATTCCAGAAAACAGTATTCCACATTTTTTTTTCGCGTTATAGTCGCCATTTACTGTTGATGATCCGTATGAGATCACCGTTACCAAAATACAATTTACTCCAACAAGAATTTGAGGATGTCAGTTTGTATGCTGGATTGTAGTAGGAATTTAATCCTTGAAAACTTTATACAAATGTAAGAAAATTAGCATTTATATGCAGCCGGTAATTCAGCAGGGAATAGCAACAAAGTAAAAGATAAATGAAAATATTAAATCATACATCCAATAAAGTTTCATTCCGCATGTCCCACTCCCGATATCTCAAAATCGGGAGAAAAATCAAGCACAAAGCAAAGCATAGCCGTTTATTACGGGGCAATGTGGGTCGTTTTTATTGGCACTTATCCTTCAGAGCGCAGAGCTGATCACATGCAAACAGCACATTCACAGTGTTTTGCAGAACAATTCTTTTATTGGATCATACAAGGTTAAAAAATAAATTCATAAAAAGACAAGCATGCTTATTTTCAAATACTCAGGACTCCTTTTATATGGATTTGAATGGAAGCACTGCACATTTAGACAATTTAATATAGGAGTGTTCAAAACATAGATTCCCTAGTCGTTCTAGAACTTTCATGGTGCATTAAAAGAACATTCTAAACTCCTAAAGCACTTTCTGGAGTGCTTTAGAAGGCGTGTCCCCTCTGTCTTATTTGATAAATGTGCGGATTTCAAGAGAAATTTAAACTTTTTATTATTTATATAGGGCCATCAAATTCTGTAGCGCTGTACAATGGGTATTTATAAATGACTTAAGTTGCACCCTGGTAACGGTCAGGCAGCCAAGAAAGTTTTCATTCCTCACTTGCTTTAAAGGCTTGCTCAGAGCAGAAGTGATGGTTGCTCAGAGACAAACATAGGTTCCAGTGCTTCTCTAGGAGAAACATGTCCAGTGTGTTCTTTAAGAGAAGATCCAGATTGGTTGGGAGATCATGAACAGTAATGGTCTTCCAGAGTGGAGCGTTGATGCAGTGAGAAGACTGCCCTACACAAAGGCAACTAGAACCTATTTTAATGCAGGTTATCAGCATTCCATTAGTTATCATTCAGGGGTGTGCTCTGTACACAGGGGATCTTACCTGGCAGTGTAGTAACAGTATAGGAATCATCGTTCACGCCATGGACACTGACATCTTCGTAGGAAGTCCCATCTATGAAACATTAACCGAACAGATAAATTATTTAACATGACGCATTGCTAAGAGTTATCTGACATAGGGTCTTAATACACCAAGCTACTGTCTGCACCGGGGAATTACAACACTCAGAAATGTTTCTAGCTAATAACACAGAAAGTGGTGTGTGGAGGTTTATGGAAGTTGTAGTACAATAAGCTGGGGGGAGTCCTTATTTTTTTTCCACCTAAACTTATGTAGATGGATCCACTGGGATCTTACATAATCCATAAATGTGCAGTAATATTAAGTTCCTTGACAACTACAGATAATCGCTCGTAGCCTACAACTGCCCTGTGAAACTTTCAATATAAAAAAAGCACTGTACTCTCAAAACCGCAAAAGTAACAAATCTAAACAAAAGTCCTTAAATGCCTTACACGGGACTTACTTTAAAGACATTTCATACAAGCACGTTAACAATCAAACTTGACCTGACATAATAAAAAAAAAAATATATATATATATATATATATATACACTTCTACTAATTGTGTTTTATTTATTGAGATTCTATTTTTTCCTTATGTCCCATTTCCCATTTCATTATTGTTCAATATATTAGAGACTTTAAATTTACTGTATGGTCTTTTCTTCCTCTAATGCAATATTAGAATCATATAAATTAATGTAGAGTACTGAAGTCCTCTTGCTTTTTTTCCATACAATTTATCATTGCTTTGCCATCAATCAAGTTACACATTAGGGAAAGCCAATTAGCTTTTTTTTCTAATCACGACCAGGTTGAGAAGCACTTAAGGTAAAATAGCCCATGTAGTTACACAAAATCATGAAAACTAAAACACAAGTATAGAGAGAATATGACAAACTAAGAAATGAATCCTCTTTAATACACATTCCCTCTGATTTTACGGAATATCCTTTAAATCTGACCCGTGTGTGAACAAATCCCCATAAACAGACATTCTTCAATTAGTATATGACTATATCCTGTTAATTCAATGAAAAATAAAGTTTCTCGTCTAATCTGATGACACTTTTATTAAACAGTCATGCAATGTAATACCCCAAAGTACAGACCCTGTACTAGTTCGCATTCTAAAACCTGATCAGTTCTTATCGCAAGAAACCAGCGTTTGGGATTTACGTAAAATCTGAATCTAATCCTCAGGTAATTCATTTTTTGTTCTATGTCGCATATTCCTTGGATTTACTATATACACTCACAGATCGGCAGACATGCTGATAGGTACAGTTTGTAAGTAATGGTGATTAGATTTTTTTAAAGGGTTTATTTACTAAACAGTGCATTATAGAAAATGTGATTGCAAAGTGCAGGGCAAATTGTTTTGGGGAAAAAAAATCAGTGTATCGGTTATCACATTTTGGCTAATTAAGCAATAATTCTGTCTTTCAGTTTTTATTTTGCTATAATGTGAAAAGTACATTAAGACTCTATGCATTTTATGATTTCTCTGGCTCTGCCCAACTAGCATTCCTTTTCTATACATTTCTACATGTCAACTTCATTTCTAAAGGTGTGACTTTATTATGTTAAGACATTGATGACCTGCACACTTTATAAATGATGTATTGCTTACTGTTACATATATTTGATGTCATCTAAACTTGTTATCCTCTGTTTACAATTCAAACATCTGTCAGAAAAGCAACATTTTCACCTTCCAAAGTTATAGTTTATATATCAAATTACTGTAGCTACAGATATCTTAATGTATGATGCCAAAGATCATACATTTCGTGAGGGTAAGTAAACCCAAATTATGTTTTGTATCATCGCTAGGTTTAATAAGGACAGTTGGCTCCAATGTTGAGATGTGACATTGAACCCAAGTTAGAGGATGGTCTGTTGACTGCAACACATTTTAGTTTCCATAAAAATCAATATAGGATTTAATTCCAATACTGCAATATTGATTCCTCCTAACAGAGGTTTGGCTCTTGGGTTTAAAAGACTATGCATGATGATGAGATATTTGTTCTTTTTAAACATTATACTATTGAGATAACCAAGTCTTAGATACAGAACGATATTTCATCTGGCCCTACACAAAACAACAAAAAACCAAACACAACAACAAAAACAAACACATAAAAAAAAAACACCACCACCACCACCACCACACTGAGTTGTTAAAACTAATCATCCACACAGATGATCTGAGAAGAAAATAAATTCAATTACACATAAAATAATTTTACATTAGATGGTTATTAACATGAAAGATGCTAAATTTTAAAATGCGGTTAATAAGATAAAATAAAAAAATAAAAATATGCAAATCAATAACAAAAAATAATTAAACATCCTGTCCTCCCCAAAAACAAAAAAAAAAAAAACCTAAACAAAAAATTAAAAAAAAGGTGATTATGTACATACGGATCATATCTGAGTTGAAATGAAAGGCACGGCCTATACCTTTACTTTTAGGTATCAGCTTGGGTCTGAATCCCATGGACGGGTTGAGAGTTGAAAAGTTGATAGCGGTTGTGGAGAAGGCCATAGATCCCAAATCATTTCTCCTTTTCCCGGTAGCAACATCATCAGGACCCTCCAGATTCTCAGCACTACCTGTCCACTGTCCACCTGCCAGGACCATGGACTGCACCAGGTCATTCATGGCTGGGATGCAAATGAAAGCAAATGAATCAGCATGACATTCAGCGTCTCTTGTGGCCAGCTTTAGTATTACAGCCATTCAAGCATTAGAAGCCAATTGCAGCACAAATAGCTAGCAGTCACACAAATCCACTTAATTATACAACATGCATTCTTTTGAGAATGATAAGCATGGGTGATCTAGGCCACGCATAAAGTTGCACAGAACATGTGGCTTTTTGCACTCTCTTTTTAAGCTTGCTGTGGAGGAAGGCCATGTTATTCCAGCAGTGATGAGCAGCATAGCTTGCAAACAAGTTATGTTGCTTAAAGATGATGAAATGGTAGGGCATGGTAAAGCTAGCAGACGCATGTTAAACCGTCTGCTACCAAAGAGGAAAGTAACACACTGCTCAGCTATGGGACACAGTCGTCTTTGGTAGCAGGCCAGTTATCTTTTAATTAGCAATGAGAAAGGGGGTCCATGGCCAGTGCAGGTTACTGCAAGAATACAGTGTATTGCACAACACTGAATAAAAAGCTTACACAAAGTCGTAGTGTTAGAAACGGTGCTTCATATATATTATAGCTTCACCATAACAATTCAAAAGCAAAAAAACAAACAAAAAAAAATATTACCCCAACATGAATTAGGCATTGCTGTTTGAAAAAAAAAATCATAAAATTGAAAATAATAAATAACTAAAAAAAATTTAAATAAAAAATTCATAGAAAGCATTAAAGTGAACAAAATAAGTAATTCAAATTTATAAAATCAAAGGTGGGTTTAAAAAAAAAAAAATTAATAAAAAAAAAAATCAAAAACAAATCTGTGTTAATATGTTAATTTACCACATACTGTTGCTTATATTATACCGTTAACAATCATTTTAAATAATGAAAGCAGGACCTAATAACCTCAGGATTTTTCAGCAATAACGGAACTGCAACCACCGCCAATTTCTGGCTCGTCTGGCTGACGTTTATGATAGTTGCAGGTAGGTACAGAAAACCTGCAGCACGACATGGCTGTTCTAGATTACATTTCCCATCAGTCTCAGCCAACCACTGCTTGGGAGTTGTAATCTCATACAGCCTGTCCCTGGTTATTGGCAATTTAATGGCTTACATGTGGTACTTTAGTCTGACTAAGCATCACAGGAAACTTTGTTTGCAGCAGGTGGTCCACGGAGGCCAACCAATCCCCCCACCCTTGCCATGAAGCAGACAAGAGATTCAGAGTCCTTGGAGCAGAGTTTGCACAGAAGGATAAAGAGCGCAGTCAGGGAAAGCTTGTGAAATATTAGTAATGGAAGCTGGTGCGGCTAGTTGAGAAGAACTGAACTGTTTTAAATTCTTACACACGGAGCGGCGGTAGAGAGCCTTCATTTTGTCTTTTTCCTTCGGTCTGTTCCTCATAAAAGGCAGCTTTTTCAGAGCAACCACTTATGTCACAGCATGGGAAGAAAGAAAAAAAATCAAAAACGAGAAGAAACAGGAAAAAAAACAAAAAAACAGGGGAATGGGAAAGAGAAGGGAGAAAAAACACATGGAAGAAGTTAAATGCTGAAACAAAAGACAGAAATGATCATGTCTGATTTTCAGCTAAGCATGCAATCCTAAACAAAGACAGACTGGTACCAGGGTGGATGGACATGGCATGAGATGGACGTCTCACAATGAACAGAGAACACTCGGAATTAAGAGGAGCATCATCAAAAAT
This sequence comes from Pelobates fuscus, assembly GCF_036172605.1. Lineage (NCBI taxonomy): Eukaryota > Metazoa > Chordata > Amphibia > Anura > Pelobatidae > Pelobates > Pelobates fuscus. The sequence goes on from NC_086318.1 coordinate 414,425,391, forward strand.
AAATTAAAAACATGGAAAAAAAATGGAAGATTAAAAAAAATCAAATGACTCTAAATTAGGTGAAATTATTGTTAGAATTGTACAGTTTTAGTGGCACTTGTGATAAAGTGCGTAGTAAAATTAAAGGATTACTAGTAAAACTCCCACAATGAAGCCACTAGTTTGAATGAATATTTCTCTCTATTTATTTTACATTTATTTTTATCTCCAATGGATTTATTTATTTACGCTACATCCCACACTTTTTTTAATTAATTTTTTTAATTTGCAAAATACAAAATTATGGAGAAAAACATTATTTATTCAAGCAGATATACCAAGGTTTACTCACTAGCCCAGAAGACATTGAGAAATGACCAGTACTTGGAAACTTTAACCCAAAAATGCTGAGTTGGAGAATATTTTTTTTATTACAGGTCTTTTGTCTCAGAGCTTGCAAAGTCATTGTTAATTTTCCACAGTCCCTTGTTTGGTGAATAAACATAAATGAACGTTCTATGCATTAAATAACGTTACCATTAGCTCAGATCCTAATTAAGCCCTCTAGTTCCCTATATACATTTCTTAAGAGTTCTTCATCATCTACATTTTTACATCTGCATTTACCTTTTTGGGTAAAAGGTAAAAAATAACTACTTTGTGTCGTACCAACCTTTATGGCCTCCCAGAGTAACTTCTAGTTCACAAACCGGACTCTTGCCCTCTCTTCTGCTACTTTTACAACATGTTGCTTTGTTGGTGTCCCCCCACTCGGCCCTTCCTAAGGTGTTTTTATACCCTACCACCTCTAGACTGTAAGCTCACTTAAACAGGGTCCTCATCGACCTATTGTTCTTGGAACATTTTGTAATTATCTCATTTATTGTTAAATTCCCCCTTTTAAAATATTGTAAAGCGCTACGGAGATGGCGCTGTATAAATGCCAATAATAATAATAACAACAATAATTATCTCCATATTTGCTTGTAGCTCTGAAAATGAAATCAATTCACTGAAAATCATTGCCCCAGCTGCTTCGAGAACTAAATTAAAAGAATAGGCTTTATTTAGTGAACTGTAAACTATCGAAAAGGGATTGGAAAAATGTGCCGTAATGCTTCAACTAATATTGTTGCATAAGCTTTCCAAATAATTTATTATTTTTGGATATACTTTTAAAATTGTTTAACATTATAAAAAATATTTTAACATTGTAATATTTTTATATAGATTATTTGATATTTTAATATGTTGAAAAAAAACAAGTACAGCATTGGTGAAAAATTGTATTTTACTAGGCAGATAAATAAAACACCAGTTATTTGGTAAGCAATGCCTAAAAAATAATGTTGATGGACCCTTATCTAAAACCCCAAAATTCTAATATCTCTATCCTAAACCATATCATAACCTCCTCTCTAACTTTAAATGATAATTGCTCTTTTTGTACCCAGCACCATAATCACTAAAGTATAGTTAAAGCACCCTTCAGATACCCGTACAAGGTATGTGCAACCAGTGGTGTGAAAATAATTAAAATAAATTAATGTAAGCACTGTTTGTGTGTGTGTTTTAAAAAAACCCAAAACAAAACACACATAAAAAAAATGATGCTTACATTAACAGGCTCAGCCTAAAAGCACTGGAACAGTCCAGTTTAGTCAGTTTTTCCACTGGAACAGGTTTGAAAAATGCCTAAATCCTGGACCATTGATGTGTCTAGAGGTCTAATTCCTGATGGATAGGGCAAGTACGATAAGGGTTTATTAAACTTGACACTGCCGTGTAAGCAGACTTTTATTTCAGAGAAAATATCTATCGGTATATGCCCTCTTTAGTGGAATCGGTTTAAATCCAGCTGCATTATTTTGGTTATATATAAAGTCAAAATGTGCCCTTTGACTGTTTTCCTTTTATTTCGGTCTTTATGTACAGGGTCAGCGAAGTCATGTACACCTGTGAGCACACTACGTAACCCAGGAAGCAAACCCTCCCCCAAATGTATGTTGTATCCAGTTTCTCTACATCCTGCAACAGGATATCCACTTTTGGAAACTCCAGACCCTCCAGGTGAAGGCAGAGATTTCATTTCCTATCTACAGGAATAAAGGAATCCATTTCCTACCTATATTTGTGTGTAATTGTGTTTATAAAAGCACTGGATATTTTGGGGGCATTTGTTATACAAAGAAATGTATATGTAAATTCACATGTATGTGTGTATGCAGAGTTCTCCTAGATTAACTTGACAGATATGCTATCCATCTCCCACTCTGGTAAACAACTGTAGCTGTCACCCCTATGAGCAGGCCTCTTAACAGTCACAATTTTTAAAGTCTAGTTCTGGAGCCCTGGTTTTGTCCCTGGTGTCCCACATCCATGGCGGGTGGGGTGAGCCACCAGTGACGCCATTAAAGGCATCACCTGTGACGCCACCTGTCCCAGTTTCATATCAAAGTTGGAAGGTATGCCTATGAGAACTCACCCCTAGCCTGCAATAATGTGTCCTCTTTTGGATAAAAAAAAAGTTATATAGGACAAAACAAAAAGTAAAGTATCACCTTACTGTATGGCTTTGAACTGAATTTTGCCAATTTTGGAGGGTAATGCCAGCCAACTAATTTCCTGGTGAGTGGTACCGTGCTGCCTGAGATTGGTGGGAGTTACAATTCTGGGTAGCAGCTACTTAGGATGCCATCATTAAAACGGCAGCAGGTATCACTTGGGAGTGTAACTCCCACTAATCTAAGGCAGACTAGAACATTATGCCCTGGCGTGCCTGATATTAGGGTCCCCAAACTGTTTAGATGTGGGCAGTGCTTTATGAACTATTCTTAAGGGACAGACCACATAAAATATAAATATATATATGTTCTGTATGAAACTGAGTCTACGGTGAATATTAAAACCATCTGCAAGGTTCTGCTAGGCAGCACATTTCCGGTGATGTAATTTTTGCATGAATCATAACCAGAAATGTAATGATCTGTTTAGTGGAAACTACAGCTGGCTATATTGTATAATGTGAGAACAAGACATTAGAAATAAAGGTATACAACGTTTTGTGTAGTATAGATATACTAAACAGGGGGGTGTAGGTGTACACTGGGTGGCAGGCTGCAAGGGGGTGCACAGAGCACCCTGCTTTGAGGCTGGGAGCGGGGATGTGATGCCACCCCAGTGCCTAGTCTCAGTACAGAGTGCTGGGAGCTGTGCAATCAGAGACCACAGTTATCATGTTCCACTCCAGCTCTCCACCCAGCAAAGGTAGGAAAAGGGTGGCTGGGTGGACCTTATTATAATACAAAATAATTCAAATTTAAATTAATTATGTGTGAATGATTGTGTATAATATGTGTGTGTGCAATGATATCCAAATTGGAATGGAACAAGGAGACTTAACTGGAGCTATTTTCCTTGATTTTGCCAAGGCCTTTGACGCAGTAGACCACGACATTCTTTTGCAAAACCTTAAAAACTCAGGCATTGGTGATCGTCCGCTAACCTGGTTTCGATCACATGTTTCAGACCGATTGCAATGTGAGGCCATTTCTGATAGCTCCTCCCTCTCCCAGTCCCGTGTGGTGCTCCCCAAGGCTCCATATTCGGCCCCCTGCTATTCACATTATTTATAAATGATCTGTCTAACGTCTCCAAATCCTCAACTGTACACATGTACGCAGACGACACTGTAATCTACGCTAGTAAACCCAATCTACAGCAGCATTAGGCTGTGCTCCAAAATCAACTCACATAGGTAGAAAAGTGGATAGCGGTTAACAAACTCTTCCTAAACACTGACAAAACTGTTACAATGATCTTTGGAACTGTACCTACATTATGTAAACTACAAAATCAACAACTGTGTATCAGAACAAATTCAAATAGCACACTGACAGCAGTCTGTTCTTTCAAATATCTAAGTATGTTGCTACACTCCAATTTATCATTAGGCCTTCATATTAAAAAAAAAAATCTCTTTAAAGCTTTACCCAAAACTAGGTGCCCTGTACAGAAACAAATCCTGCCTAAGCCCTACAGTAAGGAAACAGATGCTAATGCCGGTCATTGATTATGGGGATGTAGTGTATGCACCCGCACCGCAAACCCACCTTAATAAACTTAATACGTTATATAATTCGTTCTGCCACTTTGTACTAGAATGTAATTACTTTACCCACCACTGTGACATGTTAAAAGAGCTAAACTGGCTGTCGCTGGAATCCCAATGCACTCTTCAACTTTTCAGCCTTGTGCATAAGAGCATTTCTGGGAAGCTCTCACCAGCTGTTCCCACCACCTATATCCTCTGATCCAGTACTAGCACGATATTTAGCATACCACAATACAAAAATAAAGTGGCTCGATCCTCATTTTCCTACAGAGCAGCGCAATTATGGAATAACCTCAGGGACACAGTCAAATCTTCATTCAATCTAAAATCTTTTAAGAGATCTATGGCACAGAATGCACCTGTCATGGTTAAATATATTTTTTACCGGTTATGTATTAAATTTATATATGTGTGTGTATATATATATATATATATATATATATATATGTATATGTATATAGTTTGTATATTGTATTTTTGTAATATTGTATCCTATTGTAACAATGCAATGTTTTGTGGACCCAGGACATACTTGAAAATGAGAGAAATCTCAATGTATCCATCCTGGAAAAATATTCTATAAATAAATAAATTGCAACTTGCAGAGGATTCTGGTGAGTAGATTCACATTTGCCAATTACCCGCCAGGAACAACGCAACAACTTCATGTTTGAAAAGTTTGCCAATATATACACATTTCCATAATTATTTGGACAGCAGAATGTAGAGACAAAATACGCCATTAAAACAGGACTCTCCTGTTATGTATAACAGAATCCCTTTAGCTGTGAGTGTAGAAGGCAGGATCTATCAAGGAGATCTGTCACACACATCTGTGAGAAGGTTACAGCAAGCAACAAAATCACTGACATGCACACTCTTTGCCTCTCCCAATTGTGCCCAGATTTCACACCTCCGTGTTCTGGAGATGCATATGTGCATTTGGATTTCGCTCCCTGAACAAACACAAGTTTGAGAAATCACAGCAAAGGTATGTAATTGAACTGGGTGTGTGCTACAATGTTAAATAGTTTTCATTTTACTGCTCAATATGCAGTCTGCAGAGGTAATTTAAATGGACACTATAGTCATCAAAACAACTTTAGCTTAACAAAGCAGTTTTGGTGTATATGATGCCCCTGCAGTCTCACTGCTCAATATTCTGTCATTAAGGAGCTAAATCACTTTGTTTATGCAGCCCTAGTCACACTGTCCTCCATGTGACTTGCACAGCCTCATTAAACCCTTCCTGTAAAGAGTCATCTCATGCTTACACTTTCTTTATTGCAAACTCTGTTTAATTTAGAATTGCTTATCTCTTGCTCTGCTAATAGCTTGCTAGAAACTGCAGGAGCCTCCTGTATGTGATCCAAGTTCCATTTAGAGAGCAGGAGATAAAAACTTTTAAAGTAAGCTACCATCTGATTAAAGATGAAATCATGTTGTTTTCATGCAGGTTGTGTCAGTCACAGCCAGGGGAGGTGTGACCAGGGCTGCATAAACAGAAACAAAAGCCCAAATGGCAGATACTTGAGCAGTGAGATTTCAGATGCATGATTTATACACCAAAACTGCTTCATTAAGCAAAAGTTGCTTTAGTTGCTATAGTGTCCCTTTAATTTTATAAATACATCTGTTTACGGTCTCCTAACACTAGAAGTCTAACTTTTTACTAACAAACACGCTATCAAATATTAGAACCTAAATTGTGATAATTCCACTTTAGATACTTTGCTTTAAATTGAAAGCAGGTGATTCAAGCAGCCTGCTTTGTGCTAGTATCAAACAATGCTGGTTGATTAACATTCTCCGGACTTTGTCTATACGTGACCTTTTTCTTCCTTAACAAAATATATCTGATGCAAACATAACGCACAAAGACTTAAAAAGAATTCCCTCAAAAAGCAGAAAAAATAAATCTGAAGTAGATTACACATGAGGAACAAGTTAACATACTGATTACACAGCAAAACCACATTATAAAACATGTGTATGACATACATTGCTCTGGAACAATTAATCTGTATGCCAAAGACAGAAAATGAGTACTTATGAGGACATTAACAATATGTAAAAATAGACAAAATCCAATACCTCACTAACACAAGCAATAAATATAGACAGTATATCAGTAGCCTTGTGTCCAATAAAATATAAAGGAAAACACAAACATCATTGTTAAAAAATACATACATACATTTATAAAAGAGTATAATAACATTTGTTGCTAGTTTCAATCAGCGTATAATTGTTCTTACCCAACTAAATGTTACTTATTTGATCAGGTTTGGAGGGATGAAGGGCTAGATGGGAACGGAACCTTTGAACCTCGCATAATACAGATAGAGCACTACACACAGAGATGTGTCACCGTTTTAATTTATAAGTAGAGTTAAAAGAACCAACCAAATAACGGACACCATTATCTATATGCTCACAATAACCGCAGAAATGTTGGTTTGATCCCATAATTGCATCATTTAATTAACCAAATGGATGTACCTATGATCTATGTTAAATACCCCTCTGTCACTTGAGTTATGAATTCTGTGTATGACTTAGCGTCCCATGAGGACTTTTTAGTCAGGGTCTCACAAATCATCATGGGAATAGAAGTTCAAGTAAGTGCCTTACAGATGTCCAATGGCTGTGATGGGGAACTGTTAGTTGTCTGGGTTTTAAGAACTATGTTTCCCATGCTGATATAACAGCTGGACGCCCAATGGTTCATTCATCTATAGCTTGGAGCAATCAATGCAGGGAAACTGATGTATGATCGATAATAGGACAAAACCATAATACTCACTGCTGCTCTTCTTGGCACCGAGTGGATGTCCATCCTCGAGAGAATTTGAACCAATAGATGAACTATCTTGGCTGTCTTGCAGAGGAAGCTGTAGGAACCCTTCGCTGGACTCCGAACGAGAAGGTGCATGTGTGAGCGACCTCAGACGTTCTCGATTGCCATCTTTCTTAGACTTGATTAGCTTTCTCATTTTTAGCGTTATCCAGTTTCCTCTTCTTAAAAAGACATTTTCATTAAAAATAAAACGTAAACATTTCTAAACATAAGTGAGCTGCTCACTGTCCCCGAATCCCATATAAGCAAGCAACTGCAACATCTTCAACTCCATTTAAACACGGACCCTTGTAATAACTTAGTGTACTTAAAGAAACCCACCAAATGCAGTGTGATGATGGATGTTAGAGAGGTGAAATTAATTGATTAATGTTGGTAAATTTACATTAAAACATTTAAAAGGGTATGCGAAAAAATACCAGGCAGTAAAAAATTCGCACATATGTAAACGTATTGTCAAATTAGATAATTTAAAGACAAGTTTATAATTTATTTTTTTAATGCACTATTGATTTACAATAAAACTAAAAAGTACCTGATGAATACAAACTAGTTTAAAAACAGGTTTACTATTGGGAGCTGTGTGATACATTCAAACATCCACCCAGCACATTCCAGAGAGCATTTTTGCCGGGGAGCTCTGGGATACATTCACGCACACTGCACGTTGAGTCTAATTGCTGGGGAGCTCTGAGATGCATGCATGCACATCACACTTTATTGCTAGGGAGTTCGGTGATCAGATCACACACATCAGACATGTGGAGCTCTGTGACTTTATACATTTATAGAGTTTTCAATAACAGGAGCTATTGTCAAAGAGCTATGTAAGATTGTAACCATTTTGGGGCTTTGCACCTTATTAAACAGACCGTTAGCTTTGTAAATAGTGCTTAATAAATGGTTAATTTCTAATGAACTGATCCTGAAACATTGTGATAGATCGTGCAAAATTAGGAATTTATTAACCATTTAGGCTTTGTTTATTCAGGTCACTTCTCACATCTAGTTTTTATTAAGTTACCTTCTTGGAGGAGATGGCTCATAGAATTTGTACTGGTCCATGATCTTCTCTTCTAGTTTTTCTTTCTGACGGCGAAGCTCGTTCAATTTATCTCTACAAAAATAATAACTTACAATGTTTTTACCCCAGCATTCATCTCCATCTAACAGCTATCAGAGCTGGTCCATCTGAAAATAGTTTTTGCTCCACAAATGATAAACCTCACACTCCCTTGTATCCTGAAGCACATTTAAGACAATATATGCAACATGACTGAGGATTAGGCAGGGAAAAGGCTCTGAGAAGAGATATATCCAATTACAATTACAGCGCCAACATACTCCCCCACCGCTATACTATAGGTAAACAAAACCAACTATAAATTTCAACAAAACATGTTTGCTATACAGGAACAGTAGGTGAAGAGTGCCCAGCCCAAACAAACTTAAAATATAAAGTGATAAACTATATAAAAGTGGGCTCTATATAAAAGTGGACACCGGAGACATTTATGCATCTTGTCAACCAAATTTGTACTGGCTAACCTAAGGCTAACGAAAAGACTTCCATCATGTCCCAACTATGACGTACCATTTCCTAATGTTCTCTGAAGAAGAAGCCTAGTCTAAGTTTGGAGAACAGGTGCACTAGATCTGAATCAGTACATTTCTACAGGTCACAATTGTCCAAACACAATGGTAATGCCCATTGTCGGTACTTACATGTACTGTCTTTGCTCAACATGGAAAAGATCTTTGCTCTCCATGTTTTGCTCCAGCAAGGTCCTATTCTGCAACATTAATGTCTGTATCTGATCTAAGAGATGCCGGTTTTCTTCTTCCAAATTTCCCTTCAGCTGGCTCAAAAGCTATGCAAAAATAGAAGTAGTAAATATATATTATGAATTAACAGTTGCATTCCAAATTCAGATTCCACTGGAAGTTAATCCACATAACTAAATAATACATCACTTTATAGAACTATATTATATACTTACACACACAACAAAAATAAAACCAAAGTCCAATCAAACGTGGGACATGTGGGGACACTCTTTGTGCAGGTTTTCAGATTCAACATATTAAGCAAATAGAATGGGGATATTTGAAAACGGGTAATTGAAAAACAGAATATAGCAGAGACAAGAGATGATACATGAATTTGGAGAATAGCTTGTTTATGGATGTTTGACAACCCTTACTCTAGTCTAGAACATCAAAAGACCTGGGAGTGTCCCTTTTATCGAAAATAGAGATTTTCCCATTTGATTCCTTAGAATATGACGTGTTACATATTCACTTTAACTCATGAGTATGCCTTGTCATATGGAGAAGACCAAGCACCTTCAGAGATGTAATATCCGCCAAATCTCACCTCACATTGGTTATTGAGTTTAGTGGACGTTATATCCAGTTGTTGATATTGTTCCTTTAGTTTGGAAAATTCAGCCTCCAACCTGGTCTGTTCCAGTTTACCGTTGTTTAGCAAACTTTTCATGTTTTTATGGTCACTTTGGAGACTTTCATTCTCTCGCAAGAGCTGTCTGTAGGTATGGTTTAGCCTGGACGTATTTGGAAACAGAAAAATAAAAAGATGTTGGATCACATATGACGCATTTAGGAGAGAACCAAACAAGACTGATAATGATACAAAACATCAATATGAGGGATGCCAAACTTTTTATTCATCTAAACTCCTCTCACCTTTTGTCTTCTAGACCAGAGTTGCTAATTTTATATAGGGTGGGCCTTAAAACCCACCATAATAATCTCGACCTGGACTTTCTGTTACCCTGCCGTGTTTTACATTAACGTAGCAATCATATAAAGTTGGTCAGAAGTCTGGTTTAAAGATACTGGTTAAGGAGTTGCTTCAATGGAAACACTAGTATTTTACACACACTCTAGATAGATCCTTATCACCAGACTGTGAATTCTCTATGGCACTGGTTCTAAAACCAGTCCTTATGGCCCACCAACAGTCCAGGATTTATGTATTTCCCGGTTTTATTCCAGTGGCGATACTAACAAAACCTGGACCCTTGGTGGGTCTTGAGGACTGGTTTGAGAACCACTGCTCTATGGACTATCCACTCCACAGAGAGTGTAAATGTAAAATATACAGTAACTTTAGTAAACTTGACTTTCAGCATCTACTACAGCTATGAATTAGAAAAAAAATAAAATCATGTAATTGGTTAATAAGGAATTTAAAATCAAATTGTGCAACCCTGGGAAATATACCGACTGTTAAAAAATAATGTACGAACAGTGTTTTTCTTCTTTTTAAATGTTCAGAGAATGCACATTATAACTTAGAACTAGAACTGCATTATTTTCTTTACACTTGGAATGTAATGCCTCTTGAACAAGGATCATGCATTCCAGCTCAATTGGGAATTACTAATCTCACACCCATGCTGAGAAAGATAAAAGACCTCAGATCTTTTGCACAAGGCTAAATTAGGAGGCACACATTTCCCTTTATAAGGTTCAGCCTGTTCTACAAATGTGGCATGAAATCTCAGCAAGCCAAACACACAGTTTAATTAAAATGATCTGTAGCTCTGCTTACTGGTGGTACAGCCATGAATTTAAAGGCACAGACTCCCCAAGGAGAACTCATTTATCACACAGAGGTTTAAAATAAAACATAGAATTAGTACATTTATCGATTCAGTATGTATTCGGGAAAAGAAACAACAACAAATAAAAAATAAATGGAGAGTTGATTACAAATATACAGAGGTGGGGATGTTAGGGCGAGATCAACAGAGATGAAGGAAGGTCAAGAGGGTTCTGATTGTACTTATAGTAATGCGCTCAGAAGAAATGAGAGTGGCACCAAACAAAATTTGTTCGGTCATTTGTTAATTTATTGACAGATATTCGTCTACATTCATTTTTCGATTTGTCCGAAAATGATGCACGTCTAAATTATAAACTATCCTTCAGTTTTATGAATTATACAAAACAAGCATTTTGATAGAAATATTTTTAATACCCAAAGATCATATCGGAAAACATTAAAAGAAAGTGTAAGTGGGTTTAAAGAGCGTAAATCATTTTTTTTTTCTTTTTTTTGCTAGCTTAAGTATAATTTTACTTCATTAGCCTAATCGCACGAAATTGTTTACATTTAATCAAACTGATTTTGTTTAACAACTAAAAGTGGTTTCTTGGTAGTTTTGATTAAACAATTCCCTTTTTGGCGTTCTGATAATCACCGTTCAAGCTGCTTGCTTCTTTAAGTCTAGAGACTGGCTACTGTTTATCTCCTCTCCACCTGTCCCAGGTAAAGTCAGTTACAGCAGCTACATCATGTAAATACAACCTAATTCTCGGCAGGACCCATTCATTGTGGGACAGAAAGTTCACCAAATTCTGTAAGTCACAAGTTGTCTAGCCCGCTAATGTGGAATATAAGGCAATGCCAGTCATGTAAAACATGCAAGCAAAGATGTAACAAAAATACTAGGGTCTACTGACAGTCTATGCCAGAGGCACATTTGGCATTCCAGGTGCTGTGGACTACATCTTCATTGATGCTTTAACAGCCATAAGGCTGTCAAGGCATCGGGGGAGATGTAGTTCACAACTTCTGGAGTACCATAGGTTGCCCATCCCTGGTTCTATGCCATCAGAACAACCTGTTCTCCCAGGATGGTTTTCAAAAATTGAAAAATCCACTTAATTAACAGTGGTTAATTAACTGCTAAATCGAGGACCTTTGGTCCTTCAAGGGTTAAAGAAGACATGATTCGGAGAAAACAAAACATGGCAAAAAAAAATAAAAAATTAATAAAATAAAAAAAAACACACAAAAAAACCCAGACACCAAAAGCGATATATTATTTTAAATCAGAAATGAAACCAAAACAATGACAGTGTTTTTACAAAGCAAGCCATGAAACATTAGAAGAGACACAGACAGAACATTTAATTCTCTCTTCCTGTAAATAAATGTGGCCTGTCGTTCCTCCTCTCCCTTTATGTGAAATATTCAATATGACTCAGGCCGTGGTTTAAAAGCCAAAGGAAACAGCAGCTGTATGATATAAGCTCCTAAATAAATCACACGCGTGTAAGACACTGCGTCCCGCTGGCCTTCTTGCTCTCCGCTGGAGATGCTACATTTATTTATTGTGATAAGCAAGAAAACAACCAGCATGAGATGCGTTATTAGCAAAGTGTTACACTACGAGTACCAAGTCCTGGTGGAAACAGCACCTATGGCAGCAAACGGCTCATTACCGTGATAGGTTCGGGAAATAGGAGGATTTTGCAGTGTATAGATTCATTTATTTCGACATTCTCACATGCATTGCATCTTTTATGATTGGCACCACATCCACTTGCACACCTATCTTTACATCTCTGTATATCTCACTCCATCAAGATTTACATCGAGCTGATTATTCAGTCTTAATGTCGTCTCATTGGCTGGCCCCTCACAATATATCACTGCAGCTCTACCCCTCACTCAAATGCATCACAGAGACACTCCATATGTTATGGACTACATCTCCCATAATGCTTTTTCAACCATTATATGCTGGCAAAGCATCATGAAAGTTGTAGTCCACCACATCTGGAGTGCTGAAGGTTGTCTATCGCTGCTCTAGATACAAATGCATACCTCCCAAGTGTTTATATTTAGGATGGACAGTCCCTATTTTGGGCCTGAATCCATCTGTCCCTCTTTTCTAGGAGCTCCATATTGTTGGTGTCTGAGTGTATAACAGAGCTCCACAGCAATAATACTCTGTCTTTAAAGTACAATAAATGTGCTTAAAGGAGCACTATAGGGCCAGGAAAACAAGCTTCTATAGGGCACTATAGGGTTATTAGGTCCCCGCCTCCCGCTGGGCTGAAGGGGTTAAAACCTTCAGCCACTTACCTTAATCCAGTGCCGGGCTCCCTCGGCGCTGGTGACCTCTCCTCCCGCTGCCCCCGCCAGAGCCACGTGCACATTCAAACCGCCCATAGGAAAGCATTACTCAATGTACTTCCAGCATGTCTAGAATTGCGGAGCGGCCTCTAATGGGTGTCAGGGAGACAGCTTCTAGAGGCTGGATTAACCATCAATGTTTACAGCTGCAGGGTTAAAACTAGGGGGACCTGGCACCCAGACCACTTCATTGAGCTGAAGTGGTCTGGGTGCCTATAGTGGTCCTTTAAAGACCAGTCTGTGTAAAGAACGATGCACTGTTCGTTGTTCTAAATTACATTTTAGCTGCATAAACGGTTAGTAAGTCACCAAGAAATTCTCAGGACAACCCTGACCCTGACTACACCCCTCCACTTACATCCCCAAAATTAAACTGTCCTTCTTTGTCCATTGGAAAAGTTGGGAAGTACGGAAACACTTGTATGGCACATGTCCAAACAGAAGTAGAAACACAATAAAAAAAACAAGTTGTATTTAGATAGGACACAAGTAGATTCACTGAGAAGCATGTATTTCATATTTTATCACATTTTAATTTATGATAACATAAAAACTATTTGTACTAGTTGAATTTGCTGTCTAGGTACCAATACATACTGGGTCATTAACAACTCTTTAGTATATATAAAAACAAAACAAAAAAACACAGCAATAACAAAATATTTTTTTCCATAAGAATAAATAAATATTTTTTTTAAAATACAGACGCTCCTCAGTTACCGACCGGGTTCTGTTCTTACAAATCGGTCGTAAAACAAATTGGTCAGTACGTGAGAATGCGATATAGAGCATGCACACCAGTGCAGCTCTATGTTCGGGGACATTTCACCGAACATAGTCAAGTGCACCAGAGCAGGAAATCCCTCAAATCTTTGTTCGGGGACATTTCCCTGAACATAGACAAATGCACCAGAGTAGGGAATCCCTCTACTCATGTTCGAGGAATGTTCCCTGAAAATAGATTTGAGGGATTTCCTGCTCTGGTGCACTTGTCTATGTTCTTTTCTATGTATAGATCAGCTCTCTAATATGGGGAATCCTTCGAATCCCTGCACTAGAGGACTGGTCGTAAGTCCGAGTAGTCGTTAAAGAGGTCAGTCGTAGAGTGAGGACCACCTCTACTCTAAGCAAAACTACTTACCTCTCATGTTCCTCTGTAAGTCTCTGGTAGTCCGAGGATAACATTTCGTGTTGTTTATTTTCCTGTAGCATCTTTCCCTGCTCCAGTTTAAGGGCTTTTTCCAGCTCCTCTAATTGGCCTTTTTGTTTGAGCAACTGGTTGTACCTGATAAAAAAAAATTGTGAGAAAGTTATCAGGAGACAAAGAGAGACTGTAACAGCGGCAGAGAGAAAGAGACGTAGCCAGATAGAGCAATGTAATGAGAGCGAGAGAGATAAAAACAGGAAAAACGACAAATAAATAGGCAGAGACCCGATTAATTACAGTTCGCCATGTACCCTTGTCCTTTAATGAAATTTTAGATGTTTCGCGAACATAAGGCTGGATTTAGTAATAACCCAAGTTGTAAATAAATAAATAAATGTCCAGACAAGTTTGACTTCATTACATTTAGATCGCTGCAACCTTTATAGAGAAAATGGAATAATAGGGTTTTTGTTCTAAACACTGTTCCCACTTCCAACAAACTTGTAATAATGCTGTTTTTGGCTCAAATACAGTGTTCAATCCAAGAAATGAAATTACACCAACTCAAAGCATTCATTTTCTTTCGTTACTGTGATTTATAAGAGAGTCTTTAAACTGATTACAAGTGCTGAGGTAATGCACTCTGAAAGACGGCAGACGCGGAGGGGATGAACGCCAATAACCAGCCTAGTCTGTGCTTCTGTTACTCTGTCTATAATTCAGCAAGATAATGGAAAAATTAAATGCGGGTTAGGACCTACAGAGGAGCACGACATTAAAGGGACATTATAGTCACCAGAACAACTACAGCTTAATGTAGTTGTTCTGGTGAGTATAATAGCTCCCTTCAGAGATTTTCATGTAAACATGGCCATTTCGATAAGGTCACAAAGGGGGCGGAGCCAACGCTGGTGGACCTGCGGGGCGCTGGAAATAAGGCAAGCCACCTAAATGTACATGCTTGTGTTCCTGACCCTATAGTGATCCTTTAAAAATATAGGTTACATGTTATTTATATAGGGAAAAACGACACAAACTCAAACTGGAAAACAAACAACAAAACATACATCATAACAGTCACAACTCCATTCACTGCGCGCATTTACATTAAAACAGCCCCAACAGCACCTAGACAAGGGGCAGGCAACCTTCGCCACTCCAGATGTTGTGGACTAGAGCATTATGGTAAATGTATTTCACAGCATCTGGGGTGCCGAATGTTGCCTACCCATGACCTAGATGGGGGAAAATAGGTTCTACCCTACTTATTGTAGCACTGGACAATATGTTAGTAGGATGTAATGTTTTTCTTTTTTACCATATAAAGTAATGATAATTAATGCTGTGTGATGATTGGTTGCGCTATACAGCAGACTTGCAATAGAATTGTTTGGAACACAGATTCACATGTACCTGTCCTCGAGGTCTTTGTGTTCCACTTCCAGATTTTTATGTGCAGATTTAAGGCTGCCGTGCTTGGAGATAAGAGATTCGTACTCTGACGCTTGACTTTCGTGCACGTGTGCCAGTTTCTCGTGGTCTTTAACCAACAGATCGTACATTGACTTCAGCTCCTCTCGTTCTTTCACAAGAGATTCATATTCATTTTCTAAGCTAGACTGCTGGATAAGGAGCTGGGAATTTTGGTTCATAAGTGATGTGCTCTGCGAATTAAGAGTTGAGTTTTCAACCTGCAAATACAAGATACGCACACATTATGCCAGATATACATATATTATTTTGCTTAAGGCGAAGAGCTTTTCATGATCTTTTTCTCAAACTCTGCTGTACAAAGTGACAACAGCAACTCAAACCAAGGAAAAGGAAATGAGAAAAATGTAAAATAACATTTGCTTTTTTTTGTAGCCTCAAAGCCCCATGCAAACCATCCTGATAAATCTAGGCTATTTAAAAAAGTTTAAACATTTGGGCAAACTTAAACTAACCATATTTAGATAATATCTTTTATGGAAATTTAGGATATCTAATTTTTTCCCATTCTATACACTGATGAGATGTGTGGAGGGTCAGTGGTAGGGTACTCCCCACCATGTACACAATCTCATTGATGTGGTCTGGGTGCACGGTCTCTGTCCCCTTAGTCCTGTAATATAACACATTGCAGGTTTTTTTTAATATATTTTTTTATTTGCAATTTTCAATACCGGTGTACAGTAATACATGAATATGACATAGTCTGAAACAGCATTAGGCATCATAAGGTACTCAAGGTAACATAACATATGGTTCTCTATAGCCCATGCTGTACGAACAATAAACCAGCGTTTTCTATATGCAGATAAGTGGTATCATAACAATAGCAACATGAACAGGGGTTGGGGTGAGGGATAGGTGTAAACATGGGGTAGGTGGGGGGGAGATGGAAAGATAAGTCACTCCTTGCAGACTATTGTAATATAACTCGCTCATAAGGTGTATGTAACATGGTCAGTGCCATGATCACAGTAGTCGGAGTTGTGTGATCATCTCAGGAGAATGCATCAATTTACTACCATGGTGAGTACTATATTTACCCCGATAGGAAGCTGAAAGGTATGGGTGGTGCATCTCCGTTACAGACATTCGAGAGAAATTTTTATTTTTGTGTACATATGCTAGTGGTGTTGTTGCTTTGTGGATTTTAGAGAGGTAGGACTCCCACAACGCCCAAGCTGGCAATAGAAATGTCTTCGGGGGTAGGTGTTTCCATGCGATCATCTCATATTGTCTAGTTAATTCTATGGTTTAGACACATTGGGTGGCCGTTGGTATGTCTGGGTTTCGCCATAGTCTGCTAATAGCTGTAAAGGCGGCAACGTGTATATGGTAAATAAGATATTTGCGGTCTTTGGCAAGACCCTTTGGAAAGAGGTGTAGTAGGTATATCTCAGGGAGTCTTGGTAAATGCATTCCTGAGCACTCATGGATGATCTCTTCTATGTCTGACCAGAATTTGGTTATTTTTGAGCATGACCACCAGATATGGGTCATCGTCCCTGGTTCTGATAGGCAGCACCAGCATGTATCACACAGGCCCGGGTTGCTGTGTTTTAATTGTGTGGGTACCAGGTACCATCGGTAAGGAATCTTTCTTGCGAGCTCCGTATGGGAGGTGCACATTGATAAGCTTTTGAGTGCCATAAATATTTTTTGCCAATGACTCTCTGGAAGGGAAATGTCTAGTTCCCGTTCCCATGCTCTAACAAAGGTAAATGTCCGGGGTCCTGTTGTGGAGCAGTTTTTGGCATATAAGAGAGATCAATTTTTTTTCCATGTCCGTCAGCTGTAGACCATTTACAGTGTTGTAGGATAGCACACGTTGTGTTTTTGATTGAGACCGGCAGGGGAGATCGCAGGATCCCCCCGTCGGCTCTGCTCTAAGCCTCCATGGGCCGGTGGGGAGATCAAAGATCTACCTCACCGGCTCACAGCAGCATGGAGGGAGGCAGGAGAGGACGTGAAACGTGGCTTTGTGCTGTAAATACTGCCATGTATCCTCTTTAGCTGCCTCTGTGCAATCTTTTTGAATGGCCTTGGTAATACACACATTCTTCAATAACAGCGTAATTAATGAGAAACTGCCAGGAGCATCATGATAGTCTGAGACAGCTCTGCTAAATTATAATATAATAATCGTACTACATCCCCACAAATATTACCTGCAGTTTAGCATTCTGTGTCTGAAGAGTTGTATTCTGCTCCTGTAAGGAAATTGCTTGCTTCTGAAGGGTCAAAATTTGTGCTTGTAAATTGTCATTTTGGTTTTCCAGTTGTTTCAGCTGTGTTTTCAGTGCTTGCTTCTCTGCCTGCAAAGTAGCATTCTTTAGGAGGTGGAGAGGGAAGAAACGGAGAGAAATTAGAAGTTAGAATTTCTAGGAAATGTCAGACTAGGCATCAGTTATAGTCACATGGCAGGAGATGGTTGTATGTTGATGTGAGAAGTAACATCAATGGGTTAAAAAAAGAAGAAGAAGATACCATGACAGGCAGTGATCGCATGGACAAAATTGTCTGTATACACACCTGGAAGGTACATGAAAGCCCATCTTTTTATTACCGTTAATTAGCTTTCACTATATATTAGCGTTCTATATATCATCATTTAGCATCTACAGCTACCAAAGCACTAATCCCCTTGAAGACATGTCTCTTCTGTGTTTAACCATGTACCTTCCCCATCACATTGATAAAGTAGCTGGTTGGAGAAAATCTATATAAACTCTACGTACAAAGGTTGAACTTAACAGACTTACGTTTATTCACCCTAAATTACTATGTTACCATTGTCTTTTTCATGGTTTTAATTCAAAGCTTTACTGAAATTCATAACTATTAAAAATGACAAAATCAATTCAATTTGTCAAGGCCAATAATTAAAAATAAAGTCTGACACTCATTGATAATGTGAATAAAGTTCTAGACTGGCTTGTGCTTGATACATACAGGCGTATTTTGTTCAGGTTTCAGTTATATTTTGATTATTCCATGTTCCGATGTTAAGATTAAGTTAAACAGAATGTTTAGTTGTGAACTAAACATAACCTCTAAGGAGTCAGTAGATTAATAACCATGTGTCACTTATAGCAAGATTTAACAAAAACATCTGTAGAAGGCAACCTAAAATCTGCTTACATTTCTCTCAATTTCTATTAAGCGATCCTTGATTTTCAGAAGCTCCCTCGTGGTCTCCTGACTCTCCCTCTCCCATTTCGTCACAGGCATATGCTCGTCTTCAGGCCTGTGAGAACTCTGAACTAGTCGTTCCTCCTCTTGTCTTTGCTTAAGTGCTTCGTAGTTCTTTTTCACCTATGAGAAAATTTAAGATGAGATAATAATAAAATACTGAGGACTGTTGTTAAAGGATCACTATAGTGTCAGGAAAACAAACTCGTTTTCCTGACACTATGTCATCCTTGGGGGACCCTCACCCTCTAGGTCCCCCTCCCGCTGGGCTGAAGGTGTTAAAACCCCTTCAGCCACTTACCTTTATCCAACGCCGGGCTCCCTCGGCGCTGGTGACCTCTCTTCCCCTGCAAACGTCAGCTCCCGAGTGGAGCGGAATGCGCATGCGCGGCAAGAGCCGTGTGCACATTCTAACAGTCCATAGGAAAGTATTCCTTAATGCTTTCCTATGGACGTTCTGCACGCTGGATGCAAATTTTGGATTCACCCGGCTATGTAAACATAGCCTGAAACGGATATGTTTACATCTGAAGGGTTAAAACCTGAGGGACCTTGCACCCAGACCACTTCATTGAGCTGAAGTGGTCTGGGTGACTATAGTGTCCCTTTTATTATAAAGCTCAGCAACCAAACCTCACACATTATGAGCCTCTGTTTGTAAAGTGGATAACAATTTATTTCTAAAAGGATTTAGCACTTCGATTTTGCTCTACTACAATTAATGACAACTTTAGAAATTAACAGTTTTACCATTTAAAAAGCATTTGTATATTCTGTACCTCATCATTGACTTATATAGTGTATTTATCTTATTTTAGCTGTTCAATGGTTTTTAAAAAGCTCGATAAAGATTTGTCATTAAGCTTTCCAGTGGATTGTTGAGACATTCTAATTGGCTGCTGACATCACATGTCCTTTATCTACTAGAAACTGCTATCGACTTAAATCGTAAAAAGTGATTCAAGATGGCTCCCTCCTCTATAACACACAGTCAAACCTTCAACTGGGAGTTAGAGGAAAATTAACTTAAGTTTTATTAGTTAAATAATATTAATCTGCTTAAATAACTGCTTTAACTGATTAATGTAATTTGAGTAAATGAGTAGAGCGTAATAAATTATGAAAATACCCATCACTTACAGTTTTAAGTTCTTGACGAAGTTGCTGGTTGAAATTTGTCGACTCTTCCAATCTAGCTTCAAGAGATGCAATTTTTTCCTCTTTGATTTCAAGAGTTTTCTTCAAGGTTGATTCTAATTTTGACTCCAAAAGCTTATATCTGCTGTTTAACAAGATGGAAGGCATATGTGTTTTTAATAGCCGCAAGCATGCATGCAGAACATCAAAATTACTCCTTCAAATAATTATAGATTGGCATCATTTTTTTTTTTAATAAGATTGAATAAATCTAAATGACTTATCCAATGTGTGTTACAAACCGCCGTGAGGAGTCTAAGACTATCTATATCTAACCTTGCTTTAAAGCCACTAAACTATTTACACCTTCTAATAGGTCGCGCTAGGTACAAATAGATGAGTGGTAACAATGTAAAATAAATAAATAAAAATATAAAAATATAAAATAGAACAGGATCAGAAAGAATCGGAATAAAATTGTTAATATTGATATATATATCCACTTACATACACTTTAACAGTAAGTCATGGAACAGTTATAATGAATAGTCCCAATATTTAATAGTCTGCTTGTATATTCCAATGAATAAGTCGAAGGCTTGATATACAAGAATTTCCAATGAAGAGAATGGATCTTCTAATTCATCGGGTGTCTTGACTCCGTGGTGTACATGGAAAGATAAAGCAAAGAAACTCCAATAGTGCAAACTGAGGGCCAATAAGAGCAGGATGAATATAGGAGAGGTATATTACTCACCTATTATTGAGCATAAACCAGCTCAAGTATAATAAGCATTCAGTGGCGTCTGCCCCCCACTGGCGGGATAAGGTGAAGATAATTCCTCGGTATAAAAAAAGGGGAAGAAAAACAACCAAATATAGTGCTCACTGTGGATATGATAAAAATAAATATAAACAGTAGAAATGCAGGTACTCACATTTGGATGAGCAGGATATACTGCTCAATCTATTCGTTTGGGTGGTATAGTCCCCACCTAGGATTCTTTAGCAGGTATCAGCTTCACAGTAGTATATGACCAGATAAAATAAATAAATAAATAAATAAAGGATATATGGCAAAAATAATTCTAGGTAAAACCAATATTCCTTTAATAAGATAATAAATATATAAAATTAGCCAATATATTTATTATCTTATTAAAGGAATATTGGTTTTACCTAGAATTATTTTTGCCATATATCCTTTATTTATTTATTTATTTATTTATTTTATCTGGTCATATACTACTGTGAAGCTGATACCTGCTAAAGAATCCTAGGTGGGGACTATACCACCCAAACGAATAGATTGAGCAGTATATCCTGCTCATCCAAATGTGAGTACCTGCATTTCTACTGTTTATATTTATTTTTATCATATCCACAGTGAGCACTATATTTGGTTGTTTTTCTTCCCCTTTTTTTATACCGAGGAATTATCTTCACCTTATCCCGCCAGTGGGGGGCAGACGCCACTGAATGCTTATTATACTTGAGCTGGTTTATGCTCAATAATAGGTGAGTAATATACCTCTCCTATATTCATCCTGCTCTTATTGGTCCTCAGTTTGCACTATTGGAGTTTCTTTGCTTTATCTTTCCATGTACACCACGGAGTCAAGACACCCGATGAATTAGAAGATCCATTCTCTTCATTGGAAATTCTTGTATATCAAGCCTTCGACTTATTCATTGGAATATACAAGCAGACTATTAAATATTGGGACTATTCATTATAACTGTTCCATGACTTACTGTTAAAGTGTATGTAAGTGGATATATATATCAATATTAACAATTTTATTCCGATTCTTTCTGATCCTGTTCTATTTTATATTTTTATATTTTTATTTATTTATTTTACATTGTTACCACTCATCTATTTGTACCTAGCGCGACCTATTATTTTGTTTTTGCCATTTTTCCTTTGAGGTTATTAGAGGGAACCTCATACCCATAGGTTGCAGCTTTCCATTTGTTCACCTTCCTATCAGATCACTCAGCGCTGATCCAATTCCTATTTTCTATTTACACCTTCTAGCTAGCTCAATAAAAGCATTGTTTAAAGTTATTGATTTAAAAAAAAAAAAAAGTGTTCCCTTTGGCCTTTATTTAGGCTGTTGGCAGTTAGTCACACTCCAGTGAGAATGTAGGGAATTATCAAACATATATTAAAACAATATAAATTAATTTATTGTTCATTTCCGCTATGTTTTTGACTAAGATATATGAACATACAAGGTATAACTGGGTTCTAGTTCTTAAGGGATGGAAATGTGCTTATGTCATCAAAATGCACTAATCACAGGGTATACACTCGCGATAGTTCCACAATATTGACCAGCACACGCAACCATAAATGACCAATAAAATCCTGTACGACGAGTATTATTCATGCAGGTCTCTGCTAAAGTGAATCTTTAAGTGGTCACTCTAATCAATCTATTCTAGATTTTTAATTATGCTCCTGCTCAGTACTGTGACTCTAGTCTTACTTCCATTATGTAGTGATTCAGGTTTCCAGAACAAAAGGTCCCCACTGTCTGCCATTCATCAAACATGCATATAAAAACCAGGAAGTTAGTCACGTTATTGCTTCCTTTTATGGAGTCCATTACAGCTATCTTACTACTTCAGGAGAACATGCAGATGGACCCTTTTGGCTCTTTGTCAAGGACTCTGCTGTCTAATAGCTGTGCCCAGATTACCCTTTACCTGTCATCAGTAGACTGTTCGTCATGAAGGAGGCGCTCTTTGTTTAACCCAATCTTCTCCAGTTCGTGTGCTAGTTTTTCAAGGTCGTTATTTGTCTGTTGTGTTTTCAGCTTTTCATTCACCAGATCCTGTAGGTTTAAAGACAGCAGATGTTCACAGTACTGAAATATTAGAGTACAACAAAAATAAAAAAATAAATAAAAAAAGTATTGAAAACTAACATCTTTGACAGCAGTTGAGCTGCTGGAATAGTAGTACAGAGCAGGTATGTGTAGATGGTATGTGGACATAGAAATTTGAGATACGTTGGAGGTTGAAATTTATTAGTTATGCTTTATTTGTCATTGTGTTGTTTAACTCTAAAGTCACAAGCCAGGTTTAAAAGCCCACCAACTAATTCCACATATCAATGAGTGAATTTTAGTGTCCACAACAAAAGCACCTTGGCAGGGATTAAATTATTTATTGTTTATATGTACATTATGGAACTTTATGCAGAAGAATATTTTTATCTGTGATTTGTTCTATTTAGGCATTTGGTTTTCTTTCGTTGCAGTGTGCCAAATATTTTATATTGGAGAACTGCACCAATGTCAACCCACGGTAAGCTTACTAGAATGACAACTCAAAGCCGGACAGCTGCTTCAAACAGTTGTGATGAATTAAAATGGCCAACAGTTGTGCTCTTAGCTTCCTTCCTTAAACATAATATTTTTCTTTTAAGCGGATACATTTTCCTTGTTACTACTACAAACCATCATTTCCTTTTTTTTTTACATTCAGGATTTCCCTTAAATTCAGGGATTTTAGGGGGGGAAAAAAAAAGAAGAAAATAATGAAAACGAAGGAGAAAGCTGCAATTCTTTCTTCAGTCCAGAGGGGAGATTTTTTTTTTTTCACGTAGTTCGTTTGTTTATATGGAATTTCACTGAATGATTGTTACATATAACTGTAACGTGAATGAGAAATCTAAGCATTAAAGGGACACTGTAGTCACCAGAACAACTACAGCTCATTATATTTGTTCTGGTGAGTATAATTATTCCCTTCAGACTATTCGCAGTAAACACTGTGTTTCTTAGAGAAAAGGCAGTGTTTACATTACAGCCTAGGGATACCTCCACTGGTAACTCCCCAGATAACTACTAGAGGAGCTTCCTGGGGCAGTGCTGCACAGTGTGAATGACATTCAGTGTCTCCACCCTCTGCATGGAGGCACTGAATTTTCCTCATAGAGATGCGTTGATTCAATGCAGGAGTTGCGGATTGGCCATGATAGCATTTGCCTCCACCCTCCAGCCAGTCTCCTTGGCTGAGATAATCAGAATTGATCATTTCAGCCAATCAAGTGCTTTCCTATGGTAAAGTATTGTGATTGACAGAGATCATCACTTCTGACGAGGTCAGCCAACGTGGCAAATCGGGTGCAGAGCCAGCAGCAGATTTTACTATTTTTAAGGAGGCAAGGAGGGCTAGAAAGTGTTTTTAACACTATAGGGTTTAGGAATACATGTTTGTATTTCTTACCCCATAGTGTTTTCTTAAATCAGTTCATCAGGAATCTGTGTTTCAACATGAATACTGGATGCACACACTGATCTCTTTTTAAGGAACAATATTACACTAAAATATATCATGTATGGATAGAAGTAAAAAATTGCATTAATCTGTGTGATACATTAAATTATATTACATTAGGCTGCTGTTAATGCTCATGAATATTTGCAAGATGTATAGGGAGATCAAGCAGATTTCTGTATGTGACCTGATCGGTACAACCCCATGCTGAGCCAGTTATCTTCTGCAGACATATTACCGGTCACAATCGTAAACAATGTCCACATAGATTAGTGGTTTCTAAACCAGAATTAAGACAGACTGAAATCTCCAGAGGACTCCAGAGAAACCAAGGAAAGGTCATTATTTTTAGCAATCACTGGATTAGTCCTTCACTGAAAGCCAAGCCTAACCATACTTTTACCATTACCGTTAATGTTAAAAATAATGCAATAAAATTAATGCCATATAAAATATTCATAATCCTGAAGGCATGCATTTGGGGACAAAATGCCATCTCTAAGATCTGGAGACTTTTATAAACCAAATAATCGTCAATATAATTGGTTATGAAGATATCTCCAATATCCATCAATGACTTGGCGTTTTAAGTCATTTATATTAAAAATCATTATTTATTTATTAATTTATTAATTGAGGGGGAAGGCTGCCCAGAATTGGTGGGAATTTGGCTATAGCGGCTCTCTAACTAAGCTATCCTTAATTCAAACTCTCTTACTAATATGACTAGGCAGCAGGTGGAAAGAGATATAACATTATACTAGCACTCACAGAGTGTGTGGGTTCTAAATAAATTCAAACTGTAGAATATCATAAAAAACACCCAACTTTGAAATGTGTTACACTAATAGTTTGCAAGAATTATAAATGTTACCAGTTATGAATTGTAAGTCAAAACTGTTAGAAAACAGTAGGATTCCTGGCACAATAACAACTACAGCAATTGCGCCTTTGCACCTCATTTTACACATTTGAAGCTCTAAATTAGGGATTTTTTTTTTGATTTTGGCACAAAAAAGGACAAATTAAAGCAAACAATAAGAGAGAACTGGGAATACGTATGTAGTGTCCCCCAGATTTAGGACATTTATTTTGAGAAAGTCTTTATGTCTTTATATTTCCTCTCAGAAAATATAATGTCACAGCTTTAAGGAAGACTTTACTTTAACCTCTTAAGGAGGAAATCTATGAAAACACAAAAATGTGTTACTTAAAAAAGCCCACCCAGCAAGGAATGTCAGGCTCTTAACAGAAAATAACTTATGTTAATGGAACACTCAAAAGTACCATAACCACTACGGTGCCTTGACTACCCAGGTCGGCGACCCCCTCCCTCCCCCCAATTGAATGGTTTGACTTCTTACAAGCGGTTAGTGAGAGCTCAGCATCAGCTAAGCCCTGTACAGCCAAGCTTAGTTCAATGAGCAGAGCTTACGACTTTCACTGAGCTGAGCTGAGGTGGAGACAGGAAGCAGTGCCCGGTGGACCCCAGAGAAGAAGTTAAGCCCTTCTAAAATGATTTGACGTGGTGTAGTGGTTATGGTGCTGCTGTGATCCCATACTGCAGTAGAACATTACAAGTCACAGAAAGATCTTTGGAGACCAGATTGTAATAATGGGAAGACATCTTGAGTAGATGTTAAACAAGGCTTGTATGAAGGAAACCATTTACCACACATTTTGACTGTATATAAAAAAAATAAAAAATAGAAAGCATCAAACCTCCATTTTATTTTAGCTTACCTCTCTTAAGGTGACTAGGGTTTTCTTATCGATCGTAGCTCTTTTTACAAGTTCCTTGTTTTCCTTCTCTAGCTCCTTCAGCCTTGCACACGAATCTTTGAAGGTGACCGCTTCCTTAGAAAGCAACTTGTTTTCTCTCTCCAAGTTCGATATTTGGGCATTGTTGTCTTCCAGGGTTGTGTCTTTAACTTCTGCTTGTTGACGCAGTCTCTTGTTCTCTTTTTCCAACTGCTTTTTATCGCGTTCTAATTGGCAAGTCTCCTGCTCCAGAAGTTTGGTCTCTTTCTCCAGCTGCTCCAGCCGCTTACTCGAGATCTTTAACTGCTCCAGATTCTTTTGCAAGGTCTGATTTTCCGATTCTAGTTCTTGCAGTTCATTTTCCAGCTGTTGAATCTTTTTATTGCTGTTTTCCAGTGCCTTCTGCAGCCTTTGGTTTTCGGTGTCCAGCCCTTGGTAACTAACTTCTAAACGCTCGGTTTTCTTGCAAGATGCTTTCATGAGGTCCATCGATTTCCTTAACTGCTCCTTCTCATTTTCCAGCTCTTTGTTTTCCAGTTGTAATTGAGCTACTTTGATATTTGTGCTCTTCAGAGATTCTACAGCTCTCCGTAAATCTAAATTTTCTTCTTCAAGTTGACCGTTTTCTTTCTCCAGTGACTCCATCTGATACTTAAGATTCTTTAAACTATCCAAAGTCTTTTTTAGCTTTCGGTTTTCAACTTCTAAGGTTACGTTTTCGTGCTCCAAAGACTCTGTCTTTTCACAGATTATATTTAAGCTGGTTATCTTTTTTTGCAAATGTTCGTTTTCTTTTTGTACTCTGTGCAAGTCCTTTTCCAGTTCCTCCGCTTTCTCACCTCTCTCTTTGAAATGTTCCAGATCCTTCTTGATTTGCTTCTTTTCAAATTCTATCTTGTTTAATTTGCCACTTGTCTCTTTAATGGTTTCGTGCAGAATTTTATTTTCCTTTTCAATATCCTTGACCCTCGCCTCTGCCCCAATTTGGGAACGCTGTCTCAAGGAAGCGATGGTTTGATTCAAATGCTCGTTCTCTTGCTCTAGGCCTTTGATCTGCATGGCAGTACCAGAAAATAGATTAACATTTTTGTATATGAAATTGCTTCAAATTTAAGGACATACACATACCGATCAGCCCAAGATTAGTGGGAATTATGCTTCTAGAGGTGAAATATTGATTAAAAAAAATCCAAACATTAATTAAATCTATAAAAACAAACAAAAACCCATGTAGTAAAAATGATACAGAATTGTGAAGCTTGTATTAGGAAAAAAATAATGCTGTCAGGGTTCTAAAGACATTTAAAAAGCAAAGTAGAAATGATCCTAAAGCACACACGTTCGTCGCATCCAAATTATGTAGGATTGAGACAATTTACCATTCCGGAGGTCTCAAATTCCATGTAGCAGTGTACGAACTACAGAAACCAACAGAAGTAGGCACAAAATACGGAATCATAGGGGAGCACAAAAACTTTACAACACATTGTATTATGTGTCTACTTCATAAATACTAATAAAGCTTGAATTTTTATCATGTGAATCGTGGCGTTCTCTTGGTTCCCGTATGTTCATACATGACACTTAGAAAGCAGTCAATCTAGAGTCTTGAATAACTGCTAAATGGCATTATATTCCCAATTCACGGTTCACCTTTATGTAACACACACACGTTAATAAATGTAACTTATTGCTTGAATCAAGCCCAAGGTGGAGTTCTTTTTCTGCTTCACTGTGAATGATCGTCTAGTTTATTCACACTAGTAATAGTCCTAGACCAGTGGTTCCAAAATCAGTCCTCGTACCACCTCCCCCCTCACCAGTCCAGGATTTAGAGATTGCCCAGTTGTGTCTAAGGTGTTTTTAGAAGAAGAAGTTAAAAAAAAAAAAAAAAAAAGAACCTTAGAAACAAGTGGTCCCGGACTGGTGGGAGTGAGCACTGGATTGGCAACCACTACTCGTCTAGACAATTAGAACTTTTGGGCACAATAAAGGTACAAACATTGTGTGGAATAGGGACACTTGTCACCCTTATACCTAGAGGTTAATGGGATGCATATAGCCTACAGTTTAATGGGGCTTCAGCACTCATGTGAAGTTTATCATCCCTATAAAATCATACCCAAACCTAGGGAATAGGGATTAGAATTTTAATAGCAAGATAAAAACTTTGTAGAAGCTCTGCTGCCCATCCAGATTTACTTCATCACTGGTTTTGGAGGACATTAAATCTCATTAAATACTCCTCCATTGATGTGAATCTACATCTAATTACATGAATTAGCAGAGGTTGACTGACAGGGAGGGAAGAGAGTGAATTACTGCCAGTTTGATGCACGCCATTTTCCATCAAGAAAATGCGAACAGTATGCATCTGCTCTCATCTACATATGGCATATCAGAGGAACAGCTCTGTGAAATGTAAGAAAGCGACCGAAAAAGGATGAAAGATAGAGGACGTGCATAAACCACCGAGGTGAACGGACCATGAAATATCAGATCATCAGAGACCAGCAATTAAACTCTTAACCATTTACGTACATGAGATTAGAAAAGTAATGCTTTATGACATTAAGGACCCTAAAAAAAATAAAAAATAAAGCAATAAATAAAAAGCACAAACAGCTTTCAAATTATTGTGCGTTCTCTAGCATTATATAGTCAGAAACGTGTCTAACACTTGGTAAAATGTGCATGCGGTGGGGGTGATGGGGTCATACCTTTTATTAATAGGATTTTTATTTTTTTATTAGCATTATTAAAACAGCATTACATTCTGCAGAGCTTTACAATGATAAAAAGGGGACATTTGAGAGGTGAAGAAAGCCCTGCTTAGAAAACACAAGAGAATTTGAGGTAGGTGGATATGTATTGTTAGGGGTTTTGCCCAGGGACACTTACTGGTGAGCTGGTGTGATGGGGATTTGTGTTTCCCAGTTCTAAGGCCGTGACCATCTCTGCTTGCTTTTTTTTTTTTTTTATAAACTAGTTTGCCAATTCATGGCAATAAATTTGGTGTACGGTAAGTGTTTACGCTTAGGGAGCAAAAATCCCACAAAGAGGCATACTGCCAAACCTAGAGACCCTTTAAATATATATATATATATATATATATGAGACCCTTTAACTATATATATATATATATATATATATATATATATATATACACACATTTTTTTTTTTTAACTTAGACAGTTTTGGGTTGCAATTGGCAAATCATTACATAACATGAAGGCACTTGGTCACCTGTCTCTCAGAGTTCTCACGAAGCATCTCTATGGTTTTTTCTAGCTGTGATTTTTCTTTCATGAGGTCATCACTCAGATTGTGGCTGCTCTGAATGCTTTGCCTCTCGTGACATAATTCAGCCTCTAGTTTTTCAAGCTAAAAACAGAAAATCAAGAGCAAAACACACAACAAAAACCATCAGAAGTCTAAACAGTACCAGAACAGTTTGTCCTTGCAGAAAGTTAAGATATGTTACTTTCCTGGACCTTGCGACAGAAATGGAATCCAACGCATTTATTATATTTCAGAAAAAGTTTGCTATTCGTGATGTGTCGCCTTCCAATTCCCTATCACAACATGTGCTTGACTTCAATGTAAAGGAGAGGAAGGGGTGCAAATTGACAAGACAGCTAACAAAGTACTGATGGGGTTACGTTGTAACAAAACAATAAAAACATCCACGGAAACTTTGCCCTTTAAGAATAAACACTTGATTGGAATAATAATAATAATAATAATAATAATAATAAATTCTCCATCTCACCTATAGCTTGGCTGCTGGCTGTTTTAGCCAATATTATTTCTATTTGGATCTCAGTTCACTACTGTTAAGATTTTAGTGAAAAAACACCCCAGTACGCAATAAAACTAAACTGAGATTTATTTTCTTTGATTAGAGCACCAAAGATGCTGAAAAAGCTACGTAGACAGTGCTATATGATCATCATACATCATCAGTATTTGGTGTTGTGATGTAATTCCAGTAAAATACAAGTTTAGCAGGCTAAGATTGCCACAAGGCATATGTATGTATATGTGTTTGTAGTATCAGTTAGTTAATAACACGTAGCTAAGATACTGTCATCACTGTACTGACCAGGTGCAGGAATGTAAGAACTGGAATTACGCGTCCCTCTCCTTTGTATCAGATGAGCCACGTGGTTAGACCGGATGGATGAGTTTAGACTCTATTCATTAAATAGGTTAAGGGTATGTGTGGGTGTAGTTAATTGTGGGAGGAGCTACAGTGCTATATAAGGAATGTACTCTATGTATTCAGGACTCAGACTTTGCTGTATTTTGGTGACGCTAGTCCCTCTGAGTCCCGATCGGTGATCCAATAAAGAATCTCTTCCTTCCTGAAGAAACCTGTGTCCATCTCTCTGTGCTTGGCTTCCGTCAGTTTCTCCGGTATCATTTGGTGCATTGGCCGGGAAGCTCATCGTTCAACGGTAGCTGAGAGGCAGAGGCGTGAGACGGTCTATCTTTGCCCACGTTCTCTACGGCTGCACCCCTGAACTTCTGCGTGGACCTCCCTTCGTCTCGGCGCCACTGGTCTGTTGTCCAGGAGATCATCGGCCTCTACGTGAGAAGTGCTGGGGTGTCCCCGTCGATGAGTGTGAACTCAGGTTCAGGAACGAGGAGGTAAGATAACTGCTGTTTTAGACGGCAGGACCCGCTAGGGGTATACCGATTGTGCGGTAGGCCCAAAGGGGTTTTTGAATCTGTATCTGCCCCCTCTGTCGGAGGGAAGGAGCGAAGGCGCACCGCTCGATCGAACGCTCTTTAGTCAGACCGTTTGATTTGGTTAGTCAGGCGGGGTCCTGGTGTAAGATAGCCCTAGCCGGACACCGGTGTCTTGTCTAGACTAGCGTTCTAGGGTGTATATTACGTTCGCTAGGTCGGAGGGACCGGGAGACTAAGCGGCGCCTGTGTAAATTCGGTTCGCTAGTTCTCATCCTATCTGGGCTAAGTGGGAAGGCGTGTAAATTTGGAACCCACTAGACTTTTGATAGTACGACTAAGAGGCGCCTGTGTAAATTCGGATCTCTAGCTCGTTGTATAGTGCGACTAAGAGGCGCCTGTGTAAATTCGGTTCTCTAGCTCGCTATGTATATGTGGTGATTGGGCAGTGTGGCTAACCAAAACGGGTGTATATAGTTTTAGGTAGTCCATTCAAGGTACTGGCCAATAGTTTAGTTGGGAATTGTAAATGTGTTAACGATTGTTTTAGTAAAGTGTATATCTTGTTAGATAGCGCGAGCTCAGCCGTCTAGCGAGAGTGTTAATAGTGTGTTGCTGTATTATAGTGCACGGTACCATAACCCTGTATATTTACTGACATTATATAATAAGTACTAATCATTGTCGTCCATTGCATGTTTAACACCATAACCACTAATAATTGTATTGTGACCTTAACTTGTGCTTTGACCTATGCTAACCGTACTGTAACCGCTATTTGTAAAAGACGATGTTACTGGGGTGTGTTATAGACGGGTAATTCGTATATAGAGAATTATAGCGTGGGTGACTGTGTAGTTACGCCAAAGGGCATAATATTGATTATATAGTGACTGGTGTAGCAGCTGTGTGTGTACGGGAATTCCCTGAGTGTTTATTGTTATTGTGTACGTTTCACTTGGTAACCGTACCACGTGGTGCTGTTGCCAGAGGAAACGGGTGTGACTGTTGAATAGTACGCGTGTATAGTAATCGTTGTCGACGACGTTCCACTGTTAAATATGGGTGCGTCGCAGTCAACGATTCCGGATCCCTTAGGATGTATGGTTAAGAATTTTAAAAAGGGATTCAAAGTTTGTGATTTTGGGGTTAAGATGTCCCCTGTACGTTTGGTCACTTTGTGCACTAGGGAGTGGCCTACTTTGGTTGCGGCATGGCCGCCACGTGGCAGTTTGGATCCAACTCTGGTACAGCGCTTACACGTGGCTGTATCGGGTAGGCCTGAACTTTACGGCCAGTTTCCTTATATTGACTGTTGGAGACAGGCCGTAAATGACTCGCCAAAATGGCTCCAGACATGCCACGAGGAGCAGTGTCGCCTCATGGTAGCTAGGACTTGTTCGTCCACTAGGGCTGGTGTTAGGCCCATTTTGGACACGCCCCCTGAGTCCGAGATCCCTTTGCCGCCCCCTTACTTTCCGGTAAGAGGAAGTGACGCAAATACAGGAAGTCCTGTAACCCTTCCCTCATTACCCTCATCCACTTCCGCTTCCTCCTCCAGTACAGGATCCACCCCCCCTCGTACTAAATCTCCCCTTCCGGAACCAGAACCCACCTCCATTAGAAACGAATATCCTGATTTGGCGCCACTTCAGACTTCCGGTCAAGCTTCATCTAGCTCGGCCCGAAGTGTTCTATTTACCACCTTTTCCCAAAACCAACCTCCCACATCCCCATACCCTATCTCTCCCCGACCGGAACCCATGACTGACGCCCCTCCACGTAGCCCCATACAGACCCGACAGTTGACCGGTGCCCAACAATTGAGACACTATCAGATGCCTCTTCGTCTGAATCCCGGGTCAGCCTATATTAATGCCGCAGGTCAAATGGCACAAGCTGACCCTGTCTTCGTATATGTTCCCTTCACTACAACCGATCTTTTAAACTGGAAGACCCACAATTCCTCGTATACTGAGAAACCACAAGCCATGACTGATCTGTTCACCTCAATAGTACAGACGCATAATCCGACATGGGCTGATTGCCAGCAGTTACTAATGACTTTATTTAACAATGAGGAAAGGACAAGAATAAATCAAGCAGCCATTAAAGCATTAGAAGATAGAGCCCGTGCTTTGAACCAAGCTAATCCAGCAGCATGGGCCGCAACACATTATCCCAACACTGATCCCGATTGGAACGTAAATGGTGCTGATATGGTTCAACTCAGAGCCTATAGAGACGCTATAATTGCTGGCATGAAAGCCGGAGGAAAGAAAGCCATTAACATGTCGAAGACAGTTGAGGTGATCCAGAAAAGCGATGAAGCGCCCAGTGTCTTTTATGACCGATTATTGGAGGCGTACCGCTTGTACACCCCCTTTAATCCGGAAGACGCAGACAATTCCCGAATGGTGAACTCCGCCTTTGTCAGCCAAGCTTACGGAGATATTAAGCGCAAGCTACAAAAGTTAGAAGGGTTTGCAGGTATGTCAATCACCCAACTAATGGAGGTAGCTAATAAGGTGTATATGAATAGGGAAACAGAAAGCAAGAAAGAGGAAGAGCGCAAGATGCGTAAAAAGGCTGATATGCTAGCGGTAGCAATCGCAGGCGTAGATAAACGGGGCCCAGATAGAGGCAATAATAGATGGAGTAGGGAGCCTTTGAGTAGGGATCAGTGCGCGTATTGCAAGGAAGAAGGGCATTGGAGGAACGAATGTCCGCAAAGAGAGCAGTACGAGAGGGTCCTACCCAGGGCAGGCTACGGAAACTTTAGAGGCAGAGCGAGAGGTAGAGGAGGCCCCGGAGGGAGTAATGGTTATAGAGGGAGTAATGGGAACAGAGGAAGTGTTAGGGAAGATAGGTATATTCCAGCAGCGCAAAGGTCCCGCGATAGAGAAGGTAGGGACTTTGTAGGATTGGCTGACACTGTCATGGAGGACTATTGATACCGACCGGGCTCCATCCCCCTTGGTCGAGCGGAGCCTATGGTCGATGTATCAATAGGGGGGAAAAGGAGTGCGTTCATGATCGACACTGGTGCTGAACATTCAGTGGTGACTAATCTAGTTGCTCCTCCATCTGGAAGGACTATTACTGTGATAGGAGCAACTGGAAGAAGTGCTGAAAGACCGGTTCTTAAAAGTCGACTCTGTACATTGGGAGGCCACGTAGTAAAACACCAATTCCTTTATATGCCTGAATGTCCAGTCCAATTGCTGGGACGTGATATGCTATCCAAATTACAAGCGCAGATTACGTTCCTACCAGATGGAACAACATCTTTAAAGTTTAATGGACCTTCAGGTATTATGACTTTATCCGTACCAAAGGAAGAAGAGTGGCGACTTTATACAGTGTTGACTAGCCAAAACCCTAGGAGTGATGAGACATTGTTTAACATACCAGGAGTTTGGGCAGAGAACAACCCACCAGGACTGGCCCGCAATATTCCACCTATAAAAATTGAACTGAAACATGGGGTTTATCCAGTGAGCCTAAGACAATATCACATTCCACAGAAGGCTAAGAAGAACATCCAATCCTATCTGGATAAGTTCATACGGTATGGTATCCTAAAATTCTGTACTTCCCCCTGGAACACCCCATTGCTGCCTGTTCAAAAGCCCGGCACAGATGAGTATCGACCTGTGCAGGACTTAAGAGCAGTCAATGATGCGGTTGTTAGTATACATCCAGTTGTACCCAATCCATATAACCTGCTTGCTTTAATTCCGGGCGGGGCTACTTACTTCACAGTTTTAGACCTCAAAGATGCCTTCTTTTGCCTCCGAATTGCCGCAGAAAGTCAATGTATTTTTGCTTTCCAATGGGAGAACGCTGTAACGGGCTCAAAACGCCAAATGACTTGGACAAGACTGCCCCAAGGGTTTAAAAATTCACCTACCCTATTTGGTTCAGCCCTAAGTCAAGATCTATTGGATTTCGAGTCCATCCCAGGAGAGTGTGTATTGTTACAATATGTAGATGACTTGTTGATAGCAGCAGTTACAAAAGAAATCTGTCAGCAAGCAACGCACGATCTACTACATATTCTCTGGAAGGCAGGATACAAGGTGTCCAGGAAGAAGGCTCAGTTGTGTTTGCCAACTGTCAAGTATCTGGGATTCCATATCTCTGAAGGTCAAAGGATTATGGGGCCAGAGAGAAAAGAAGCTGTCTGCCAAATACCAATACCCAAGAATAGAAGACAAGTGCGAGAATTCTTGGGGGCAGCAGGCTTCTGTAGGATATGGATTCCCAGCTATGCGATACTAGCAAAACCTCTGTACGCAGCTATCAAAGGTACAGAGCACGACCCCTTCTTATGGACCCAAGAACAGCAAACGGCATTTGAAGATGTGAAGAAGGCTTTGATGAGTGCCCCAGCATTAGGTCTACCTGATCACACACGACCATTCTACTTATATGTACACGAGCAAAGAAGAATGGCTGTGGGAGTATTGACACAGTACTTGGGATCATGGCAAAGACCTGTTGCCTACATGTCTAAGCAACTGGATGCAGTGGCCAGCGGACTTCCACCTTGTCTAAGAGCCGTAGCTGCAGCCGCCCTGCTAGTAGCTGAAGCCGATAAACTCACTCTGGGTCAAGAACTTTATGTACGAGTCCCACATGCAGTACAGACGTTGTTGGATTACAAAGGAAATCATTGGTTTAGTAACAGCCGTATGACCAAGTATCAAGCAATGTTGTGTGAAAACCCAAGAGTGCATTTAGAGACTGTAAACACCTTAAATCCAGCTACCCTTTTGCCACAACCTACTGAAAGTCAACATGATTGTTTGGAAGTAATGGATGAAGTATTTTCAAGTAGACCAGATCTTCGTGATTTTCCCATCCAGAACCCCGATGTTCAATATTACACCGACGGCAGTAGTTATGTGAAAGAAGGGATCCGCTATGCAGGATATGCAGTGACAACAATAGACAAGGTGATAGAAGCTCGGCCACTGGCGAAAGGAACATCAGCACAAAAGG
This sequence comes from Pelobates fuscus, assembly GCF_036172605.1. NCBI lineage: Eukaryota > Metazoa > Chordata > Amphibia > Anura > Pelobatidae > Pelobates > Pelobates fuscus. The sequence continues at coordinate 414,461,017 of NC_086318.1, forward strand.
CAGAATTAATAGCACTAACACGAGCGTTACAATTGGCTGAAGGTTTAAGAGTAAATATCTATACGGACTCTAAGTATGCGTTTTTAACCACTCATGCCCACGGAGCTTTGTATAAAGAAAGAGGACTACTGAATTCAGAAGGCAAAGAAATCAAGTACGCAGCTGAAATCCTACAACTATTGGAAGCAGTGTGGGAGCCGAAAGAAGTCGGTATCATACATTGTCGAGCGCATCTGAGAGGAGATGGTGATGTAACCAAGGGAAATCGGATGGCAGATAGTGCAGCTAAGCGTGCTGCTGAATCAGGAAGACAGGAGTATGTGGGGCATATAGCTGCTCTTATACCAACTCCACTGTCCCAATGGACTCCAGTTTATACAGCTCAAGAAGAGGAGTGGTTAAAGACTGAACCGGGAAAGTATTTGGAGAACAAGTGGTATCAGCTAGAAGATGGAAGAATAGTCATACCAGCATCACTAGCGGTAGAAATTGTCCAAAATTATCACAACGGGACACATTCTGGGAGAGACAGTACTGAAGAATCTCTCAGGAAACATTTCTACATACCAAGATTGTCCAACTTGACTCAGGCCATTGTACGCAGATGTGTAACGTGTGCTAAGAATAATGCAAGACAAGGACCAGTAAAGCCACCAGGAGTTCAGTTTATGGGGGGACTCCCCATGTCCGATCTACAAATAGACTTTACAGTGATGCCTAAATCGGGTGGACATCGTTACCTGCTGGTAATTGTGTGCACCTATTCAGGCTGGGTAGAAGCATGTCCTACTCGTACAGAGAAAGCAGGAGAAGTTGTGAGATTCCTGCTACGAGAAATAATACCCCGATATGGACTACCCTGTTCTATAGGATCGGACAATGGTCCAGCTTTTGTTCATCAGTGCCTACAACAACTGACTCATATGCTTGGTATAAAGTGGAGGCTTCATACTGCATATAGACCCCAGAGTTCTGGTAAGGTAGAGAGAATGAATAGAACTATAAAGAACCAGTTGGCTAAAATGTGTCAGGAAACCCAACTTAAGTGGAACGTTCTCTTACCTATAGCCTTATTGCGAATCCGCAGTACCCCTACCAGAAGGATGGGCCTCTCTCCTTTTGAAATCATGTATGGGCGACCACCTCCCGTACTTGGTAACTTAAGGGGGGACTTGAGTCAGTTGGGAGAAGGAATTACTCGGCAGCAGGTTGTAGAGTTGGGTAAGACTATGGAGGAGGTACAGAAATGGGTACAAGATAGATTACCTGTGAATATTTATCCCCCTGTTCATAGTTATCATCCAGGAGATCAAGTGTGGATTAAAGAGTGGAATAATGTACCGTTAGGGCCCAAGTGGAGAGGTCCTTATGTTGTTCTTTTGTCTACCCCTACAGCGATAAAAGTAGCAGAAGTGACTCCGTGGATACATCACTCCAGGGTTAAACCAGCAGCAGTCGATTCTTGGCAAGTTACAGCAGATCCAGAGAATCCCTGCAAGATCCGGTTGAAACGCACTACTCAGTCGGAGTAACGAGGAATTATTGTGGATTACAAATTTTATTGTTACAGGTGTGAGTGAGAAGGCCATAATAAAGCCTGTCCGCTTACCATCACATAGTGTATAAGCCAGGAAAGTCTCGAAGGGACACCTGTGAAGACGAGCAGAACTCCATTCCCTGCAGCCCTCACATCCTGGAAGCTGAGGTTCCATCGCACGGACGAAGACTGAGGATGACGGCGAAAGATGTGCTTTTGATTGTGTTTATTTATATGTGTTTTTATATTCAGGAAGGTAGAGGTACCGACACTCCTAGCTGTGAGGTATGCATTAAGACTACGAGAACAGGTAACCATATTTCCCAAACCCTAATTTGGCATTCACAATACGAATGTAAAGGAGATGTATCGAGATGTAAATACTTAAATATAGATTATAGTGTGTGCCATTTAAGAGTAGGAGAACCTAAGTGCTTCAGTCCGGAGTATCAGCCTCGTACAATTTGGTTGACTCTCAGGAATGGAGATCCTCAGGGGACCCTAATTAATAAGACGGTGTTAGAATCCGTACATTCTTCGGGTGTTCTGCTATTTGATGCGTGTAAAGCGATATCGAGTGGTAGAAAGCCGTGGAATGTATGTGGGGATCTTAGATGGGAGAGGACGTATGGGTCTAACGATAAATATATTTGTCTCAGTAGCAAAAATAAATATGTAAGTCCTAGATGCCCAAATAGAGATTATAACTTTTGCCCATATTGGTCTTGTGTGGGGTGGGCAACTTGGGGACAGACAGTAGACAAAGACATGATAGTGACTAAGTTGCCTACCAATCCATACTGTAAGTCTATGGAATGCAACCCAGTCCATATACTTATTAATAACCCCGACAAGTTCCTAGATAAGTATGGAAATTTATTTGGGTTTCAAATATACGGGACGGGTTTAGACCCTGGGACAATATTATTTATAGGGATAGAGACTGATACGGTATCCTCCCAGACTCATCAAGTATACCATTCCTTTTACGAAGAGATGAGTATAGATAATAAGATCCCCCATAATGCTAAAAACCTGTTCATCGATTTAGCTGAAAGTATTGCCGGTAGTCTTAATGTTACCAACTGCTATGTGTGTGGAGGTACTAACATGGGAGACCAATGGCCTTAGGAAGCAAAGGAGGTAATGTCCGGTTCTGAGGCAGTTCAACAATTAATATCTTCACAAGCCGATTATCAGATGAGTGTTAGAGGTAAATCTGAGTGGAGATTAAAGACCTCCATCATAGGTTATGTTTGCATAGCAAGGAAAGGAATAATGTATAATACTTCTGTAGGAGAATTAACTTGTCTAGGGCAAAAAGCTTATGATGATGATACTAAAAATACAACTTGGTGGTCGGCTTCAAATGTCTCAGAACCATCTAACCCGTTTGCTAGATATGCCAATTTAAAGGATGTGTGGTTTGATCTATCCATCACATCTACTTGGAGAGCCCCAGCAAATTTGTACTGGATCTGTGGTAAGAAAGCCTATTCGGAGCTGCCACAGGACTGGGAAGGGGCATGTGTGTTGGGTATGCTCAAACCATCCTTCTTCTTGTTACCGATTGAAACAGGTGAGACTTTAGGTGTTAAAGTGTATGATGTGAATCATAGGAAGAAAAGGGGACCCATAGAGATAGGCACCTGGGAAGATAATGAATGGCCTCCCCAGCGTATCATAGATTACTATGGGCCAGCCACGTGGGCTGAGGATGGTACCTTTGGTTATAGAACCCCTATTTATATGCTCAACCGTATTATAAGGTTACAGGCGGTGGTTGAGATTATCACTAATGAAACATCACAAGCGCTCAATCTTCTAGCGAAGCATAACACCAGGATGAGGACAGCAGTGTACCAAAATAGATTAGCCTTGGATTACCTTTTGGCAGTAGAGGGAGGTGTATGTGGGAAGTTTAACCTAAGTAATTGCTGTCTTCAAATAGATGACGAAGGGCAAGCAATAGCTGAGCTTACTAGCCATATGGTTAAACTAGCGCATGTGCCTACTCAGGTATGGAAAGGGTACAATCCAAGTAGTTGGTTTGGTAGCTGGTATGAGTGGTTTGGAGGGCTTAAGGCAGTGGTAGGTGGAGTCCTACTGATTTTACTGTTGTGTCTACTCCTACCGTGTCTTATACCCTTAGTAGTTAGGTCTGTGCAAAGCCTGATAGGAAGTATAGCAGAGAGGAAGGCTGCTGCACAGATAATGGCGATATATAAGTATAAGGCTCTAGATCAGGGAGAACCAATGCAAGAAGATGAATGTTGAAGATTCACATCATAAGATAAGTCTGGTCTGGTTCATGGTAACCTGAGGTATATGCAAACCAAGGTTAAGTGATGCCTCAAGTAATTGTGAAATATCAGAGGCATCAAAGGGGGGAATGTGATGTAATTCCAGTAAAATACAAGTTTAGCAGGCTAAGATTGCCACAAGGCATATGTATGTATATGTGTTTGTAGTATCAGTTAGTTAATAACACGTAGCTAAGATACTGTCATCACTGTACTGACCAGGTGCAGGAATGTAAGAACTGGAATTACGCGTCCCTCTCCTTTGTATCAGATGAGCCACGTGGTTAGACCGGATGGATGAGTTTAGACTCTATTCATTAAATAGGTTAAGGGTATGTGTGGGTGTAGTTAATTGTGGGAGGAGCTACAGTGCTATATAAGGAATGTACTCTATGTATTCAGGACTCAGACTTTGCTGTATTTTGGTGACGCTAGTCCCTCTGAGTCCCGATCGGTGATCCAATAAAGAATCTCTTCCTTCCTGAAGAAACCTGTGTCCATCTCTCTGTGCTTGGCTTCCGTCAGTTTCTCCGGTATCAGTGTGACGCAAAATGTCAGAAAAATTGACTTGTTCCAATGCATTATATAAGCATTACACACAAATATCACAACTAGGCTTGTGATACTTGGTTTATAAAACAGCGTTAAAAAGCCCCATAAAAAAAACAAACAAACATACAAAAGACAACCAGTTAACAGCTTTACAGCAGGATTCACCACTTAAAACAAAAATTTTAATACTGTCCAAGAACTTGGCAAACGGGTATCTCTGCCACATCCAGCACGAGGAAGTATTACATAGGTCAAAACATACGTGGATAAATGGCTGATTTTGTGTCCCCCTGAGAGCTCTATGCAGTCTTCATCTGGCCGAGAAACGTTTTAAATAAGCCTGTTAATTTCGTACATTCTGCACCAATTACCTTTTTGTTCAGTCTTTGGTTTTCTTTCTCCATTTTCAGGATCTTTGCATTCGTGCCTTCTGTGGAACCCACTGTGCTTCTGAGTTCTTCCAGAGTACTCAGCAGAGTTTGGTTCTCCATCTCCAGCTTCAGAAGTCTGCTTGACGTGAGCTCATTCACCTCGTGTCCAAGGGATTTCTGTGGAGCTGCAGAACATAGAACATTCACAATCAACATTTCTACCATGTGTCAACAGCAAAACAGAAATGTAAAACATCCTAAAAACAACAACACACAACCCAAAATAAAACAGTTGACAGACCAATAATAAATGTTTTAATACCATACCAACCATTAAGACTAGAACAGGGTGTAGGCAAGGTCTTAAACCCCTTCTATCATACATCAGAAACGTTCGATGCCAGATTGAAGAGTAGAGAATGCTTTAAGTTGCTAAACAGACTTTCTAACTATAAATTGGGAGACATCTGGAATCTTTTTACATTCCTCCAGGGTTATTAGGTAAAGCGAGAATTCAAAGAGAATTTCAAATTTGAGGCCACAGTTGCTGAACTGATAGCATAGTTGGCTTAGAGAATTAGAAAAAGAATTAAAATGTACTTTGAATTTTCTTTTTAGTGAATAAGCCTGCTAGCGTAAGGAAGTTCTGGTACTTTTTTTTACACTCAATAAAATGACAGTACTGGAATCGTTTTTCCCTTATCTAGGTGCATACAGAAAATGTTTTAAGATCGTGTATGGAGGGAGTGACCGGGTGTGTGAGGGGGCTGTGACAGCGTATGTGAGGGGGCTGTGACAGGCCTTGTGGGGGGGGGAGGCTGTGACAGGGCTTGTGGGGGGGGGGGCTGTGACAGGGTTTGTGGGAGGAGGCTGTGACAGGGTTTGTGTTGTTTTTTAGGGAGACAGGGTGGGGATGGTTGTTGCAAGGTGTGGGTAGGAAGGCTGTGAGGTGGGTAGGGGGTCTGTGAGTGGGTAGGGGGTCTGAATGGTGGGTAGGGTTTCTGTAAGATGGATAGAGGGGCTGTATGGTGGGTAGGGGGGCTCCCTGACTCACTGACAGACACACACACACATTCATTGACAGACACACACAGATAGATATACACACACACAGACATTTTAAAAACTGGGCAGACTAGATGGGCCGAATGGTTCTTATCTGCCGCCACATTCTATGTTTCTATGTAAAATCCACCCAGCCTCCCTACCTTTGGGAGAGCTGGGTGGATTTTGGGGCTGCTGGCCGGGCTGTTTGGGCAGAAAGGCAGGCTGGCGGTCAGTTGTGGTCCAAGCGGGCGCTCAGCTGAGTTCCAGCTGGCACATTCTGACTACCGGCATCACTCTGCGGCGTGTGAGGGAGCTGAGCAGGGAGAGCTCACAAATCAACGCTCCCTCGCCACCCGCCTGGACTTCAACCGCCGCCTGCCCTGAGGCTAACAAGGCAAATGCCTCGCGGGCAAACTAATGGTAACAGTGTTCCTGCACTGTACACAGTAATGGAACCCTTTAACTCTAGATTAGGAATTTAGCAGAACCTTTTAATTAATAGATTAAAAGAGAGTGTTGGAACCTTTTATTCCTCTCCTTTTTATTTAGAAGAAAACATTAACCATACCTCTGTTTTACTTCGTGTACGTGAATACAAGAACCCTGAAAACAATACAAGTGACTGGACCAAGAGGTACATTACAATAAAATATATTTCATCCTTTGATAGAAAATTGTGATATTAAACTACTTAGTTGACAAAATCCATTACAAATGGATCTCTGAACACATCTGCACGTACTTTCCCCATTCGTTCGAATTTAAGTACGCAAGAAATATTACAATCTGAACCTATGTTTAACTAAAGCCAGTCTAGGATTTGCAAGCCTCTTACTTTCAGGGAGATCACTGGTTTTAGATAGCTGTTCCAGCTCCCAGCCAAGATGTAAAGACTCATCCATACTTTGTTTTTGGGCCATTTCCAGAGACATGTTTTCCTCCATAAGTTCTTCAATTTTTTTTCTGTCCATGTCCCGCTCCTAAAATGATAAATTCACTGCTAGTAGGATAACAAAACCAAACAAAACCCAAGTATACACACTAACATGACCGACTGTACTTTCCCAACCATGAAAGAGTTACAATAACTTTTTTGGGATGGAAGTTATTTTAGTCATTTTTAGATCAAGCTGAATTGCTATTGTCATTGTGCACTTATCCCAATGACTCAGACACCATCATTTTTTTCAGGCAGTCTGAGTCACGAAGCGAAGATTCTAAATTCAGCTTTGAATGTACTGTTAACGCTCCACATAAGAACAGATATTATACATTCTTCTAAGTTACTGCGGCGTAATATTATCAAGATAACAATGGACTTTGATCTGTTCTTACCATCTCCATGTCATGAAATTTAGCTTTAAACTGTAAGTTTTCCTTCTCTAACTCATGTAGTTTATCCGATCGGGCTCGTGCACCTTCCAGTTGGTCTTCTAACATTGACTTGGTTTCCAAAAGCACTTGATTGTCTTCTTTCAATTCCTTAGAAAAAACGAACATGGTTATTATATCTAAAATTATGCATGGTTTTCCATATCCATTTCCATAGCAATAACAAAAAATACAGAAGAGATCTAGACAAAGTAATAATTAAACATTAGTAGAAGTCTAAAAAGAGCAAACAATCCAGCAGCGGAACTACGCCGGTGCAGACACAGCCACATAAGCCTGCATGCTCTGGGGGCCCATACGCAGAGTGCCACGTGATGGCAAAAGTGTTAACAGCTCAAACGGCCCCTGTGATATCGACAGCAATGGGAGGAAGTGGCAGACATTCACTTCCTCCCAGCTAACACCGAGCACAGCACTGGAGGATGGCAGAGAGGAGGGGCGTAGAGTGGGAAATCCTCTGGCTCCCAACACCAATAGCCTATATATATCGGAGGCCTGGGAGTCTGAGGGTTTTGCACAGTATCTTAGCTTTTCCAAGAACTGCACTCTTCTGGACTTTGATCTCAGATTTCCCACCAGGAATCCGTTGAAGCCACTCCCCCAACTGGGAGTCAGAGCCCTGAGTGCTCCTATCACAACTGGGACTACTACTGATTTTGCTTTCCAAATCCTTTCTATTGATCTGATGCTGAGTACCTGTTCCTGTGCTGCGAGGATTAGTGCCTCAGTGCGGTCTTTCAGTCTTGCCTTTTCCAACCACTGGTAGGATTTTGTCATGTGAGCCATCTGCTGGTGGTACACCCCATGTAGAGGTTTGTCTTGCTATGGAATCTCCTCCTTTCTGTATATTCTATCTGTTGAAGTGTCATGCTTTCCCTTAACAGTTCATCTTTGGGAGACATCTTCATGATGTACTTGCATGCTCTGTGTGTCATCGAGGACTGTGGCCTTGTGGCCAGTGTACATTCTCTGGGTGCTGGATTTCAGGTGGAATCCTCCATTCATAGTGTGTAGTTTCCGGGACTTGACATCCATGATGACTAGTTCTCCTCTTGGCCTGGTTATTATTCCAACTGGGTACATGATGACTAGTAGGGCATACGTGTTGATGGCTTGGAACTTGTTTTTGCCGTGGAGTTGGGACTTCCAGATCTGTCTGACTATCTGGAGGTACTTGGATGTTCCTATCCTTCTTGTCTCTTCCTCATGATTGTCATGTGTTTGTTGTACCCCCAGGTACTTGTAGCTGTCATATGTGGTGAGATCACCTGCCTCCTCACATATACACACACACTCATAATTTAAAAAGTTACACACATAATTGTATATAAAAATGTATTTCAATGTTAACTTACCTCAACTCTAGCCTTGTAAAATTCAATGTCATGCATTCTCTCTTTATAGCGATTCACTTCACTTTCAAGCTTTTCCACTCGGATAGCCTTTTCCCTGAGTGCATCTAATTCATCTCGGTAAACTCTTGCAGACCGAGCATCTCCAAGTAAATTCATATTCTGGGGATATCAAAGGAGAAATGAAACATAGTTTGACCCATATTGCGTCTAAGCAGTGTGGGGCTAGTAGAGTCAAGCAACTGGCCTTCAAAAGACTGAAAAAAGTCATAATATGTTTCTGAACCAAAATCCCTACAAGCCATTATAGAAGCTACAAATGTCATATTAATAAAATGTAACTGTAAAGATTTTGCAGATATATTTGGAAAAATATAAAATAAAATGTAACTCTAAATACCAATGAGAGGCTTTCTATTGTCTATTAATTTCCCAAATTTGTTTGTGTTAGGTTTGTACAGTTTACAATTGGATAATTTTGTACGGTTTATTTAACAACATTATCATTCACTTTAACATTCCATTGCTCAATAACATAAAATAATTAACCAACATTTCTACATTTAACTTTAACTAGTTTTCAACTACGTCCTGGTGTACCGACATTACAATAAGGTTACAAATATCCAAACTAAAACCATTACAATACAAAATCCCTTGTTCGGTGCTTTAGTATGTGAAAATATTTCACAATGGCTTAGTCATATAGGATTATTGTAAAATATAATAAGGCTAACCTCCTGTTGAAGTCGTTTTAGCTCTGCCTCCAGTTGTGCGGCTTCCTGCTTACTGTCCAAAACTTGCTCTGTTTTTTCTTCTCTAGAAAAGATTTCAAAATCATATACGTCAATGTGTTCCTCAAATATTCCCTTTTATTTGCTCCTTTTTCGATCAGTGACTGACACAGGATTGTGTTGTGTTTTAGATTATTTTACAAAGCTCTCGTGTTTGGAAGGCATTTTTGGTATCTTCTTGTGTAAATGGCTTATTGAATGTGCCAACAACAGACTCTTCATCCTCATCACAACGGGTCAATCAATAAAAATAGAATACTAAAATCTTATGCTACCGCTTTCTCTGGTAATATGTCTCCTACCATATCACTCAGTAAAAGAGCTTAAAATAAGCAGACATTTAAAAGGCCTAGAGAAAATGTCTCAGCAAAACGTATGGAAATATTTACCAGCTGAAGATGTGCCCAGTTTATGGCCACGCACATATCTACAATAGGTCATAGAGGAATAAAAGTTGTGGGATTGTTCGAGCTATGTTGAGAAAAAAGTCTCCATTTCCTCACAGAGCAAGAAATAAACTACATTATCATTATGAAGATTTTCCAAAGTGCAGTAAATAAAGTAAAGATTAATCTGCACATAAAACAGAGGGCAGAGACATGCTGGATAAAATAAATAGTGGGCATAGAACACAGAAGAAAGGAAAGTATAATGGAGACAGATATAAGCTGGGAGAAGAAAGGAAGGTGCAGTTTGCTTGGAGAGATATATAGGCTGGGAGAAATCTGTATACTTTAACAGAGAAGGCCAGGCTGGCTAAACAACTAAAAGAATGAGGATAGGATGGAGGCACACGCATCACAGGCAACAGCAGGGAGACAGTGGTAGGATAGAGAAATACAAGAGTAGGACGAAGGTTTGTAAAATTATAGCAGGATGAAGATCTAACCCCAGATAGAGGCAGGATAGATAGGTTTAGGGTGAAGGTCCGTAGAATGGACACAAACAGGGGCAGGGTAAATGTCTGTAGAATGTACACCGGGGCAGGGTGAGGGTGCGTAGAATGGATACAAATAAGAGCTATGTAAAGGTCTGTTGTATTAAAAAAGGGGAACAATGAAGGTCCATAGAATGGACACAAATAGAGGCCGGGTGAAGCTGCGAAAAAGGGACACAGATAAAGGCATGGTGAAGGTGTGAAGAATGAATGCAGATAGAGGCAGAGTGAAGGTCCATAAAAGGGAAACAAGTATAGGCAAGATGAAGGTGTGTAGAATGGACACAGATAGAGGCAGAGTGAAGGTCCATAAAAGGGAAACAAGTATAGGCAAGATGAAGGTGTGTAGAATGGACACAGATAGGGGTAAGATGAAGGTGTGTAGAATGAACACTGATAGGGGTAAGAGGAAGGTGTGTAGAATGGACACAGATAGAGGCAGAGTGAAGGTCCATAAAAGGGAAACAAGTATAGGCAAGATGAAGGTGTGTAGAATGGACACAGATAAGGGTAAGATGAAGGTGTGTAGAATGAACACTGATAGGGGTAAGATGAAGGTGTGTAGAATGAACACTGATAGGGGTAAGATGAAGGTGTGTAGAATGGACACAGATAGGGGTAAGATGAAGGTGTGTAGAATGAACACTGATAGGGGTAAGATGAAGGTCCGTAGAATGGACACAAACAGGGGCAGGGTAAATGTCTGTAGAATGTACACCGGGGCAGGGTGAGGGTGCGTAGAATGGATACAAATAAGAGCTATGTAAAGGTCTGTTGTATTAAAAAAGGGGAACAATGAAGGTCCATAGAATGGACACAAATAGAGGCCGGGTGAAGCTGTGAAAAAGGGACACAGATAAAGGCATGGTGAAGGTGTGAAGGACTGCAGATCGGAGCAAGGTGAAGGTGTGTAGAATGAACACAGATAGAGGCAGAGTGAAGGTCCATAGAAGGGAAACAAATATAGGCAAGATGAGGGTCTGTAGAATGGACACAGATAGGGGCAAGATGAAGGTGTGTAGAATGGACACTGATAGGGGTAAGAGGAAGGTGTGTAGAATGGACACAGATGGGGACAAGATGAAGGCCTGTAGAATGGACACAGATAGGAGCAAGATGAAATCCTGTAGAATGGACAGAGATAGGGGGCAAGATGAAGGTCTGTAGAATGGACAGATAGGGGCAAGATAAAAGTCCGTAGAATGGACACAAACAGGGGCAGGATAAATATCTGTAGAATGTAAACCGGGGCAGGGTGAGGGTGTGCAGAATGGACACAAATAAGAGCTATGTAAAGGTCTGTTGTATTAACAAAGGGGAATGGTGAAGGTCCATAGAATGTACACAAATAGAGGCCGGGTGAAGCTGCGAAGAAGGGACACAGATAAAGGCATGGTGAAGGTGTGTAGAATGAATGCAGATAGGGGCAATATGAAGGTCTGTAGAATGGACACAGATAGGGGTAAGATGAAATCCTGTAGATTGGACACAGATAGGGGGCAAGATGAAATCCTGTATATTGGACACATATAGGGGCAAGATTAAATCCTGTAGAATGGACACAGATAGGGGCAAGATTAAATCCTGTAGATTGGACACAGATAGGGGTAAGATGAAATCCTGTAGATTGGACACAGATAGTGGCAAGATTAAATCATGTAGAATGGACACAGATAGGGGCAAGATTAGATCCTGTATATTGGACACAGATAGGGGCAAGATGAAATCCTGTAGATTGGACACAGATAGGGGGCAAGATGAAATCCTGTAGATTGGACACAGATAGGGGGCAAGATGAAATCCTGTAGATTGGACACAGATAGGGGCAAGATTAAATCCTGTAGAATGGAAACAGATAGGGGCAAGATTAAATCCTGTATATTGGACACAGATAGGGGCAAGATGAAATCCTGTAGATTGGACACAGATAGGGGGCAAGATGAAATCCTGTAGATTGGACACAGATAGGGGCAAGATTAAATCCTGTAGAATGGAAACAGATAGGGGCAAGATTAAATCCTGTATATTGGACACAGATAGGGGCAAGATGAAATCCTGTAGATTGGACACAGATAGGGGGCAAGATGAAATCCTGTAGATTGGACACAGATAGGGGCAAGATTAAATCCTGTAGAATGGACACAGATAGGGGCAAGATTAAATCCTGTAGATTGGACACAGATAGGGGCAAGATTAAATCCTGTAGATTGGACACAGATAGGGGCAAGATTAAATCCTGTAGATTGGACACAGATAGGGGGCAAGATGAAGGTCTGTAGAATGGACAGATAGGGGCAAGATTAAATCCTGTAGATTGGACACAGATAGGGGCAAGATTAAATCCTGTAGATTGGACACAGATAGGGGCAAGATTAAATCCTGTAGATTGGACACAGATAGGGGGCAAGATGAAGGTCTGTAGAATGGACAGATAGGGGCAAGATGAAAGTCCGTAGAATGGACACAAACAGGGGCAGGATAAATATCTGTAGAATGTAAACCGGGGCAGGGTGAGGGTGTGTAGAATGGACACAAATAAGAGCTATGTAAAGGTCTTTTGTATTAACAAAGGGGAATGGTGAAGGTCCATAGAATGTACACAAATAGAGGCCGGGTGAAGCTGCGAAGAAGGGACACAGATAAAGGCATGGTGAAGGTGTGTAGAATGAATGCAGATAGGGGCAATATGAAGGTGTGTAGAATGGACACAGATAGGGGCAAGATGAAGGTCTGTAGAATGGACACAGATAGGGGCAAGATGAAGGTCTGTAGAATGGACACAGATAGGGGCAAGATGAAGGTCTGTAGAATGGACACAGATAGGGGCAAGATGAAGGTCTGTAGAATGGACACAGATAGGGGCAAGATGAAGGTCTGTAGAATGGACACAGATAGGGGCAAGATGAAGGTCTGTAGAATGGACACAGGTAGGGGCAAGATGAAGGTCTGTAGGATGGACACAGATAGGGGCAAGATGAAGGTCTGTAGGATGGACAGATAGGGGCAAGATGAAGGTCTGTAGGATGGACACAGATAGGGGCAAGATGAAGGTCTGTAGGATGGACACAGATAGGGGCAAGATGAAGGTCTGTAGGATGGACACAGATAGGGGCAAGATGAAGGTCTGTAGGATGGACACAGATAGGGGCAAGATGAAGGTCTGTAGAATGGACATATATAGGGCAAGGTAAAGGTATGTGTATGCATACAGAGGCAGAGTGAAGGTGTGTAGAATGGACACCGATAGGTGCAGGGTGAAGATCCGTAGAATAAACACATTTAGGGCAAGGTGAAGGTATGTGTAAGGCATACAGGGGCAGAGTGAAGATCCACAGAATGGACACAAATAGGGCAAGGTGAAGGTATGTGTAATGTACACATGGGCAGAGTGAAGGTGTGTAGAATGGACACCGATAGGGGCAGGGTGAAGATCCGCAGAATGGACACAAATAGGGGCAAGGTGAAGATATGTGGAGTGTACACAGGGGTAGAGTGAAGAACCTTAAAAGGCAGGGGCAATTTGAGGGTCTGTAGAATGGAAGCATACAATCTAATAAAAAGTGAATTTGAAAATCATATATTTATAAAAAAAAAAACTAAAACAGGCAGACACACAAATAAAACAAAACAAATCTAGATACATTCTACAAGGGAACTAAAGTTACTGAGCAGTAGACAGACTTCATTAAAGTGCATCAGGAAACAAGTAGTGTAAATTAATCAATTTGTGACTCCAACTGAACAAACAATGCTCTCATCTAATATTCATTTTTACAGTCGCGTCGGGGGGCTGATTACAAAACTGTAACCCCTTCAGACTCTACTAAAACAATAAAAGCACCAACGACGCTACACCGGAAATCATTAAGGGTCTGCTAGCACAGAAAGGGTGAGATTATAATAGAATTCAAACTCCAGCAGTCGTAAGATTTCTAATTAGAGGTTTTTATCTCCAGACTGAGAAGGACTGAACCAAATTATGTGGAGCACATTGGCGTTTCATGTTTAGACTATCTATTAAGTGCCAATCATAGTAATAACTGCAATCTTTAGGCCAATTTCCTTAGTGCAGCTGTGAGTGTGGAATATGAGAGGAGGCTCCCACGAGAACAGACATTAAAAAAGTGAAGTCTGATGAAAAATACGACAGTTCCCCGCTTCCAGCACCGGCGTCGATGCCAGAGAAAGGAGGGGGAAAAAAAAACAACAACCCACAAACACCACGGTTATAATTTTTTGCTTAGATACTTTTAAAACTAGTTTATTGCTTAATGTATTAACTGAACAATCAACGCATTTAGGCAACTTTTCTGCATATTACAGCTGGTTACTATTGGGTTTTTCATTAATATAGAATGTTTAGAAAAAAATAAAAAATATTATTTTATGCTAGGTCTTTGAATTTGTTCATTTTTTTGAATATTTCACTAAATGTTGTTTTATTTTATCATGAACTGCATCTGCTTTCTACATGATTTTGGGTATAGCCGGCGTACCCCTTGTTATTCTGCTGAATTAGTTCATGCTGGGATTGACTACGTTCTTTGGATGCTGTAGTCCACTGTCCACTAACTTCTGAGAATTTATATTAATTTCAAATATGTTGTGTGCATCGTGATACATTTACATTGTGGCTATGTGGAGCGAATCTGGCTGGATACTGGGATTATTTCTGGATTCCTTTTTTTTGTGTTTATAAATTCTTATTTTTGCTTAAATATAGCAAGACGGTATTGTTTCAGTTCATCACAAGTCAATATTTTTTATTTTGTACAAAATATCTTAAATGTAACAAAATGGAACAGATTATTTCATATAACTTATAAACAACAAAACAAAAACAAGCAAATAATAGAAATAATATAAACAGAAAACAGAATCCAATACAAAGAAAAAAATCTCCAAATAAATCCAAACATTTTAAAGGGACACGACAGTCACCAAGAAGAACTTTAGCTTAATTAAGCAGTTTTGGTGCATAAATCAATCATTCGTTGGCAGTCTCACAGCTCATTTCTTTGCTATTTAGGAGTTAAATCACTTTGTGTAAGCAGTCCTAGCCACACCTACCTGCATGTGACTTGCACAGCCTTCCTACACATTTTCTGTAAAGAGAGATCTAATATTTAAACATCGTTTACTGCACAGTCTGTTTAATTTAATTTATTATCTCCTGCTCTGTTAATAGCCTTCTAGACCCTGCAGAAGCGTTCTGCGTGTGATTAAAGTTCAGTCTACAGAGCAGGAGAGAGCTGCGTCAGTCACAGCCAGGGGAGATGTGGGGCTAGGGCTGCATAAGTGGCAGAGAATTGACCTATGAGACTGCAGAGACAAAACCTATACCCACGTAACGGCTTCATTAAGCTAAAGCTGTTTTGATGTCTATAGTATCCCTTTAAACAAACCCAATGCTACAATATATATCTATAGGTTTCCCAACTAATTATAAAATCATCATGACTAACAATCTTTAGTTTCTCATTGACCCTAGGATTCCATAACCGAAAAATATTTTATTAAAACAGAATTGCGAAATC
Organism: Pelobates fuscus; assembly: GCF_036172605.1. Classification (NCBI taxonomy): domain Eukaryota; kingdom Metazoa; phylum Chordata; class Amphibia; order Anura; family Pelobatidae; genus Pelobates; species Pelobates fuscus. The sequence goes on from NC_086318.1 coordinate 414,476,839, forward strand.
TTATTTTAATTGCAAATCTATTTGAAAACAAATAAATACATTTTAACACCAAAATAAGAATGTAGGCCAGAAGGTTAGAGTTATTTGTGTCCATAAATGACTTTCTCCAAGGATATCCTTGGAAACATCTCATTGTATCATTTCTGATAAAGTACTTTGTTTTTATTATTGTGGCTGCATTATATCTAACAGACAGGCTATGAAAAACAGTTCAAGGAAAACGTTTCAACAGGCTCTTAAAGCGACACTGTCACCTCCCCACTCTCTGCACAGTTAGTAATTCATAAAGATAAAATCATTAGGAAATATTCATAATGACTATTTTGGAGTTTCACTGAAATAGGTTCAGGTAAGTAAATCTCACCTTTCCCTGTCCTACACCCCAGCCTCCGATCCACTAGAATTATGCAAAATCCCCAGTGCCGCCCTTTAAACAAACACTCTACTGCCTAAAAAATCCATAACACTATTTAGTTCATAAAAATGCATGCATTTAATTATGCATTTTTTTTTCATTGGGGGTATTTCTAGAAACATCTTGCAAAAGCTGCTGAACTCTAGTCTACAGCCTTTGCAAGCCCTCCCCTTCTAACCCCGCCCAGACATTCTGTGGCTGTCCAATCACAGACTTTCCAATTCAGCTCAATGAGAAGTCTTTGTAAGGTAGGTGCTCTGGGCAATTGCTGCCTCTTGAGTTTAGATCCACTGAGCTAACCAAACCAGGAAGTAACAGAACCAGTGGTCTGACTGACTGGGATGTGACAAGGTTAATTTATAAACATGCCAAGTTCTATTCAATTCTGCACTTTGTAAAATAAAAATGAGAACACAACCTTTCATGCATTAAGCACTCCAGTAAGCGAACATGCTTGGAGTGTTGTTTTAAGTACTGATTGGCACAGGGTGGCCAAAATGGGGTAGCAATGAGATTTCCGCATCCTGATGTGTAAACAGATACAAAGTATTTCTTGTTTTTCTGGCTAAGGTAATGCTTAGAGTTGGCTGGGATAATATACAATTATAAAGTATTTGTAAAATTGAGGGGGGAAATTCTATTTTTTTATTGTTATAATACTTCTATTTATAAATCGTATTACAGTAATTATACTTTATTCTTAACCAAATACCAGGAATATTACATTTAGATATTACTCATATCTGGGGGGAAAATATGACTCCATAGTTTAGCACTCAAGTCCTATATATAACATTTTTTACCAGGAAGGATACATTGAGCTTTCTCTCCTTCTCAAGTATGTCTGGTATAATCTCAAGAATTATTGTCAAATGTAGAGTCCAACGCCCATTTGAATATTTAGCATCTATGCAAGATATTGTTGGTTTATTACAGAATAAAAGAAGTACATGGCTGTGCCATTAACCACATTCCCTGGGCCACTAACCACAATGTTTCTTAATAGGCACACAGAAGCAGAGAGTGAGAGTTTATGGAGCAAAACTAATTATTACGAAGGAACTAAAGCAGATTAATAATAAAAATATCCACACAGCATACTGTGATCTAACCTAAACATTGCATCCACCGTGTGCAAGAGCCACTTTATAAAAAAAAACCTCAAAGCTTTGACATTTTCCAAGAGGCCGTGTGCATTCTTGACTTTACCATTGGTTTTGAAATCACACCACCAGTTATATTTAATTAGAAGGATTGTCCATCATAGAGGACCGCTCTTCAGCACACAGAGAATACATTTTGATGTATACCATTAACCAAGTGGCCCTAGAAATGTAGAATTAAATATAGTTTTTAATAAAACTGTTGTTTTTCCCCCTGTGTAAACTGCACTCATAATCTGCAGATTATGAAAATGAAAACCTAGTTTTAATAAGAATTCCAAAAGTAAATTATTATGGTATGAATTTTTTTTTCTTCTTTCTAATGAAAAATGTAACTTTTTTTTTTTTTTTAGCAATTTTGTGTTATTGGGAATGCTTTTGGTAGTAGAGTAAAGTGAAAAATTTTATGCTAATGAACACACTTCTCACAGTTCCGTAAAAGTTTGTTTTTCAATTATTTTCAAGAGTTATGGTGGGGATATTTTTTGTCCTAAGCAAAATTTCCAATTGACAATCAATTATGATAATAATTATAAAAACAGATATGAAATGACAATGCACATATTAAAAAAAAGAAATGCATCCCCCCCCTCCACAAGTACATAAAAATAAGCCTGCAGATTTTTCATTTAAAATTGTGAGCTAGTGTCAGATGTACGTGTCACTCTTTTAGGGAATACTCACAGCTCCTGCCTCAGGCGTCTTATTTTAGCTTTGGCGTCCGCCAGTTCTACTGACAGGTGCTGTCTGCTCTCTGTGCGTCTCATTCCTGGGGATCCTGACGGAGACTGTGCTGATGTAGACAGAGGTGCGAAGTGGAGAGAGTCCCTCTCCTCTGCGAGCTCGATAATGGTCTGTGAAAATTCACAGCAATTAGAACCACACAGAGTTTGTGATTGCAGAGGACAAAATCCAAAACTAATAATAACTAATAAAAAAAACAAAAAAACTAAATCTAATCAACTGACCAACAAGCCTCCCTCTTATTTCATATACTTGTTTTTGGGATAGCTTAATGTACTTAAGAACTCTTGACTTTCATTACTGTAAGCATTTTCTCAGGATTACCCTATTTCAAGACTTGCGATTGCGAGCGCTAGAGCTAGTTAAGAGTTCTCAAACACACTCTTGTAAGGTCATCCATCCGGGAGGGGGGGCACTCCAGGAGCCTATAGTGCCAGGAAAACGGGTTTGTTTTCCTGGCACTATAGGATCCCTTTAAGGATTCCCATAACATTTCAACATATTGGCAGGGATTGCATGAGGTTAATTTCAACTAAAACAATGATGGCTAAAAGTAATAATAATTGAGCTAGTTTGTTATGGTTACACAGCCCACATTTTAGAACGTGGAACGTTGTGGACTTTTCTTTTTAAGCCAATCTTTATTGCAATTTTTTAAGAAAAGAATGGAACAAAGTAAATGAAAATGAAAAAAAGTGGATAATGCAATGTTTGGGGTGTTTGTGTATAAAATGCATTTTTGCAAATGAATAAAGGAATAAGGGGATACAAATAATAATTGTATTACCAGTACAAATGGTAATACAAATAATTATTAAACATTTTTTTCTGTTTTCCTTTGGTATTTAACTCCTGTACTAATACTATTATGTACTAATGTACGGGAGAACCGATTGTTTGGTAATTGCCATATTTTTTTTTTTGTTCACAGTAGAACAAAGAAGAGAGGTAAGGCAATTACAAGTAATTAATTAAAAAACTAATTGGAATCTGGTAGCTGCAGTGATTGAATCGCACGCTCTTGCTAATTAAGCAGTAATAACTAACAATTTTAATACTTGGAATAACACGAGGGGACACACAATGGGTCAGGGGTCCAAATAACTAGAGAGATCCTTGGAATTATCTTCAGCCCAAGAGAATACCATGACAGCCAATGTTGAATAAAACTTGCCCATTTTTGTGGTGAGCCATTTGCTTTGTTTTAGTGTGTTTTTATTTACATATATATAATCCTGTAAGTTGCAACACTGAAAAGCTTACAATGGGACTGGCACCTCCTTAGTGAGGGTTAAGGCATGTTTAAAAATTGTTTAAGTTATTTGCTCCCATTAAGATATTTAGCTCAACTCCCATTGCACAGATGTAAGGTAAAACATCTAAGATCAGGAAGTATTACTTTACTGAGAGGGCAGTGGCGTACACATGACCTATGGGGCCCCGGTGCGAAAATTGATCCGTGGGCCCCCCCAACCCCCCGCGCTTACTCTGGCGGGCCGGGGACGCAACACATTGCGGCGGGCACCTGGTCGCAGGGGTTGCAGGGCTGCGAATCCTGCGACCGCGGTATGTACGCCAGTGCATGCAGATGCACACACACTTAAAGGACCACTACAGACACCCAGATCACATCAACTCAATGAAGTGGTCTGGGTGTCAGGTCCCTCTAGTTTTAACCCTGCAGTTGAAAACATAGCAGTTTCAGAGAAACTGCTATGTTTCACTGAGGGTTAATCCAGCCTCTATTGGCTGTCTCACTGACAGCCGCTAGAGGCGCTTCCGCGATTCTAAGACACTGAACGTCCATAGAAAAGCATTGAGTAATGCTTTCCTATGGGCGGTTTGAATGCGTGCGCGGCTCTTGACGCGCATGCGCATTCGGAGCTGAGAGGCGGAGGGATCCCCTGCGCCAAGGGAGTCCGGCGCTGGAGAAAGGTAAGTGCTGAAGACACACACACACTCACGAACAGACGCATACACACTAGCTAACAGACACACACATTTACTGACAGTGACACACTCAGCGACAGACATACATACACACTCACTTACAAAACATACACTCTCACTGACAAACACACTCACTAACAGACATCAAACAGACTCACTAACACACACAAACACACTCAGTAACATACACACACAGTAACACACTCACTGACACTCACTAGCAGTCACACACTCAACAGACACACTCACTCACTGACACTAGCAGACACACACACACTCACACTAGCACTCACACTAACACACACAAACACACTCAGTAACAGACACACACAGTAACACACTCACTGACACTCACTAGCAGTCATACACTCAACAGACACACTCACTCCCTGACACTAGCAGACACACACACACACACTCACACTAGCACTCACACTAACACTCACTAGCAGTCACAAACACTCTAACACACACTCACACACACACTCACACTAACACTTACACACACACTCACACTAACACTTACACACACTCACACTAACACACACACACACGTTTTTTTTTTTTTTATTTAATCCCCCCAGCCTCCTTACCTTTTGGAGTGCTGAGGGGTTCCCTGGGGTCCAGTGGTGCTGCTGGGCTCCTGGGGGGGCCGGTCACCCGGCGGGCAGTCAGGCTGGCGGGCGCGCGAGGGAGCACTCTCCCCTGAGTGCTTCCTCTTCAGCTCCCTCGCGCCGCGTACTGATACCGGCGCCGGAAGATGACGTCATCTTCCGGCTCCGGTATCAGTGCGGTGCGCGAGGGAGCTGAAAAGGAAGCACTTAGGGGAGAATGCTCCCTCGCGCGCCCGCAGGACCGGCCGTGGGGTGACAGCAGGGCCAGCCTCGGGGGGCCCGGAGGTGGCCGGCTCTAGGGCCCCCCAGGAGAAGAGGCTGGCCAAGTGGCTACATACCGGGTCGCAGGGGCGGCCGGGCGACCCTGGTATGTACGCCACTGTGAGAGGGTAGTGGATGCATAGAATAGCCATCCGGCTGAAGTGGTAGAGGTTAACACAGTGAGGGAGTTTAAGCATGCGTGGGATAGGCAAAAGGCCATCCTAGATATAAGATAAGGCCAGGGACTAATGAAAGTATTTAGAAAATTGGGCCGACTAGATAGGCCAAATGGTTCTTATCTGCCGTCACATTCTATATTTCTATGTATCGTTTTTCCATTAAAGGACCACTATAGTGCCAGGAAAACAAACTCGTTTTCCTGGCACTATAGGGTCTTTAGGTCCCCCCCATCCTCAGGGTCCCACTCTCGCCGGGCTGAAGGGGTTAATCACTTACCTTTACCTCTCCTCCCTCTTCCGGCGTCAGCGCCAGCTGCGCGCGCATTCAATCAGTCCATAGGAGAGCATTCCTTAATGCTTTCCTATGGATGTCAGTGTCTTCTCACTGTGATATTCACAGTGAGAAGCGCGGAAGCACCTCTACCGGCTGTCAATGAGACAGCCACTAGAGGGTGGATTAACCCTAATGTTTCTCTGAAACGGCTAGGTTTACTGCTTCAGTAAACATAACCCTAGACCCTAGTTAACCCTAGAGGGACCTGGCACTCAGACCACTTTATTGAGCTGAAGTGGTCTGGGTGCCGATAGTGGTTCTTTAATTTGTGCTTTACCAGGATTACCAATGGAAGCCACCAATGGACTCAGGAAGGCTCATTAATTTGCTCTACTCGGTTTGTGAGATACAAAAATAACAGAATGTGTAACACCCACCATGTGGTGCCTTAGAATCAGGAGAGGATTCATGCCAAGATGTGGAGTTAACCCACCCTCCATTGGTCCTGGAATTTTACTGACATAACAGTTAGTACTCTAAATTGTCATATCTATATATATATATATATATATATATACACACACATTCCACAAATAAATATAAAACCACGCTATGAAATTGGAAATGCTGTCACCATGTATAATATATCCAGCTAGTTATCAAATTCTGCCTCTCCCAGGACAAGCACTTCATAGGTTTAAAGAATGATTCATCAAGTACTTTAACAAGAATTCATAGTGCTCGTCAGAGTGGTGAATTAACAGCCGCTAGGTAATAACACATTAGTTATCACAAGCCATGAAAGGGAGTCTGATTAAGACATTGCAACATGTATCCCACCACATTACTAGCATTAAAGAGCCTCACAGAGTAGACACACGCACCACTTAACTTCTTACAATAAATTCCCTTTAAATAGATCCAATGCTGTTTTGCACAATAAAATTATCCACCCAATTCTATATATATATATAGCTTTTTTATTATGTGCTATTTTCAAGATATTTTGTGCATAAGAAGGGATTAATTAAAATTATGAGCTTATTTTCCTGGTTGAAACAGACATTTTTTTATACAGCCCCTTCATCACAGATCTCTCTTAATGTACATTGGCTATGCCATGTATCTCATGATAAGAATGATTTGCTAACTCCTTGAAGGAGTTATTCAAGCGGTTTATGAGGAATAACCACTTTGCAAAATCAGAACCCAAACACAGGATATATGAACACATGCATTATTGATTGTACATGGTTGAGCTGGGACTGCAGCATGCATTAGTTGAGATACTTAGACATGGTCTACTGGACAGCAAACAATGGACCAAGGAAAGATCTCCAGGAAGTACCTCTGACTGGTCATCCCGCTCATCGACTAGCCTTTTTAAATGGAATGCAGTGCTTTTAAGAAGAGAATCTACATCTTCTGGAGACAAATCTGCTGCATCCATTAGTTGCAGGTCAAACACGTTTTCCTGATTGTGCGTCACCTTACAGAAAGTAGACATAAGCAAATCATTATCTGCACAAGTAACTTGCAGTCATTATTGATAAATAAAACACACACACACACAGAACCCAAAACATTGTACTGTGAACTAAAAGCAGATATATTATCAGTCCAAATGCATACGGAGAGAAACATATTGCCAAATTGCTCCCAAAAGAAGTCTTGGTGCAGCTCAACACGCCATACCTCTCTTTAGAGGTTTCATATGCCTTTACCAACAAGCTGTGACTTTAGCTGGAGAAGATAAAAAAAAAAACAACAACTCCCAAACAAAATAACCCTCCTGACACCCACACCCACACCCACACATTTCTTATGGTACTTGACCTTAAACAAGTAATTTGACGAATATGGATTGTTTCAGTGCTACTCGTCGTCGTTGTATTGTGTCTATATGATCCTGCGGGTAGATTGGTCAAATTTTACAGCAGACCTACGTAATTATTAGTGTTATCACACACGTCTCCCAAAGCTGCCAACAATAATTAATGGTTAGGGAAGGGGCACAATGTAATTATTTAACATTGTATATCTCAATACGCAAGTATATATTTGCTTCTTAAATGGTCTCCCACTAAAAAATGTATAACTGATCAATCTCATTTGGATCTTACACCTACCATGGAAGAGCAGTCTTGACTCCATCAAGACCAATGGCATTCTTTATAGAAATTGCAATCTGATTCCTAATGTTCTAACGCTATCCTGCTTATTTCACATTGTAGCCCTATACAGCCCAGCTGTCACTAAAGGAATATGACATTTTACGTTGGAATCGAATATGTATGGACTACATGGTAATGTTGGCATAGATATCCTTGATCAATAAGGGGTTAAAATTATAGCTCTAACTTACAATGCTAAATATCACTGCAGTCTATTGCAGTCTTAATCAGCAATAAGCCGAAACGTTCATTAATGACTGTCTTTCTTAACCTTTTATAGTATCCAAGTTCCAACTACAACACTGTACCCACACTGTAAAAATGACTACCTTGTTCTCTTAATTTCTTATCCTCTACAAATAACAAACCTCTCTGCCTTCCTCCAATAAAGCAATACTCTTCTCTTCTCATTCTAACCCACTGTACAAAACAAAAAAACAAAAAAAAAGCTGTATTCTGTATCTACCAAAAACAACTCCTCACTAGAGTGTAAGCTCTAATGAGCAAGTCTATGAATTCCTGCAGTTTTTTTTGTAACAGTGCTGCTGATATGGAATCACTTGACAAATAAAATCAGAAGCATGTGACGTTTGAGCGCATCTATAATCAGGCACAAACAAAAGGAAACATCCAATATGATTTTAATGGCCGTCTTACTACAGACACATACGTAGTAAAAGGAAATGAGCTCAGGGAAATGAATGAAGATTACAATTTTTTTTTTTAAATGTAAAAAATATAGCTGTGCAGCTGCACAAAATAGCTGGCGTTTAACCAAAAAGAAATGTAGTGTACGAGAAACTACAGCTACATCTGTCCTTTCTAACATTCAGTTCCCATGATCCCTACTTGTGGGATTACTTTGTTACAAACACAAAGGCATGGATTGATAACTATGTTATGATCTGCGATTAGTATTGCACAGATTGTCTGAATTGGGCGTCCGAATTAGAACTTCCAGCTGTTGTAAGATTCTATTTCCCAGAATCCTCTCTGCCGGTCACTTTGGAAATTGTAGCCTTACAACAGCTTGAGAGGAAAAAAAAACAAAAAACATGTTTACAGCGATACTAACTTATTTTGTTTTCACAGTAAGCGCACTTGAACGAATCATAAAAGGTACCTCTTGAATATGAGCGGCAACTGCGGCCTTTGTGTCAAAATCCAAGTTCTGTATTTTTTCAATAAATTCTTCTTTTCTTTCACACTAAGACAAATAAGACAACAATATTTATTATTGTTCAATATATTAAAGAAGAAAATGAAATAAAGAGTAAAGTAATTATGATGCAATCTGGATTCGAAATAATGAGGTCGGTGTTTATGTAGCCATGTGACATGTACCATACTGAAACAACAGGAGCACATTAACAAATACACCAATTCCCGAAATTTCGATCTCCACCTTCCTCTTCAATTTTGCAGCGTGTTTAATTGAGCAGGTTATTACTTCGCCAGATCTCATTATTTCCTCCTACAATCTTTACGAAGCCTTGTGATTTTTTTCACATTAGCATTTGCGTCCTTTTGCTGAAGCATTTTTGGGGATACAGTTTTATTGGATTCTTCTCCTGGGGATGTGATTTACAATACTCTAGCTCGAAACACTCAGACAATTTTCACAGCTCTCTACCCAGATGTTCCTCAATATGAGCTCAGACACTTACACTTCATCTAAAGTCCCCAGCATGGAAAAGGCATTGAACAGTTTAACCACAAAATGTACAGTATGGTTAAATCAATAACAGCCTATCTGTGTTTTATTTCTCTATTACTTTGTGTCTTTCAACTTGGACTCTCGGTCACTTCTTTATCATTGACCACTTCTTCCTCTTTAATCTCTTGGTTTACCCTTTATCTGCTGTCTTAGTTTTAGTCCCCTCCAAACTCTTCATCTGTCTCCAAGCGGCATTCCCTGATCCTCCAGTTACATCTGTCCCTTGCAGCCTGACCTCATGTCTGTTTCCTTCTGTCTCTCAGATGCTGTAATAAGAACAGGATGGCTGATCTCCTCGCCGCCCGAGGCATCGCCCAACCATCGGCCAACCACGGGATACAGTGATAAAGAGCTCTCCTAACTTTGTACCCAAACAATAAAAGGGTTATTCACTAAGGTGAGAATTGAAAGTGAATTTCAAATTAAAGGCCAGAGTAGCTGAGCTGAAGCATAGCAGACTTAGAGAATTTAAACAGTTTGGCTATTTTGACTTTGAACGCTCACTTTTGTAAATAACCCTGCAGGTGATACTGAATGCAGGGACAAACTAACATGTTTAATGAACAATTGGCAGGAGATTTGTACAGTATAAGGTGCAAATAAAATGTGGCAAATAAATAAAACTGTGAGGGGACTTGATGGGAGCCTGCAGGGCTATAATGAGAATTACAACCGTGGATGTGTGGGCTATGTTTGGCAAATAGCTGATGGGGATGGTTTAACCTAATAAAGGTAACTGAAGGTAACCTCTTATGGCTCATTCCCTCTGGTAACCACTGTAGGAAGGGCCAGAATTCTGATGGGGGATTGCATTTTCTCTCATGGTTTACCTCTTATCTCTCCCAACGCTCATTCAGTGTCTCCTTTTCTAATGATACCTCCTCCCCCCGCCCTGTCTCAGTTGGAGTCCCCCAAGGCTCCGTCCTTGGTCCCCTTCTATTTTCTCTTTATACTGCCTCTCTTGGCAAACTTATTACCTCTTTTGGATTCCACTACCACCTGTACGCTGATAACACGCAGCTATATATCTCCTCCCCGGACCTCTCCCCTGCCGTCCTGCAACGTGTCACTGCTTGCCTTTCTTCCATCTCTGACTGGATGTCCTCCCGCTTTCTGAAACTCAATCTCTCAAAAACTGAGCTCCTTGTCTTTCCTCCTCCTAATACTGCTCCTCCTCTTTCGCTCTCCCTTCAAGTTAGTGGTACCAACATCAGTCCATCCTTGCAAGCGCGCTGTCTTGGCGTCATACTTGACTCTGGTCTCACCTTTGAGCCTCACATCCAGCATGTTGCCAAATCTTGTAGATTCCATCTTAAAAACATAGCCCGCATCCGCCCCTTTCTTGCACCAGATACTACCAAGGAGCTTGTCCATGCTCTAGTAATTTCCCGCATGGATTATTGTAACCCTCTCCTGATTGGTCTCCCCAATAGCCGTACTGCACCCCTACAGTCCGTAATGAACGCCGCTGCTAGACTGATTTTCCTCTCTAGTCGTTTCTCTCACACCTCACCCCTCTGCCAGTCCTTACATTGGCTTCCTGTATGCTATAGGAGTCAATTCAAGGTACTAACTCACACCTATAAAGCACTGAACAACTCTAGCCCCTCTTATATCTCCTCACAGATCCATAGGTATGTCCCTTCTCGGTCTCTCTGTTCTGCCCGTGACCGCCTCCTGTCCGTTGTCCGCACTCGTACGGCCAACTCGCGCTTGCAGGACTTCTCGCGGGCGGCTCCCTTCCTATGGAATAGCCTGCCTACCGCCATCAGACTCTCCCCTAGTCTTGCATCTTTTAAGAAGTGCCTTAAAACCCATCTCTTTAGGAAAGCTTATGGCCTCCAAGACTAACCCCTACCTCACATACCTGTCTCTTGCCCTCTCCTAAAGGGCAGCCCACCCTATTTGACTGCAAATTCCTGTCCTAATGTGTTTTACACCCCACCTCCTATAGAATGTAAGCTCGATCGAGCAGGGTCCTCTTCAACCTATTGTTCCAGTAAGTTTATTTGTAATGGTCCTATTTATAGCTACATCCCCTCTCATGATATTGTAAAGCGCTACGGAATCTGTTGGCGCAATATAAATGGCAATAATAACCGTAAATGAGAAAAAAAACTATTTAATTTCCACCACCTTCAATACAATAAAACACCACTCAATGTTAACTGTTTGTGGTTCACAACATTCCCAGTGTCCAGTTTTTGTTTTGCGGTTTCCATGTTGATTAACCCTTTATGCAGACATGCACAGATTGTTGTCCTGGATGTTCTAGATGGTTAACCCTTTGTACTGGGAAAACAACGGGGTGTGTCCTAGCTATGATCACAGGCTCAAATGTCTCTCTCTCATAGTTTAATTATGTGCAATTAGCTTATTAAAAACAAATGATCGCGTCTAGATCATTTGTAAATTAATTGAAGATTGAAAAGTTAATAAACTTACCTGTACTGCACAACCCAGCATCAGGAGGAGAAGTTTCTTCACTTCTTCCGTAGCTTGTTCTGCCAAATATAAAGAAATCTATATTTTAGAAGTAACTTTTTGAATACGTTTTTGAAAAATAGTATCTCCAATGATTTATTCTCTCTGTTAAAAAAATCTTGTTCATTGTCCTGACACTCATATAGTAGTGATTGGATTCCAGACTAAGCCCACTAGTCAGAGGAATTGAATTTGGAGCACATTGTTTCATTAACACTCTTTAAAACCATAATTTGATACAATCAGTGAACATATGATACCAGAGGACGCAGCATCATCACAGTTGCCAAGGACAACGACAGAATAAAACTGTGATTGACATTTCAAATTTCATCAAGGAGAGCGATACTAAATACGGTATTTCATCTTGCATGTTGTTATCAGCAACATCTGTACGCATAAAGAATCACATTTTACCGAGCATCTTTAGGAGGCTATGCTATGGACACAATAATAAAGAGAAAGACCTCAATGAGGCACCGGGTGGTAACGTACAAAGTGGGGGAAGAAGAGGTTTGGGGTTATAATGGGGCCATGAGAGGGGAGACTGTGAAAGTGGCAAACAGGAAAGGAGTTAAAAAGAGACATAGAATAGGGGTCACACACAGGACAGGGGAGTACAAGAAGGACCGGGGAAAAGGGTCGCAGACTCAGTGGGGGATGCAAGAAGAATCAGATGAGGGACAGAAGACAGGAAGAAAGAAGTAACACAACCTGAACAATGTCAACAAAAGGGACTAAAGATAGACTAAAGATAAAAATTTAAATAAAAAAAAAAAGGGAACGGACTGGGGGCTGCAAAAAATATAAAATGAACAAAAGGCAGAAGGAAACCAAAAAAAATAATAGAACGGTGTGAGATGAGAAATGGGAATGCCAGAGAATATAAATGGACAAATTGATGAGGAAAGGAATAGAAGAAAACAAAAATGTGTTTAGGTCTATAAAGATAGGCATATGATTTCCCCAATATTACTTCCTCAGGATATCCTATGTGGCAGCCACAAATCGTAGGATATGACTGGTTGTATGGCCTGGATTATGAAATGGTCATATTAGGATTTACCTTGCTGCAATCTAAGGGGCTAGATATGGTCTACTTACTATTTTAAGGTATCTGCATTATTTAAAAGGCAGTTTTTCTAAAAGCTGGAAGAGTATTATTAATGAAATGTATATTTAAAAATGTAAAACAAGGGGGCGGGGCCAAGCAAACTGAGCAGACGTATGTAAACTGGGCCCCTGCCTTACTTATCGATACCACACAGATACTTGCTAAAAAGCGAGAAACTAAGCAAACCTTAGTACACTCCCTACAACAGGGGTGACCCGGGGATCAGCCCGATATCTGTAACAAGCGATTTGGTGACCGGGAACCCAAGGTGGAGAGCTGCGGCCTACTGATGGCGGGACCGGGGAGAGACAGACGCTTTCCTCGCCCAAGCGGTAGAAACACAGACCCACCAATGCCCTGCTTCCAGCCCTGAGGGGCAACCTCTCTGCCCGGACTCCAGGGGTGGAACCCAGCGAGCAGCAAGAAACGGGGCAAGATGGCCGACGCCACGTATGATCGAAGCACAGAGAAAACTGACCTCGAGGCCAAAATGGATGAGCTGTTCGCCAGGTTTTGGAGGAAGATAACAATCCGGGAGCAACAGGCTAAAACACACAATATCACAACCATGACACCGGTGTACGCCAAGCGAGAACACACGCCTCCTCAGGTAAACAAAGCCTGCATACGGCGCCGGGGTCAGCGAACTAGAAGAGCCCGAAAGCCCAAACGACCTGTAATGAGGGTGGAAGCAACCCACAAATCCAAGTGCCTGGCGAACCTGAACCTACCCGAGAGGCAGCAGCGGCACATGGTGCCAATTAAGGACCTGACACGGCCGTGGGCTCCCTGGCAGACTACACCACAACTCCCCAGCCGACGCCATCACACATCTGACCCTCATCCGGGCAAACCCCGGAGGCGATACCCCCACCAGCGGTACGGTTTCGCTCCACCGGAATGGGACTTAGACCACACCGCTGCAGATACCTCCAACATCATTCAGAGCAGCTGGCCACACAATCGCAGCAAGCAGACCCTGTCGACTAGACCGAGCTTCCTGAGATCTGGAATTGGCTAGAGGACTACCCAACACCGGCTACCGGAGCCAAACACCTGCCCCAGACTACACAGGGACACTTTCATACCTTACCCACACTGTGGACATATTTAATCACAGATAGCAGCGGACTGCTAGGTGTTCCTTGAGTTATACTTGCTGCATTTATTGCTTCTCTTTTCTTTGCTCCACATCTGCCTCCTAGCCGTAAGTACACACTGGGTGCAAAGTCAGCCCCACTGCCGCTTACCAACCTATGATTTCCTTCTTTTTTTTTTTTTTTGCTTTCATCTCCTTGTCTCAAGCCTGCTGCCAGGAAGCAAAGTGTACATATTGTCACTCAGTAGATTCCCTATAGACAGATATTATGTCTTGTTGTAGACTACCACTAGTCTGTACAGCCACCTACATGCATACCTTACTGTAGGTCGATTAAATATCTAGCCTTGAACAGGGATTATCATAACCTGTCACTGACAGTAAAGATTGCACAGCATCAGATTCAGTATCAGCACCCTGACATGAGCGAGACTAGCCTGCGAAAGCCTGTATGTTATCCACTGTTTATACTGTGCTCAATAACTCAGCTAATATAACTAAACTAAATGAACATGCTATGTTTATGCCTCAATAATCTTAATTTCGCCCATTAATCTTGTTTCCGTACTAACACATACCAAGCGAGGTCTTCATCGTTACTTGATTTATGCCTGCACCTAATTTTACGTATGTGACTTCTACTCAGACAAACACAACTAGCCTGTGTATTAATATACTTAAAAATTGTGCCACTTTCTCATGCCATGTATATGCTCTACATTGTTATCACTGTTTGCTTATGCTGTCGTGGCATCGTGAACCTCTATTATCTTGTGCACAGAAAAAAAAAAGAATAAAAAAAAAAAAGGTAAAACAAAACAAATTGGAACTTTGTTTATATTAAAGGGATAGCCTTGGCACTAAAACAACTTTAGCTTAAAGGGACACTATAGTCACCAGAACAACTTAAAGGGAAACTCCAGTGCCAGGAAAACTATCAGTTTTCCTGGCACTGGAGTGTCCCTCTCCCTCCCACCCCCCAATCCCCAGTTGCTGAAGGGGTGAAAACCCCTTCAGTGACTTACCAAAGGCAGCGACATGTCCCACGTCGCTGCTTCCTCCTCCCCCTGCTTACGTCGGCTGGTGGGCGAGACTGATCTCGCCCGCCGGCCGAGGAGACCTAATGCGCATGCGCGGCAATGCCGCGCATGCGCATTAGCGCACCCCATAGGAAAGCATTGAAAATGAATTTCAATGCTTCCCTATGGGGAATAGAGCGACGCTGGAGGTCCTCACACAGCGTGAGGACGTCCAGCGACGCTCTAGCACAGAAAACCTGTGCTAGAAACCAGGAAGTTCCCTCTAGTGGCTGTTTAATAGACAGCCACTAGGGGAGGACTTAACCCTGCAAGGTAATTATTGCAGTTTAAAAAAAAACTGCAATAATTACACTTGCAGGGTTAAGGATAGTGGGAGTTGGCACCCAGACCACTCCAATGAGCAGAAGTGGTCTGGGTGCCTGCAGTGTCCCTTTAATGTAGTTGTTCTGGTGAGTACAGTCAGTCCCTGCAGGCCTTTTGCTGTAAACACTGCTGGTCAGAGAAAAGACAGTGTTTACATTGCTCCTTAGGGACACCTCCAGGTGCTGTCACTCAGACAGCCACTAGATGTGCTTCCTGGGTCAGTCAAAGTCTCCATGATCTGCATGGATATGCCAAACTTTCTTCATAGGGATGCATTAATTTCCCATGGGAAAGCATTGGATTGGCTGAGATCGTCAATTCTGATGATCTCTGCCAAGGGGGTAGATCGAGGGTGGGGTCAGCGCCAGCAGATCCATACGGCACGGGAATAAAGGTAAGCAAACTACTTATTTAAGAAGGGTAAAGGGGGGGGGGAGAGAAATTCTAAATTAAACAGACTGTGCAATAAATTAAGTTTAAACATTAGCTCTCTATTTACATTAAATCTGTTAAGGAGACTGTGTAGGTCACATGCATTGTAGATGTGACTATGGCTGTGTAAAAAAGTGGTTTAACTTCTAAATAGCAGAGAATTGAACAGTGAGACTGCAGTGGCATGATCTATACACTAAAACCGCTCCAATGTTTGGGTGCTTATGGTATCCCTTTTAAAGAAAATCTACAAAAAAGTTGTACTTTGGCGAAGTATAATGAATTTATCAGACTTCTTACATATTGTCTGAAAAGGGTAATTATACCATGTGCAGAATTTATAAGAACACATTAATATTTCTCAAGTGACCTCCAAATGTAGCAAACTAAGCTGGTTTGTAAATTACTGAAATACAGGAAATATATTAAGTTACTCACCAGAAAATGGATTTTTTCCAATAACTAAAACGTTTGGCAGAGTCATCATAACCAACTGTTGTAAAGATTCCTGTGTGACAAAAAGGAGCGTTAAATACTTGCTAAAATATACACATGGTTAATACAAATTATCGACAATAACCCAGGGCTCAACAAAATTTGTTTGGAATCTAGGAGCCAGCTAAAAAAGTTAGAAGACAGTTTTATTAAAACTAGCGATGTTTAATTTATGAGAAATATGCAATTCTTAAAGGACACTATAGTCACCAGAACCACTACAGATTAATGTAGTTGTTCTGGTGCCTATAGCCTGTCCCTGTAGCCTTTTTAATGTAGCCTATAGCCTGTCCCTGTAGCCTTTTACATTGCTGCCTAGTAACACAGTGTGCAGCACCTTTATTCAGCGTCTCCACGCTTTGCATGCAGGTGCTAAATGTTACCCATAGAAAACATGCTTAATATACTCCCAAAAGCAGAGGCGGCTCTCTAATTAGGCGGTTTAGGTGGCCGTCTAAGGCTCTTGTGCTGGCTGGGGCCTCGCGGCTGCCTAAACCGCCTGTGGGCAGACTGTGTCAGGTCCTCGGTCACTGACCGAAGACCTGACACCAGGAGGGGGCCCGGCGGCTTGCCCGGTATGCCACAGGGTGCGAGGCCCCTCCTGGCTGCCCGGCCAGCCACTGCAGACACCGGTCTGCAGCTCCGCAGTGAGCAGAGCTGCAGACCATGTGTCTCCCGAAAACCGGACAATCAGAGCGTTGCCGCGGGTTACCATGGCAACGCTCTGATGGTCTCGCGAGATTACATGGTCTGCAGCTCTGCGGAGCTGCAGACCGGAAGCAATGGCCACCGGACCACCAGGGAGTAAAGGTAGGTTCTCTCTCACCCCCCACACCACCCCCAGCCTCACTACCCCCCCACCACCCTCACCATCCCCAGCCTTCCCCCCACCCTCAGCCTCACCATCAACATCATCCCCTCTCCTTCTCACATCACCCCCCATCCCTCTCACCATCACCCCCCCATACACACAACACACTTCAAGCAGCTACCCCATACACATACAGTCTCAGACAAAAACGCAAACATGCTCACAGAGACATACATTCACACACACACACAAGGATACTCTCTGTCAGACACACCCTCAGGCACCTTCACAGGTAGACAGTGCCTCAATGTCTATATGTGACACTTTTTTTGTTAGTGGGGCCTCATATTTGAGTTTCGCCTAAGGCCTCATAAAGTCTAGAGCCGCCTCTGCCCAAAAGCATTGGTTTAGCTCAGATTTTAAAGATCAATTATCTCAGCCATAAAGGCAGGACAAGCCACAGCGAAACCAGCACGGCGTGGGAAAGAAAGTGAATAAAAACACCTCTCTCATGATCGGAAGGGTGCAGGTACCTAAGCAGGCACAGACAGACACACTCTGACACAGACATACACAATCACTCTGACACACAGACAAATTGACATTTTCCATTTTAATTTTAATCCACCCAGCCTTCCTACCTTTGGGAGAGCTGAGTAGATATTTCCTTGTGGTCCAGTTTGCTCATCCTGCGTGCGAGGGAGCAGTAATCTACCTGCAGCTCCTCTCTGCTCCCTGTAGTGATGCCGGGGCCGGAACGACGCCATATTATGGCTACCAGCATCACTATACAGCGCGAGGGAGCAGAGAGGAGTTGCAGGAAGATTACTGCTCCTTCGCACGCTGCCTCATGCACGATACCCAGGGCGGCCGGCCAGCTCCATTGTTCCCCCACCCTGCCGCTTTAGCTAAAGGGCTTCAAATCCCAGGCGCCAGGGCAAAATTTCTAGTCACCATGGTGACCTGGCGCCTGGGATTTGTCAAGCCCTGTTATAACCAATACTTATAATAACACAAAAAATTATTGAAACATTTTAAATTTTTTAAGCAGCCCTTATGGATTTGGATTAGACACCTAATTTTCAAACAATAAAATATAAGTCATCTTTTTTCCCCCTACAGCTAAATAAACCAAACTGTAGTGTGAAGGAAAACTACTTGACAGAAAGGACTGTAGATACAAAGAACTTTGTTCACATGATATGTACTGTGTTTCATTTACATTTTAAGGAAAAATAAAAAAGACTGCTCTAAAAGCAAGTTTATAATTTTGTTTTACAAATGACATGGTCCAATTGGAACTCTTAGAATATCAAAATCTGTTACAATGCTGAAAAGAAAACTAAATGTGTAGTCCATTTCAGAAAATCTCTGAACAAAACACACACACACACACATCAAAAAAGGCTTACATAATTAATTTAGATTTGTAAAAGGATTATGGAGAAATTTATACATGTTACATGAAAGTACCATACAGTCACCAGTTGTTAAAGGTCTTGTTTAGAACTGGAAAGTCATAAAATATCATTTGTTACGTTTGCACACATGATGACAGTGTTTTGATTGAATTTAACACCTGAGTTCCTCCTTCCTTCCATGAATCATTACATTTTACAGCGACTCGTCTTATTTGATAAGTGGAAGAGGAGACACATTGTTGGCACACCATCTGAAATGCCACCCTGTTCGATTAGAAGGGCGATTAGAAGGGCGAATCACACGTTGCCAAATATAATTCTAATAAGAAGCACAGATTACAAAATATTTAACTCCTACAGAAAGGGAAAAAAGTATACGGTCACAGAGTGACAATTCAGACTGTAATAACTCTATTAACACAATGGGACGGTTGACTTTTGATATATTTAAATAAATAAAAAAGCTAAATTGCAGCTTCTATTGTCTGAAGTGTGGTTTAAAGGACCACTATAGTGCCAGGAAAACATACTCGTTTTCCTGGCACTATAGTGCCCTGAGGGTGCCCCCACCCTCAGGGTCCCCCTCCCGCCAGCTCTGGGGAGAGGAAAGGGGTTAAAACTTACCTTTCTCCAGCGCCGGGCGGGGAGCTCTCCTCCTCCGATCCTCCTCCTCTCCTCCCATTCGGCTGAATGCGCACGCGCGGCAAGAGCTGCGCGCGCATTCAGCCGGTCTCATAGGAAAGCATTATCAATGCTTTCCTATGGACGCTTGCGTGCTCTCACTGTGATTTTCACAGTGAGAATCACGCAAGCGCCTCTAGCGGCTGTCAGTGAGACAGCCACTAGAGGATTTGAGGGCTGGATTAACCCATTTATAAACATAGCAGTTTCTCTGAAACTGCTATGTTTATAAAAAAAAAAAAAATGGGTTAACCCTAGCTGGACCTGGCACCCAGACCACTTCATTAAGCTGAAGTGGTCTGGGTGCATATAGTGGTATTATATGAATAATATAATTGTGTCGGAGCATACATGTGGTGGCTTTATGGGTATTGAAAAATGCAATACAGCAACTCAGGACAGTACGTATATATGTGATGCTGTACCAGCACACATCACTTCAATAGCCTGGAACTCCTTTACCTTTTGTGTCACTATACCCCACTCCCTCTAGCATGTAAGTTCATTGAGCAGGGCCCTCAACCTCTCTGGTGTCCAACTCGTCTGGTTACAATTACATGCTTGCTAGTCCACCCATTGTACAGAGCCGCAAAATGTGTTGGCGTTATATAAATAATAATGATAACTGTCCCAGACTGCCTAATGGTAACTCTGTGCAAAAAGTACATCTGTTGTCAGCACGCACTGCCCGCTGGGGACAGTTGTAATTGGCTTCTGCAAAGAAAAAAGAAAAAAAATAGCATGTTACCTCCCTATCTCCTGTGAGCGTTCTGAGCCCTGGCTCCCTACGGTTTCCATAGTAGGCTCTTTAGAATCTTTTTTGTTTTAAAGCCCACTTCTTGTCCACTCCACACTCCCTTCCCCATCTCGTCTCAGAGAGAGTGCATGCGCAGAGACTTGAGATCAGTCCAATCAAAGGATTATGTAAGAGAAAGGGAAGAAGTGATGTGACATAACGACCGATGGAGGATAGAGTGAGGAGAACCTTGCTTAACACTAGACTCAAGGTAGCTGTATTCTTATTTTACAGGTTTTGTTATTGAAAAAAAGAGGCTGGACAAAGTTAATAGTGTTCAATAGGGCATTATAAATAAAACGTAGAAATAAATTGTGAGTAACTTTATCTTTTATTACTTTGGACTGACTGTTCTTACACTTTTTATTTTTGTATTTTTTTTATTTTTTTTAAGTGCATTATCTAGGCAATGCTTAAAGAAAAGGAAAGTATCAATTCACACCAGGAGTGACCTTTTAATGATTCAGGCTAATTTCTAGTGTAAGATAATTCTTTAGCGGTAATCTTAACAATTTGAAGTCTAGCTCTTTAATACACAGGAGTCAAACGATTGCCTGCAAGGCAAAATATGAAGGCAGATTAAAATTCCCCAGAGGGATTATTGAAATTGCTGAACAAGTGTTTTCATTTTTAATACGTTTTGCTTCCATTGCAACTTTATAACATATTAGCTAAAGTTTGTATCAAAGGCCACATATGTAAGGTTTTATACAGAATATAAAAAAAAATGATGCTATCCCTTTTCTTACAAGATGCTTGTCTTTTCATAAGAACAGGTGACGTGACACACACACACACACACACACACACACACACACACAAAGACACATACAGCAATTCCCTTGTCTGCAGCTTTTATAAGGTTTCTGATATTTTTCAGCAATTTCTGTCCCTCCCATGGACTTCTGGGATACACAATACAGTAGCCCCCACTTTAACATCTGAAAATAAATAACTCTGAAAGCTAACATAAGTTACAGAGTGGGCAGTGGAGGGTTAATATTCTACCTACTGCGTGCTAGGCATTCTGGGATACCATATATAGCTTTTACTATTTTGGCAGGGAGCAGGCACTCATAATATATATTTTTAAATCACCTTTTGAAAAAAAAGATTTTAGGACGTGCACGAGTGATGTATTATATGTAGATGGATACAAATGTACATAATGGATAAGATGGCGCATGTCTTTCTCAGCCTCTGAACCTCAGTGTGTGCTTACAAATGTCTCAGACTGTGAGTGTGTCTTGTATCATGCTGCATTAATTCAGCATTTCCCAATTGGTGTTCCTCGGCATTTAGTGTTCCTCGGCCAGCCCGTCCAGCAGTCAGCCAGCCCGTCCAGCAGTCAGCCATTTCCAATCACTCCTGGTAGAGGAGTGATAGAGAGTGGAGCTGATAGTTAAAGCTCTGTTATTGTCATATAACGCTTTTTAAGGTAGGGACATAGAAAGCTCTGTTAGGTAGGGACATAGAAAGCTCTGTTAGTGGAGGGACATAGAAAGCTCTGTTAGTGGAGGGACATAGAAAGCTCTGTTAGTGGAGGGACATAGAAAGCTCTGTTAGTGGAGGGACATAGAAAGCTCTGTTAGTGGAGGGACATAGAAAGCTCTGTTAGTGGAGGGACATAGAAAGCTCTGTTAGTGGAGGGACATAGAAAGCTCTGTTAGGGAGGGACATAGAAAGCTCTGTTAGGGATGGGCATTGAAAGCTCTGTTAGGTAGGGACACAGAAAGCTCTGTTAGGGAGGGACATAGAAAGCTCTGTTAGGGAGGGGCATTGAAAGCTCTGTTAGGGAGGGGCATTGAAAGCTCTGTTAGGGAGGGGCATTGAAAGCTCTGTTAGTGGAGGGACATAGACAGCTCTGTTAGGTAGGGACATTGAAAGCTCTGTTAGGGAGGGACATAGAAAGCTCTGTTAGTGGAGGGACATAGACAGCTCTGTTAGGTGGGGACATTGAAAGCTCTGTTAGGGAGGGACATAGAAAGCTCTGTTAGTGGAGGGACATAGAAAGCTCTGTTAGTGGAGGGACATAGAAAGCTCTGTTAGGGAGGGGCATTGAAAGCTCTGTTAGGGAGGGGCATTGAAAGCTCTGTTAGGGAGGGACATAGAAAGCTCTGTTAGTGGAGGGACATAGAAAGCTCTGTTAGTGAAGGGCATTGAAAGCTCTGTTAGGGAGGGACATAGAAAGCTCTGTTAGGGAGGGGCATTGAAAGCTCTGTTAGGGAGGGACATAGAAAGCTCTGTTAGGGAAGGATATTTAAAGCTCTGTTAGGTAGGGACATAGAAAGCTCTGTTAGGGAGGGGCATTGAAAGACTGTCAGGGGCACTGAAAGACTCTGTCAGGGGCAAACAACTGTTAACTGTATTTTGCAAAGTGTTCAAATCTTTTTGCTCCAAGTCTTACTCAAAATTCCTGCTTAAGTTCAGTTCTTTCTAAGAGCGATATCAAAATCAGCATAATTTTCAGTCAGGTTGTGAGATCTGTATTTTTTCAAAGTGTTTTTTTTTTTTTTTAACCAATAAACAATTATGAATTTGGAAAGCTGGTTAAAGCAGGGAACTCTTCAGAGACAAACTACTACTTCTACCTGTTCGGCAAAGAAGATACAACTAAAAATCCAGAAAACATGTCCGAAATAGTTGTACTTACTGTTCTTCAAATAGCAGAGACAAATGACAAGTAAAAAATAAGAAAAAGAAAAAAAGAAAAGCACACAATGCTAGTCAAACATCTTCTCAAACGAAGAAAAGAAAATATGACGATAGCTGCTTAAAGTTTGGATTCACAAGTGCCAGAAATGAAGATTGTCCTGAAGCACAATACTTTGCAATAAAATATTGCCAAACAGTTCATTAGCACCTGCTAAATTACGTCGTCATTTTGAGCGAAACCACGCAGAGTACAAATATAAAGACGTTGGCTTTTTTTTTTAAACGGAAGCTATAGGAGTATCAGAAGAGTAAACAATTTATGAGCAAAAAATGTCAAAATGCTAATGCAAAAGCCACAGAGGCTTCTTACATAGTGAGTTACCGCATAGCACTTGCAGGAGAAGCACACACAATTGGGGAACCACAAAAAATAAATAAAAATAAAATATAGTGTCATGTATTTTAAGTGAGAACTTAAAAAATGTAAGCTGTGCCACTTTCCAGCTACGCAGCTTTGCGCCGTATTCATGATCTTGCTGATGACATCCTGTAACGAGTATATACCCCTACACGCAGGATCCAGCCTAACAGAAGACAGTACAGAGGAGAGATACGTCTACCGGACCTTAGAGTGGCCGGACTCGACGTAATAGGATAAGACAGAGTCAGGAACGATCCGAGGTCAAGGGCACAAAGTGACAGCGTAAACTAAAACTAGCCGGGGACTGGTACACAGGAATCAGCAAGCCGGCAAACAGTACAGAATAGGATAAAGCGAAAACGAAGTCAGAATACAAAGCCAAGGTCAAATACGGAGAAACACAACAGAACACAACAAGCACTAAAGGGAACTGTAGCAGAAACCACGATAGGGCAAGGAACTAAGGGAAAGGGGTAAGTATAAGTAGCCTTCAAACTAATGTGATTGGCTCCTGTCACTTCCACTCCCCCAACAGGTAAGTGTATGGGGTGATTGGCATGACAGGAGCCAATGGGAGCCTTTTTGCAATTTAGGCTCCCACTGTCTCTTTAAGAGCGCGCCCGAGATTCGCGGCGCGCTCTTAGCTGCAGGCGGGACACGTGACCGCTTCTCGCGGTCACTGCCCGCCTTCCTGTCTGAACAGTCGGACGAGCCGCGCGCGGCTCGTGCAGCCGCAGGACCGCGCGCGGCTTGAAGAGAGGACCGCGCCCGGCCCCCGGATAAGGTAAGTACCGCTACAGTACCCCCCCTGAGGACACGCCCTCCGGGCGGGCAGGACCAGGCCTGGCAGGAAAACGCGAATGGAAAGAACGTACAAGGCGGGGAGCATGAACAGCATCCGCAGAAATCCAACTGCGCTCCTCAGGCCCATAACCCTTCCAATGTACCAAGTACTGAAGCCGACCCCTAAGAAAACGAGAGTCAATAACAGCAGATACTTCGAACTCCTCATGACCCTCCACAGAGACAGGAGGGGGAGGGGGAGTATGCCGGGTATAGCGGTTGCGTACGTAAGGCTTCAACAAAGAGGTGTGAAATACATTGGGTATACGCAGATTCTTAGGCAGACCCAAGGCATAAGAAACGGGATTAACCTTATGTATAATGCGATAAGGACCAATGAAGCGGGGAGCCAATTTCATAGAAGGCACCCGGAGGCGAATATTCCGTGTGGAAAGCAAAACCCTGTCCCCCACAACATAGGAAGGAGCCGCTCTGCGATGCTTGTCAGCCTGAGCCTTCTGGCGGGCAGCAGAGTCCACCAAAGAACGCTGAACCTGCTCCCAAGTATTACGCAAACCAGCCAAATGCTCATCCAGAACTGGCATGCCCTGAGAGGAGAATGCAGCCGGAAGAACAACGGGATGCTGGCCATAGACAACGTAAAAAGGGCTTTTGCCGGAAGAATCATGAGTGGCATTATTCCGAGCAAATTCAGCCCAAGGAAGCAGGTCAGACCAATTGTCCTGATGGTGAGACACAAAACAACGGAGGTACTGCTCTAGAGACTGGTTGGCACGTTCAGCAGCTCCATTAGACTGGGGATGGTAAGCGGAAGAAAATGAGAGGGAAATACCCATCTCCGAACAAAAGGCTTTCCAGAACCTGGAAATAAATTGGCTACCCCTATCGGATACAATAGATAAGGGAATACCATGTAATCGAAACACTTCTCTAGCGAAGATAAGAGCCAATTCCTTGGAAGTGGGCAACTTGCAAAGAGACACAAAGTGAGCCATTTTGGAAAACCGATCTACTATCATTAGGATGACTGTGTTACCATTCGAAGGGGGTAATTCAACAATAAAATCCATTGATAGATTAGACCAAGGTCTCTCGGGAACGGGTAACGGATGCAACAGCCCACAAGGAACTCTACGAGAGGTTTTCATACATGCACAAGTAGTACAAGCACTTATATAGTCAGTAACATCCTTACGTAAGGTATCCCACCAGAAATACCGAGAAACGGCTGACACTGTTTTGGAAATACCAGGATGTCCAGCAGTCTTAGTATCGTGATAAAGTGACAGAATATCCCGTCTCTCGGGAATGTCAACGAACAATTTATCATTAGGCCTCTCGCTGGGTGCCATGCTTTGTTTCGCTTGTATGGCCTGCAAGAGGGACGAGGAAATAGACAATATAGTAGTTGCTATTATCCTGTCTGGGGGAATGACAGGAGTGACATCAATCTCCTGTTTGTCAATAGTCTCGAATTGTCTGGACAGAGCGTCCGCTTTAGTGTTCCGGTCACCTGGCCTATAGGTGATTATATAATTAAAATGAGACAAGAACAGTGACCACCTAGCCTGCCTTGAAGACAATCTTTTAGCTTCGCTAAGGTAGGATAGGTTCTTATGATCTGTAAATATGAGAATAGGATCCTTAGTTCCTTCTAGCAAATGTCTCCATTCTTTGAGTGCTAAAATGATAGCAAGGAGCTCGCGATTACCCACATCATAATTCCTCTCTGCCTTGGACATTTGTTTAGAAAAGAAGCCACAAGGATGCAATGGCTTGTCAGGAGACTCTCTTTGGGATAAGACAGCACCTACCCCTATATCGGAAGCATCAACCTCAAGTATATATGGCAATGAGGGGACAGGATGCTGTAAAATAGGGGCAGAGGCGAACGTAGTTTTAAGAAAGTCAAAAGCCTGAAGTGCCTCAGTAGACCAGACACGTGTATTGCCATCCTTTTTAGTCATACGAGTAATAGGCGCTACTATAGACGAAAAACCTTTGATAAAACGTCTATAATAATTAGAGAAACCCAGAAAACGCTGGATGGCTTTCAGACCTTGCGGCAGAGGCCATTCTATGACTGCAGCGAGCTTCTGGGGATCCATCCGAAAACCCTCAGCGGAAATCAAATACCCTAAAAACTGGACCTCGGACTGGTCGAATAGACATTTTTCTAATTTGCAATAAAGACCATTAGCAAGAAGGGTCTTCAGAACTGTCGTAACATGTCTGTGATGAGTGTGAATGTCTGTAGAATATATTAAAATGTCATCCAAGTACACAATAACAAATGAGTGAATAAAGTCCCTTAAGACATCATTAATAAATTCTTGGAACACTGCTGGGGCATTGCAAAGCCCAAATGGCATGACGGTATACTCATAATGACCTGACCGAGTGTTAAAGGCTGTCTTCCATTCGTGGTCCTTTTTAATACGTATCAAATTGTATGCTCCTCTAAGATCTAATTTGGTGAATATCGTAGCATGTTTGAGCCTGTCAAACAATTCTGTTATTAAAGGTATAGGGTAAGCATTTTTGATGGTGATCTTGTTAAGACCTCTATAATCAATGCAAGGTCTTAAATCACCTTCTTTCTTTGATACAAAGAAGAACCCCGCTCCAGCCGGAGAAGAGGATCTTCTAATAAATCCCTTGTCTAATGACTCTTTAATGTACTCCTCCATGACACGGTTTTCTTGAACCGATAGGGGGTACACCCTGCCCTTAGGAGGTATAGTACCAGGCAACAAATCAATAGCACAATCGTAGGGTCTGTGAGGCGGTAATTTGTCAGCCTCTCTTTTATCAAAGACAGTCTTTAAAGTTAAATACTGAGAGGGTATAGCCGTAGATAAAGGAGGAACAGTAGGAACGTTAATAGAATTCACAGGCGTGACTTCAATAGTACATGACTCATGGCAGGCTTCACTCCATGATTTTATCTGCCCTGTCTCCCAGTCAAAAATGGGATTGTGGGCACGTAACCATGGATACCCTAACACCAACTGTGAAGAGGGAGAGGTGATGACCTGGAACCGAATGGTTTCATAGTGTAGAACCCCTGTGTACATGTGTAGCGGTGCAGTCTCGTGAGTAACAACAGGAGATATCAATGGTCTACCATCTATGGCCTCAACGGCCAAGGGTATCTCCTTCTCTCTGATGGGAATATTGTTTCTCTTTACAAAACCAGAGTCTATAAAATTCTCGGCTGCCCCAGAATCAACCAGGGCGTCTATGTTTTCAACTATACAACTCTCTCCCATATGTAAAGAAACAGGGAGAAGCAGTCGGTTAGGAGGCAATGTAGGAGACTTAGAAATCACACCCAAGGCCAGTCCCCTATAAGGTCTTAGGTGCGAGAGTTTTCCGGGAGCAGAGGACACTCCTTTACCATATGGTCTCTCTTACCACAATATAGGCCGAGTCCCTCCCTTCTCCTATGTAATTTCTCAGTATCTGAGAGTTTGGCAACCCCTAATTGCATAGGTTCCTCTTCAGATACTTTAACACTCTCCGGTATATTAACTCTGGGTTGAATAGGTGTAACAAAACGTCTATTCCTGTTCTTAGTATAGAGCCTGTCACGGATCCTATTATCTATATCGATGAGGTAGTCAATAAGGTCCTCTAAGGCAATAGGAAGCTCCTTAGCTGCTACCTCATCCAATATAGAGTCTGATAAACCTTCCATGAAGGCCGTAGTTAACCCGTTATTGGTCCAATCGACCTGTGAGGCAAGGGTACGAAACTGTATAGCGTAATCAGCCACAGACCTAGAACCCGGTTTAACCCTCATTAATGCTCTAGCGGCATTCTTAGACCTTTTCATAGTATCAAAAGTTCTGCGAAAAGCTGTTAGGAAACTGTGAAAGTTATGCACCATAGGTCCATTAGCCTCCCAAATAGGGTTTGCCCATTCAAGTGCTTTGTCGGTAAGTTGGTGCATAAAGAACCCAACTTTAGACCTCTCTGTGGGAAATGAACGTGGATACATTTCAAAATGAAACTCTATTTGGTTAATGAACCCTCTGCATGTCTTAGAATCCCCTCCATACCTAGGAGGAGGCGTTAAATGTGCTGTAGCGTTAGGCATAGTCGATACTTCAGGAAGCAGGGGTGTAGGAGGGTTAGGTGCGGTTGCTGGAATGGTTCTAGCTAAGAGCGTCTGGAGAGCCTGAGCTATTTGATCCATACGGTGATCCTGCTCTACAAATCTAGCCTCATGGGTCGCCATCTGTTGAGCTAAATCTGCGGGGTCCATGGCCCTATCGTAATGTAACGAGTATATACCCCTACACGCAGGATCCAGCCTAACAGAAGACAGTACAGAGGAGAGATACGTCTACCGGACCTTAGAGTGGCCGGACTCGACGTAATAGGATAAGACAGAGTCAGGAACGATCCGAGGTCAAGGGCACAAAGAGACAGCGTAAACTAAAACTAGCCGGGGACTGGTACACAGGAATCAGCAAGCCGGCAAACAGTACAGAATAGGATAAAGCGAAAACGAAGTCAGAATACAAAGCCAAGGTCAAATACGGAGAAACACAACAGAACACAACAAGCACTAAAGGGAACTGTAGCAGAAACCACGATAGGGCAAGGAACTAAGGGAAAGGGGTAAGTATAAGTAGCCTTCAAACTAATGTGATTGGCTCCTGTCACTTCCACTCCCCCAACAGGTAAGTGTATGGGGTGATTGGCATGACAGGAGCCAATGGGAGCCTTTTTGCAATTTAGGCTCCCACTGTCTCTTTAAGAGCGCGCCCGAGATTCGCGGCGCGCTCTTAGCTGCAGGCGGGACACGTGACCGCTTCTCGCGGTCACTGCCTGCCTTCCTGTCTGAACAGTCGGACGAGCCGCGCGCGGCTCGTGCAGCCGCAGGACCGCGCGCGGCTTGAAGAGAGGACCGCGCCCGGCCCCCGGATAAGGTAAGTACCGCTACAGTACCCCCCCCTGAGGACACGCCCTCCGGGCGGGCAGGACCAGGCCTGGCAGGAAAACGCGAATGGAAAGAACGTACAAGGCGGGGAGCATGAACAGCATCCGCAGAAATCCAACTGCGCTCCTCAGGCCCATAACCCTTCCAATGTACCAAGTACTGAAGCCGACCCCTAAGAAAACGAGAGTCAATAACAGCAGATACTTCGAACTCCGCGCGCGGCTTGAAGAGAGGACCGCGCCCGGCCCCCGGATAAGGTAAGTACCGCTACACATCCATACTGAACTAATTTCTCGACTGCATCAATGTGAAGGGTACTCACTGCAATTAGATGAGTCCACAGATGTTGCAGGACTTTACATTTTGTTGGTTTTTGTTGGATATAATTTTGACAAACAGATTGAAGAAGACTTGCTTCTGTGTGAAAATTTGAAAACTCATACCACTAGTGAGAACATCTTTAACTGTATCCAGAAGTTCATGAGCACACAAAGTATAAATTGGGACAATTGTGTAGATGTGTGCAGGGATGGTGACAAAGCAATGGTTGGGAAAGTGGCAGGCGCTGTGACACGAAGAAGAAATAGAGCAAAATACAACCCGGTGTTCTTCACAGACATGCACGTGTAGCTAAAAATATTTCAATCTCACTTAATATTTGAAGATATGGGTAGTCACCACTCTGCTCTGCTTTTGCAATCAGAAGTCTGTTGGCTATCATAAGATAAAGTTTAGAAATACCCAATGTTAACATGTTCTTAGCTTTTTTTTTGCAAGTTATAGGGCAAGTAGGACAATGCTCTTTCAAAATATAGATTTTCAAAATGTATCAATAGTGACATTGTAACAAATCTCTGAATCACACCTCACATGTACATAATTTATTTTTATTTTTTTTGTAAAAGTAGACAACCCAGGGAATTCAATATGGGGTATGTCCAGTCAATTTTTGGAGCCACTTAGTCACAAACACTGGCCAAAGTTGGCATTTATATTTGTTTGTGTGTTTAAAATGCAAAAAACAATTATGGACGCTAACTTTGGCCAGTATTTTTGACCAAGTGGCTACTAAAAAAAGACTGAACATACCCCATCAACAATACATTGGGTTGTCTTCTTTTGCAAATCATATGCCATCATTGGGGTAATTCTCATTCCTGGGCTACCATATGCTTTCAAAGGCAACATAACCAACCTGGCCAATTTCAATCTGAAAAAACTGTAAAATCAATCATTATATTTGACCCTGTACCTTTCAAAACCACTATAAAACCTGTATATGGGGGGTGCTGTTATACTCCCAGCACGCACCTAACCTCCATCGTACAACTTACACAAAACATAGAATTTATGAGTTGGTATTGTGGAGTTTAAAAATGTACAAAAGGAGGCGGGGCCAGACCGCCGAGCTGGATGGTCGCAAGCAACTTCAGCTCCTGCAATTTTCCACTCTATAAGCCCCTAAAGCATGATTTATTCTGAGATGGCAGACCGACAGCACCGATCCTCCGTGTGCTGGGACCACGGGACCAAGGGAGAGGCTGACTCCCCGAGTTACAGTCCCCTGGGGGAGAGATTGTCACTCCAGATGGGGCCTTCTTCGGCGGTGAGCGGGGCAGATAGCCGCTGCCCTGCTATCCTGCCTGACAGTGCCTGGCCGGAGGCCCAGACCGGTGAGAACCACCTGGCCCTGTTCCCCTCTCCTCTGGACCGGCTGGGGTGATCCCGGTCCCCACCCTGTGACCCTGAGAGCGGCAAGGCAACTGTTGCCCAGCAGCACTACCAGCTTGATCTGCAGCCTGGGCACCCCACCTAAGATGGCGGACGCCACGTGCGTCGAAACCAGCAAGAGAAACTGCAGTCCCCAGACACCCACAATACACAACAAAGTAATCGGGCGCGAGCAAACCAAAGTCCCACAACGACCACCGGTAAATACCCGTCAAGGCACCCCAGCACAATGCTTACCTCAAGGGGCACAGCACTGGACTCTGGCCTCCGACACAGGAGCAGGCCTGTAACAGGCGGGAAAAGCGGGGACGCGGCAAACCAGCAACCGCATCACAGAAGAACCCACGGCAGAACAGGGCATGGAAGCATGTGCCTCTGACATATCGGGGAACCAATCTCCCACACAAAGTGCTGCGACACACCGCACCCCGACCAGCAACAAAGACGTCACACCGCACCCAGACCAGCAATGGGGCCCCTCTCGACACATGGAAGACTCCACCACAGCGGAGAAGCGAGAGTCCATCCTGCACCACCACTCTGTCGCCTCCTTTCCAGCTGTCTCCCCTACAGCGACAGACTCTACAACTCAGCCTCGGAATGGAGTGGGCTGACGGCTGGCACGGAGCGCACAGAAGTGAGATGCTGCAGGCAACTACCAAACCCTGCCTGCACTGATACATTAACGGAGGCACCCAACAGGACTTGGACACTGCCGATGCCTGGCTTGCCGGAGTAACCTACTATATAACTGGTATTAACTAGACATGTTTCCCTAGCCCGCCAGGGCAGCCTAATACACAATTGTTTTGCCTTTTTCTTTTATTTATTATTATTATTTTGCAAGATGCGTTGGCTTGGATCGCCAGAATAGCCTACTATATAAAAGTTTTCTCTACTCTTAGCATGATCTGTTTTCCTGTTTTGCCAGAGTAGCCCAATATGTACCTATTCTTAGCATAATAAGTTAGCTTAACTTGACAGAGCAACCTACTATATATATATATATATATATATATATATATATATATATATATATATATATATATATATATATATATATATATATATATACCCAACATGGTGGGAATGCCTAGCCTGTCAGAGAACAAAGACTAGACTACACATATGCCTATTCAAAAAGTGTAAACCTCCCTTCCTTACAAACACTAGGCAATAGCCGTGAACTTTATGTTAACCCTTTAAACATGAGTACAAACACTACTCCTTCAGAACGCACTCAGGCAATTCATAAGCTAGCAAGCTACACACTATGGGCTCACTCTCAACACCTCCACCACTCCACTCTCTATGGCGCAGGGTTGGGAAAGCATATCAGACACAGCAACTACTGTCACCTCAACACAATATATACATACAAAAGCTTAATGATTTCGGTTGCACGTTATACAAAAAAAATTGTGCTCTATCTATCTTTACCCCACTTGTGTATTCTGTAACGAAGCTCGAGGAATGCTGTTGGGGTACCTCGAGCCTGTCTGTACCAAATTACAGCCCTGCAAAAATAAAAAATTTAAAGGGAATACGATATAGATATATATATATCATATCTTTTTTTTTTTTTTAATTAGAAGATCTTTCACCCCAAAAAAATAAAAATTTACAAAAGTACCAAAATATACAAATGCAAAGTCCTGCAGACTGTGTTTGATTTTTAAAGTTATTTTTTTTTTTTTTTTTTTTACTTTTAAGGGAGAGTATTTAGCAATTCTGAATAAAGCTCCATTGTTCCTTTTTACTGACCAACACCCATAACTCCCAAAACACAGATGGATATCTTTACCCCTCATGATAAAGGATATGAATCTACATAAATCAAAGGACTCAGCCCAATCTAATGCCGTGGCCTGAGGAAGTGAGTTTAGTCAGTCAACGGTATCTGAGTCAACTATCTATCACTAAAATACATGCTGCTTTATCCTAGAAGCACAGGAAGTTCTGTGTCAGGGAAACCATGTGGATAAGAGATTGCACAAGTAAAAATCGCAATGAAAGAATAGGACAGCAGTAAAAATAATGGTCCCACAGTTAATATGAAGTAGTGTATTGTGAAATGACAAGTGTAGTCACCATAATCATTTCATCTCATTGAATTGGTTATAGTGCATGGAGTCCCCCACCATTTTTGAGCAGTTCAACACTAAATTATGTCCCAAAGCCTGTTCCCTGGTGGAGATATGGTTAAGACAAAGGTTTTACACTTCCGTATAGCAATACCAATTCATACCTGCAACGGGCACAGTGATAAGCTAAAAGTGGTCAGCTGACATTTTCAGCCAATCACAGCACCTATTGCAGCTCAGGCTAACGCTTCCTTATATGCGCGAGCACCACAGAGGGGATGGGCTTATGATGACTTTTCTTCACAGGCAGACAATGCTGCAGTTTCCTCTATGTGGACATGAAGTATGGTCCTTGCTGCCTCCCATACTTGTGGTCTGGCAAACACGAGGAGTTCACTCGGGGTTAGACGCAACGTCATAGAGCCTCGCCCACTCTCCTCTGATTGGTGCTGTGGCTCAGAGCTTTTTTTGGGCTCTGCCACTGTGCTTCTAACAGCACGGGAAGGAGAACAGACAAGCGAGTATTCTCCTTGTGAGGGTGTTCCACCACCATGGCTGCGAGCTACGTCAGCAGCCTTGGCCCTGGATATCATTTGCATTGTGAAGAGTTTGCATTCAGCAAAACACCATGTGCAGTGCTTTCCATCTGCAGAGTCAAGCAAATGGGTCTCAAAGGAAAGATGGGTAGAGTCCTATGTAAAGTATCTCTAGAGGAAAAACTGGTTTCATTCTGCAAGACACTGGAGATTGGTGTGAAGGTTAATCTTTCAGCAAGATAATGACCCTAAACACACAGCCAAATAACCTGAAAATCATATCTAATATTATTTGAGACTATGGAATATTTATGTTAAAGGAACACTCAAAGGACCATAATCACTGCAGCTTGACATAATGGCAATGGTGCCAAGAGTGCATCTCCCCCATTATAGGTAGTCAAACGGTTTTTAAATGGTTTAACTTCTTACCTGGGGGCCACTCCTTGTCTCCACTACTAATGCAGGAGATCAAGAAGTTTCTAAGCAGGAACTTCCATTAGCTCTCCTGAACAAAGCCCTGCAGTGCAGGCTAGCTCATTGTTTGGGAGCAGAAGCCGAATGCTGTTGCATTTTTCTGTCATTAAACATGGTAAGTTAAAGAGGAAGAACAGAAAAAGTGTACGTTCTCATTCTCATTTGCATTGTGTGCCATGACTGTGCCTTTCCTGGATGGTGACGTCACTTCTTCCAAATCTTAATTACACATTTAAAATAAACCAGAGCACCAAATGAAAACATGTTAACACAAGCTAGAGGTGATTTTTAATATTTTATTGATGTTATTTCTAGAGAAGTGACTGTAACACGTTATTTATGCCAATAACTATTTTTTTTTCAAATTCCACAAATACAAAATGCTTTGCACTAGTATAAGGCATCATTTTAATACACAAATCGCAGATGTTTTAGAATTTTTATGCCTTTTATTACAGGAAATGCTCGATCTCAAATTGCAGAACTATAATGATCCCCCTTGCTTTAGATTATTCGAGGAACAAAGACTTAACTCATATATCACTGTCCATTTTGCTTCCACAACACGTGTTTCGTCTGAGTCATGCTAATTACCAGAAGCTGCTTCAAATTAAACGCTTTTGAGTCAGTTAGCATCGAATGGCCTGCCTTTTCATTGTCCCCAGCCATATCATCCCAGAACATTGCAAACAAAATAACATGATTGAATACTTATTAATTACATTTGCTTAGAAATGAAAGAATACACATTTGCCAAAAAAATTTTAAACAGTAAAGAAGAGACATGTCGGTATAGGAGGCGGTATGGTTAGGGGGAGCAGCATTAAACAGAGACTATAGCTCCCGTTTTGGCCTTTTAACCAACATTTATGTATTTGATTAATCATACACAAGAACAAAATATTTTATTTACACAAAACTATCCTATAAAACTATGTAATACTTAATTACTTTGATGACTGTAAACGGACACTCTAAGCACCATAACAACTACAGCAGGCTGCAGTGGTTATGGTGTCAGGAGTACCCTCTGCCACCCCACCCCCTATTGTAAAGAGTCAAACTGTTTTTCAAAGGTCTCCTTTCTTACCTAGCGCCGTCAGGCAGCGCTCTCAGTTTCCACTAGAATATCCTTAGACCCAGAACATTTTCAACAGGATCTCCCATTTGCTCTGCTGAGCGAAGCCCAGCAATTTGCCGGGGGGACTCCTAGTCTATGACCACTGCAGTGAGCTCTAGTGGTTTATGGTGCCTGGAGTGTTTGTGTGTGAAGTATTCATTTAAATAAAGTAGGGATCGACCGATTATCGGTTTTACCGATATAATCGGACGATATTCGGTATTTTCGGCAATATCGGTATCGGCCAAGTCAGATACCTCCCAGGACCGCCAGGCTCATTACAAGGTCCTGGGGGGGGGGGCAGCTGCTCAGCCCCCCCCCCCACTGCTCAGCCCATACCACTGGACCACCAGGGAATGCCATAGCCCCGCTCCCCGACCAGGCAACAAGCAGGGAGGGGGGACAACAACAACAAAAAAAGAATAATTAAATATAAAACAAAAACAAATAATTTAATAAAAAATGCCCCCTCACACACACACACACACACACTCCATTATATACAAACACACTCTGTGTATATAATGCAATGCGTTTGTATAGTGTGTGTATATAATGTACACTATACAAACACACTGCATTATATACACACACACACTGCATTATATACACACACACACACACACTGCATTATATACACACACTACACAAACACATTGTATAATGCAGTGTGTGTAGTGTGTGTATATAATGCAATGTGTTTGTGTAGTGTGTGTATATAATGCAGTGTGTTTGTGTAGTGTGTGTATATAATGCAGTGTGTGTGTGTAGTGTGTTTATATAATGCAGTGTGTGTATATAATGTAGTGTGTGTGTAGTGGGTGTATATAATGCAGTGTGTGTGTAGTGGGTGTATATAATGCAGTGTGTGTATAATGCAGTGTGTGTGTAGTGGGTGTATATAATGCAGTGTGTGCAGGGTCGTATTAGCCGTGAGGCAAACAAGGCATTTGCCTTGGGCGGCATTTTTTTGCGGCTAACAAGACATGCTGGGCTGCTGCTGGGCGGTCGGGCGGCGCTGGCGGGCGGCATTGGCGAGGGAGCACTTCCTCTAAGCTGTCTGCTCAGCTCCCTCGCGTGCCGCAGAGTGAGTCTGGGAGCCGGAATATGACGTCATATTCCGGCTCCGCCTCCCAGCCTCACTCTGTGGTGCACGAGGGAGCTGAGCAGACAGCTCAGAGGAAGTGCTCCCTCGCCAATGCCGCCCGCCAGCGCCGCCCCCTGGAAAATGACGCCCAAGGCAAATGCCTTGTTTGCCTCGCGGCTAATACGCCCCTGGCTGGTGGGGGGGGGGGGGGTGTTTAAATAAATGTAAAAAAAGTGTTAATGTGTCTGTTGGTGGGTGTGTCTGTTGGTGGGTGTGTCTGTTGGTGGGTGAGTGTGTGTGTGTGTGGGTGGGTGAGTGAGTGAGTGAGTGAGTGAGTGGGTGGGTGAGTGAGTGAGTGAGTGAGTGAGTGGGTGGGTGAGTGAGTGAGTGAGTGGGTGGGTGAGTGAGTGGGTGGGTGAGTGAGTGTGTGGGTGGGTGAGTGAGTGAGTGGGTGGGTGGGTGAGTGTGTGGGTGGGTGAGTGAGTGTGTGGGTGGGTGAGTGGGTGGGTGGGTGAGTGAGTGTGTTTGTCTGTTAGTGTGTTTGTCTGTTAGTGTGTTTGTCTGTTAGTGTGTTTGTCTGTTAGTGTGTTTGTCTGTTAGTGTGTTTGTCTGTTAGTGTGTTTGTCTGTTAGTGTGTTTGTCTGTTAGTGTGTTTGTCTGTTAGTGTGTTTGTCTGTTAGTGTGTTTGTCTGTTAGTGTGTTTGTCTGTTAGTGTGTTTGTCTGTTAGTGTGTTTGTCTGTTAGTGTGTTTGTCTGTTAGTGTGTTTGTCTGTTAGTGTGTTTGTCTGTTAGTGTGTTTGTCTGTTAGTGTGTTTGTCTGTTAGTGTGTGTGTCTGACTGTGTGTGTGTCTGACTGTGTGTGTGTCTGACTGTGTGTGTGTCTGACTGTGTGTGTGTGTGTGTCTGACTGTGTGTGTCTGACTGTGAGTGTGTGTGTCTGCTAGTTTGTGTCTGTTAGTGAGTGTGTTTGTCTGTTACTGAGTGTGTGTGTTTCTGTTAGCGAGTGTGTGTTTCTGTTAGCGAGTGTGTGTTTCTGTTAGCGAGTGTGTGTTTCTGTTAGCGAGTGTGTGTTTCTGTTAGCGAGTGTGTGTTTCTGTTAGCGAGTGTGTGTTTCTGTTAGCGAGTGTGTGTTTCTGTTAGCGAGTGTGTGTTTCTGTTAGCGAGTGTGTGTTTCTGTTAGCGAGTGTGTGTTTCTGTTAGCGAGTGTGTGTTTCTGTTAGCGAGTGTGTGTTTCTGTTAGCGAGTGTGTGTTTCTGTTAGCGAGTGTGTGTTTCTGTTAGCGAGTGTGTGCGTATCTGTCAGTGAATGTGTGTGTGTGTGTATTTAGAATGCGGGGTGGGGGGGGCGCTTGAGTTTTGTCCTGCCTAGGGCAGCACAAAACCAGGATACACCACTGAGTGTGTGTAGTGTGTGTATATAATGCAGTGTGTGTGTAGTGTGTGTATATAATGCAGTGTGTGTATATAATGCAGTGTGTGTAGTGTGTGTATATAATGCAGTGTGTTTATATAATGCACACTACACAAACACACTGCATTATATACACACACTATACAAACACACACACTCTGCATTATATAAACACACTACATTCACTATACACACTCTGCATTCATTATATACACACAGTACACAAAAACACACTTTGCATTTAGTATATCCAGCATTAACTTTACACACACTGCATTCACTTTACGCACACTACCCACACACTACACAAACACTCTGCTTTTATTATATACACACTACACTAATACACACTGCATCCACTACACAAACACACACAGCTCCCCTGTCTAAACACACTGCATCCACTACACGTGGCATGTATATTTTGAGCATTTACCTTTAGAAATTGTTTCTATTTTCCAAAATGGTAAATGTACAGAATATCGGCAAATTATATCGGCTATCGGCCTGAAAGTTCACAGAATATCGGTATCGGCTCTAAAAAATCAATATCGGTTTATCCCTAAAATAAAGTACTTATAGGGATACTATAGTATTCCTAACACTGTAGTTCCCTCTGCCTCACCTCTCCCTTGCCTCCCCGCCTGGCCAATAAAAGGGTTAAAGACCCTTCAATCACTTATCCCCGATTCCAACGCCGATGTCCTTCGGTGCTGGGTCACATCTGAAGGGGGGGCTAATGTGCATCCATGGCGAGCGCCTCAAGCGCGTTAATCCCTCCCCGTAGGAAAGCATTGTTTCAATGTTTTTTGGGGGGGTATTTTAGCAATGCTGGATGTCGTCATGCAGAGCGTGAGGACGTCCAGTATCAGTTAGGCGACCCCCCTAAAAAAGTCTGTAAAATCCCAGAGGCGCATTTAACCCCTTAAGGACCAAACTTCTGGAATAAAAGGGAAAAATGACATGTCACACATGTCATGTGTCCTTAAGGGGTTAATGGCCGTCTGGTTAGTGCTGCAATGTAAACAGGACTAAGAGCAATAGGGACACAGCACCCAGACCACTTCAATGAGCTGAAGTGGTCTTGGTGCCCATAGTGTCCCTTTAAGCGTGCTCAAGTGCTTTATGTGTCTGGAGCCGGTCACATTTATGACCGTTTATAAAATTCCCTTTTTCAATAGAAGTTGGTATTTAAAGTTGAGTGCAGAAACATTTCCCTGGCTGTCAGTCAGAAAACGGTATTCCAGCTCATTGACAAGCATTGGGCATTGGAAAGACGCAATCACATTCACAGCTCCACAGCAAAGATATCTCAGTGAGAAATCTCTGATTGGAGAATTCCCCAGCGCAGGTTGAAAGTCTGAGATGGGAGAAGGGTAATGGGGGCTTGTAAAGACAAGAAACGCAAACGTTTTTTAGATACCGGCCAATAAAAATAATGCATAATTAAATGCGTGCATGTTGTCATTGAGGGGGATTTCTACTTAACTGTGATTTTTAAACATTTTGTTTTGAGCAGTCGAGTGTTCCTTTAATGCATTTACAGTACATTACAGTGAGTTTTATGGTAGTGGAGCTCTGTGATTTACTCATTCGCCCCACTTGTTACAGAGTGCATTATTGCTGTGTGAGCTGCAATCTCTGAATCTCTGGGATTCCCTCGTGTACAACCAACATATTGAGCCTCTGCAAATGAGGGACACGTTCTCAAAGAGGGACACTCGGGATGGAACTAAAATATCCCTAGACAACTTGTGTAAATAACAAAGCTTCTCACATAAAGACACTGCCATTCCAAAGCTCTCCGCTGGGAGATTTTATGGGAATTTTATTTTTTTTTTTTAGGTTGCAAGCTCCTGCCATGTACAACAGTGACAGCTTGCAATTATCACAAAATTCGGAAAACATTCCCCGAGGTCTGAATGTAAAGTGATCACACAAGCCACATGACCGGACGGTTTGCATCTCCCATAGACAGACATGGTCAAGTCATACTAGATTGCAAGCTCACTTTGTATGAAAGAGCTTAAATGGCTAGATCTCAGGGCCCTCTTTACCTTTTGTATTTGTCTGTGTATACTGTATGTTCTCCACTAATGGTACAGCGCTGCGGAATCTGTTGGTGCTTTATAAATACCAGTAATAAATAAATAATTAAATGCCCCCATATCATCTCTAGTGCTATCAGCAGCTAATCATAACTGAATAAATTTTATTTTGTAATACAGTGCAAGCAATGTAGATATAAAAGATCATAAGTAACCCCTATTTATTTTCTTCCCATTATGTGAAGGTCAATAGAAACTGTAAAACACAGATATACAATGTATCAAGGAGGGCTGCATCAGCAATAGGTAACAGCTGGATTAGGACGCTAGCTGCTATTGGATGCGCCATCATTCTGTGAGAGTTTCCGATAGCTTGTCATGGGCAACATTAAATCCAGCGGCAGCACTTTTCATGTCTAGCCGCAGATTTTAATTGACTGCCTTCCACTGATTACGACCACCTGTTAAGACAGTCTGTTAAGTCTAACACTATACACAGTGGCAGCACTTTTACCTACCTACCCGTACTGTCATTAGATTCTTTATTCCTAGATCTGTCTGACTTTTGCCGCTTTCTATGGAGATGTGCTCACCCTCCAACTCTCTAAAGAAAAAAATATCTCAAGATATTTGTAAGTACAGGTTGTAACTCCATATAGGTCTCTGTGGTTACACTAAGAGGTAATACTAGGATCTGGGCGAAGGCTCCCTGTACTCTAGGTTTACACAGTTGTTACATTTTAAGTTTAAACCCTATTGATACAGTTATAATATGTACAATGTTAATTTCTACTGTGATACACATTGTTTATGTGTTTTCAGATCCATCCCTAAATAGAAGGGTACTCTAAAGTCTTTAACTATTATGCACACCTACTTTCCCCTCCCCTTTGATGATTCAGAACACTCAGCTGTCAGAATTAAAAAAGAAGGAGGGCGTTTACCCATGGAGGCGTTCCTTAGACTTCCCATTGGCTAATTTATTAAAGGAGGAGGGCCGAACCCTCCTATATAAAACAGGATCTAACGCTGGACATAATTGCTCTTGACAAAGCCAGGATTTACTGCCGAAACGCGCGTCGAGCTACTTTAGTGTGCCGATGCACTTATTCTTTTATTTCATATTTCTATTGAGGGGTGAATAGTTTGTCTATCCGTTTGTGTTAGCTGCAGTTGTTTATGTTAAACACGCAGGGCAAGCTACATAGAATCTTTTAGCTGCCATGAAGCAGCAGATAGTCTAGGTGATTAGGTTGGATAGCTTTAGCCATTTCTCTGGATAGTTATGGAGGGTTATTAGCATGGCTGGTTTTGAAGTGGGGTTTGGCTGCCATTGGTTTTAATGTGGGGTTATGCCTCCATTCAACTAGATGCCCGTCTACTCCCACTACTCTATCTGATGGGTCTTATTCATAGAACCCCACTGGCTATTACCTATCTCTGACTATCTTTTCACCTACAATCCTACACAGGCTACATGTTCTGTATGCTGCCTGCTGTGTAACGGATATCCTGAGCACCTCGGATGTTTTGCTCTTCTTAGGATATACTATACATATTGTTTTGTGCATTCAGCACACTTAGCTTTTTATATAGGGATTTTTCAATACCCTTTATACTTGTTGATTATTACAACGAGACACTTTCTCCTGCTCTCCCTTTTTTCCACTTTACTCTATCGTATTTTAACTTTAGGATCTTGTTTAAATAAAGATTATTATTTTTTGTTGCCTTGCCATTACCTTTGAATGATTCTACTTAAGAGGTAATTTTAGTAAGGCGGGTTTCTACCTTTGTTAGGCAGATTCCTATACCTTATTTGTATCTTTATTCCGAGAGAGTATCTAATGCCAAACAACAAAGTCTTTGGTCATTGTGGGTTTGCCACTTTGTGGATTTAATCTGTGATGTGTAAAAAAAAAAAAAAAGGATCCAAGGCTTTACAGCAGAAAATGTGTAAATGTGACAACCAGAGTCTATTCTGTTAAAAACAGCCTTGAAAACATACAGCGCAAGCGAACAGCTCAGTAAACAAATCCAATGTCAACAAACAGCACACAGAAAATATCTCATGTGCCTATTTAAATGTTTGCAACAAAAAGGTTATTTTATTTACATAAATTAACCCACAGCAGCTTTTAGTGCACTATTATGGTGTGAATTGATGCTGTGGAACTCTGAGATACAATAATGTATACATCTATAGTGAGCTCCTGAGAAAGAGGCAAAGGACGAGTTCATTGTGCATGCCCAAAGGGACATCTAAAGATGCTGGTTTTACTATGGAGGGCACAAGTCCCCAAAAGATTACTGCAGATCAAAATCAGTGGTAGAACTATCAATAGAGGACTATTTAAGGCAGTTACTGGACTCTGTAATGCCCTAAACATATTGGACGTATGCATGCATACTATAGGCACCCGCATCTGTAAGAGCAACATCACTGATCCAGATGTTTGAGGTTTGTATTAACCACAGCCCCCTGTCCACCATCACATAATGATCTATGACTTTATAAATGATAGCCTTAAACAAGTGTTACTGGCTCTGTTGTAGACACGAAATACGGCAGCATAACAGATTTATACAGGAAAGTACAAAAAGAACATTAAAACTCCAAATGGCAAGTCTTGGTTTTTGGCCAAAGCATTGAAGGTATGAAGCTTTTATTCCGTCAGAAATCTGGTCGGCAGATTAATCCTGAATGCCATCGTCATGCCTATACCATGCAGTAATACTCACACATTGATTTGTTTACACGGAACATGTGGTCACTGATGGTTTACGATTACATTTGAAGAGGAGATCTCCTTGGGCTCAGCATTTATAATGGACTACTGTATGAACTCGATCACATGATGAAAGAGGGTCAGAGGCCGAGTGATTGAGAGGGGGGGCAGTAGCATGGATTAAAGAGGCTGTGGATTTGTAAAAAAAGGTAACAAAGAGAGGTATGTGTCACATGATTTTAGGGTATAATGTTTTAAGCACATTATTCCTTTAAGGAGGCACTTTATGCAATTACTTTTTGGTCTGACCAGCAAAAAGAAAAAAGAAGAAAGAACTGTGCTATTGATGATTGCTACATCAATATCTTTAATTCATTGAGAAAATCGCTTGCTTTTGGCTTTTGTTACACACACACACACACACACAGCGCATCAAAATCCAATAAAATTAACATAATTATAGTTAACATGATCAAGGAAATAAATAACTATCACAAAAAGTGTTTTGTTTTTTGATTAACTTGCTCTCTCCAGATTTTTTTTTCTTAGAACTATTGTTAGGAATGCAATACAATAAAATAAAATAAAAGAGTCTTTTTTATTGTAAGGGGTTTGTGGTGGCTGTTCATTTAAAAGGAGATAAAGTCCCTGAAGGTTGTTTGTGTTAAGTGTGGAATTATTCCGGAGACCAGTGTGCAAGTTCAGGGTTGTGAAGTGGAGATTAAACAAGGACCCAGAGGAACACGGTGAAGCAGTGATTGATATATGAAGTGCGTAAAGTACTCAAGGTCTTTTATTATGAACACGTATTCAAGTATGTATCAATCTGAACTGCAAACATATCAGATTTTTGTATTTGTATCTCTGCACCCTCAAAAGGGGAAGTGTTCACTTTAATTATGTTAGACTGTATGGTTTCATAATTTCATAGCATTTTGTTCAATGTAGTCTACTACACTCAAAGGAAGTAACTGGAGTGGCACGCTAGGGTGGATTAACTAAATTCACAATCCTCTTTTTATACAAGAAAATACTGTATTTGACCATCCATTTTTTACATTTCTGCTGGTATGTAAAATTACTCAGATCGCTCAGCCAATTTCTTATTTCTCGTTCATTTTTATGGTGGAATTATGAAGAACGCGAGTGCGTGTAGGACATCACCTACTAACCTGTTTCACGTTTAGTAGTTTTCCAAAGGACTGAGTGAACTTATAATGATTACAGTAATTCGCAGCCAATTGAGAAAAACAAATAAAACTGGAAGTTGGAGGCTTGTTCAGGCCACAACTTCAGATGAATAAGAAATTATCATTGTGGTATAAAGTTGGGAATTGGGAGGAAAGTAAGAGCAGGGATTTTATAGGTTTGAATACTGCATTACAGAACGCTTTCAGAAAAGAACTCACAGAATGTGACTTCAGATGATGGGAGCGCCAGTTATCACATTTCATAAAACACTCCCAAGCACTAACCAACAGCACGGCCGTCATTAGCAACTCATTCTCATCAAGGCTTATTCCAAGGACTTTTATAGTGCATTTAGTACAATACTATAATACACCCATACATTACTGTATATTAACAAACACGTTCTCAGTGGCCAGATTATCAGGTACACCAGCAAGTAATGGGGCACAAGCTCAATACATAAAGTTGCTCAGCCAAACATTAGACCAGGGGTGCCCAAAAGGTAGATCCCCAGATGTTTTTAAACTACAGCTTCCATGGTGCCAAAGGCATGCAAAGCTTCATGGGAGTTTTAGTTCTACAACATATGGGGATCTACCTTTTTGGACTCCACTACATTTGACAACGTGTCAACTCATGATACAAATGGGCTACATCAACCATGCTTCAGGAAGATGAGGGGACAGTGTGCGTAATACTCATAAGATCACCAAAATCTCACTACGGACACTTGGAAATTTATTGACTGGTCAGGTGACGGCTGATTTCTGCAGATGGTAAGCTCAGAACGTTGTGTAAACTTGACGAAATCGGCCTGCCTCACATCACCTTTACAAGTGGTTGGTGGTGTGATGGAGTGAAGATGACTTTCTTGACATACATTATACTATTTGAGATACAGTATACAGAAAAATTGTTGCTGACCATAGACATTGCTTTACAGCCACAGCCTATCCATTTTCAATCAGATACTTTCAGTAGTAAAATACCGCTTTACTACAAACAACTCATTTCAAGCCATTT
The DNA here is from genome assembly GCF_036172605.1 of Pelobates fuscus. Lineage (NCBI taxonomy): Eukaryota > Metazoa > Chordata > Amphibia > Anura > Pelobatidae > Pelobates > Pelobates fuscus. Next base: position 414,521,333 of record NC_086318.1, read on the forward strand.
CCAAGAATGTGACAATGACATCACTTTAATCCTATAACCTTTACAATGTCCTGATTGAAATCCAATTAAAGGATCTAAGATGAAATAGAAAGAGGTTCCCTGCGTGATTCTTCAGCTGAAAAAAAAAATCTACAAAAACGGTGTAAAATATAGTCCTTGCACAATAACAAAGCCAACATATGTATACTCTACAACAATTTTTATTTTACACACGGACACAGTGCATCTTACCTGATAATATGATTTGATTTGTTTCACCAGCACAGATAAATTTTGTATCCTGAGGGAAGCATCGTTGTTGATCTTTTTATAAATTCTCTGATTGTCTGCTTTAGGATTTCTGAAAAAAATTAAATAAAATAAAAATATATACATTATGTTTGAGTGAGAAACTGCAATTTACAGCATGACGTTATTACTGGGAGGACACTAAAATAGAAAAAGAACCATCACTTGTGACATATATTTGCAGTTCAGGGGGAACTACAACTCTGAAGCTTCAGTAGTCTTAGGTTGGCAAAGCATCATGGCAGTTTTACATTTTTCACAGCTGGGCCATCCATGCTGTGCAGCCATTTTGTCTCCTAGAATTTAAGAAGTGTTGCAAACTATTTTCCAATTCACCGTAAGAGGGGTGATTGCCCAAAACATCTAGGATAATAATTATAGATCATAATGCCGCCTTCTGCTATTAACTGGTTTGTTAGCGCTATGTTTACATGTCCAATCCCTTATACTACAACGGTGGTCACAACTTTTTAAATTTAAATCTATTTATACCTTAGCCCAAGTTAATTTCTTGCTGAAATTCTGATGGCTTGAAATAACTGCCCTACTACATGGGATGGAATAATCTATAAATACATTGTATTCTTCTGTCCTTATCAGATTTAGAAAATATATGTTGCTGAAAGACAATGGCCACATTTAAAAACAGAATAAGGTAAAGTTCAGGGGTGACTTTAATCTATCATAACGTTGACAGGTAGCGCAAAATATGTATATGAAAAACAAAATACAATAAAACTCGAGATCTATAAATTTCAGCATAAAAAAAAAATATATATGTGTTTAAATGAAAAAACAAGTTCAAAGGGACACTATATACACCAGAACAACTACAGCTCACTGCACACGCTCTGCATGGAGGCGCTGAACTTTCCCCACAAAGAGGCATTGGGTCAATGCATCTCTATGAGGAGATTCTCACCGGCACAACGGCGAAAGCATTGGATTGGCAAACTCGCACGGCACTGGAAAAAGGGGAGTAAAATCACCTTTTTGACTTAATGTTTCTAACTTTAGCTCAATTAAGTGATCTGAGTGCACGGTCCCTGTCCCACTTAGTCCTGCAATGTAAAGCTCTGCAGTTTTTAAGAAACGGCAATATTTACATGGCAGTACTAAGATAGCATATAGTGGCTGTATACCAGAGCCACTAGGGAAGCTTCCTGGCATTTACCGGACTCTGAATCACTTAAATGACGCTGGACATCCTCACTCTGCATGAACACATCCAGTGTCAGTGAAAACCCCATAGGAAAGCACTGAATCAATGCCAATGCTCTCGCCACGCATGAGCATTATGTCCCCCCCCATCGGATGACGTCGGAGGAGGCAGAGCTTCCACCCGAGCACCGAGAGACATTGGCGCTGGAGTCAGGTGAATAAACAAAGGGGTTTTAACTCTTTCTGTGCTGGGGCTGAGGGGCAGAGGGCTCAGTTAGGAATACAACTTTGTATTGCTAACATCATAGAATCCCTTTAAAAATCCACTTGGTTTCCAATTGTAATAATCTTTGTATTCTATTTGCCCTAGAGCCCAGTTCCCAATTCCATCAATAATCATAACCTGTAAGCTATCCGGATTAGCATTATGGATTTGTCTAACGTGTTAACATTAAGGGGCTTAGAAATCTCTTCTAAATACTTCTTTAATATACCAATCATCTTCTCGTCTTCTGAATTAAAACATGTAATAAAAACTGATTCAGGGGTGAAGCTCAGCTAATGCTGAAGGGTGAATGAGTCATAGGTCACAGAAATCACAGCTTTATTGAAAGGGTGACCAGTGTAGTCAGGAGTTTGCTTAAAGGGACACTCCAGGCACCCAGACCACTTCTGTCCATTGGAGTGGTCTGGGTGCCAACTCCCATCGATAATTACCTTGCAGGGTTAAGTCCCCCTCTAGTGTTGGTCTATCAGACAGCCACTAGAGGGACTTCCGTGTTCTTAAAACACAAAAAGTGTTTTAAACGACGCTGGATGTCCTCACGCTATGCATGCGCATTAGGTCTCCCCCGCCGGCTGACGTCGGCAGGGGAGGAGCGTGGGCAGAGCCTGGCCCTGCACCGAGGGACATCGGCGCTGGGTTCAGGTAAGTCACCGAAGGGGTTTTAACCCCTTCAGCAACATGGAATGAGGGTGGGAGGGAGGGGGCACTGCAGTGCCAGGAGAACTTATTTTTTTTTCCTGGCACTGGAGAGTCCCTTTAAAGAGAAGTAATTATGAAAAATTAGAATCTGTAGTCACACGCAGTTACATCAGTTGCGTAAGGTTCTGATCATAGAACAATGCCCTCCTATCTCTCAATACATTCACATTATCACATTAACACTTCTATGGTAGTTCTTTTATGTATTCTAAATTTATGCTTTGAAACTGAAGTCCAAATAAGTAATTTAGCTTCTTACCAAGGACACTTAATTGTTTAAAAGGGGAACCATAGCTTTTCAGGAAATTATACCATTAAATAAAATATTTGTGTTAAGTGTTCTTTATAGTCAGGGTTGGCTAGAGGATCCTCAGCAAGGTGAGAGGCAGCGACCTAACAAAAGCAAAGACAGAGGGATAGGAAGAGGTTTATTACGGGACCTTTGGCTGCCCAGGTTAACATAAAACAGGACCTAGGAAGTAACAAAACTAAACTAAGGAAAAGACTACAGGCCAGGAGAGGGGAAAAAATAAACACACGATACCAGACACTGACAAGGGTCAGGAGCACCGAGATATACAATGTCAGGAGGAAGCCAGGGACTGGTACACAGGACAGGAAGTCAGACAGGCCAGGAACTGGTACACAAAAACAGGCAGAAGGCAAACAGGACAGGAGAGCAGAACATAGTTGGGTAATCCAAGGAAAAAGATAAACGAAACAGGTTCAGAGCAAAATATCACTAAGGATACTGGAGACATGAAAGGGCCCAGAGCAGCCACATAGTGTCAGGGTACCTGTAGTCTCTACCCCTGAGACAGGTAGAGACTTAGACGTTTTTCCATCCAGACGGCATGATTCTCCCGTTCCTCGCGGTCCCCTCGCGCATGTAAACGCCGGCCGCAAGAGAACTATGCCTTTTTGTAACGTGACGCTCAATAGTCGACGTCATGACGCTATTCTAGCCCGACCTGTCAGTCAAATCCCGGACATGAATCAGGTCTCGGCGGAGGCGTGATTAGTCTCTAGAACCAGGGTATTTAAGGGAGCTCTCAGCATTTGCTCATTGCCCTGTCGTGGTTCTAGCCAGCCTAGTCACACAGTGCTCTGTTATTCTCTTGTCTTTTGGTTCTGACCCGGCTTTGTTATTACTTACCTGTCTTCTCTGTTATCCTTGACCCGGCTTGTCTCTCGCTTACCTGTCTTCTCGTTCCCTCGACCTCGGCTTGTCCCTGACCATTCTATACGTAGTATTACGTTAAGTCCGGCCATTCTAAGGTCCGGTATACGTATCTGCTACTCTTTGTACTCTGCGTGTTGGATCCCTGTCCCATCCTGACACATAGCCCTGCTTAAATAGATATGCCCTGTACCTGACTGGCTCCTGCTTGCTGGTAGCAATCAAGGCAGAAAGGAAGCACCGGATTACTACGCTACAAAAACTAGCAATCAGAAAAATCAGGTGGGTCAAAAACCTGACAATGGTCTTGAATCGCATGAGGATATCAGGTTCCATAGTGCCCCAGCAAGCAGTGCAAAGCAATAGAATGTTGGAGGCAGGAGTTCTAGTCCCACCAGAGGTAGGCTTCCTGACATTTATGTAATGCTTCATATTCTTATATAAAATTATATCAGAGATTTAGAAAATGACATCACAATCCATTTCAGTCTTGGCACGGCGAGGACACTCTCTGCATTGGAAAATCTTTGTTTCTGTTCTTTCCCTGTCTGTACGGACTGCCAGGTGCACCGTTTATACAAACTGACCAGAAGAAAGCCAAGATGGAGACACTAGAACAGAGCAGCAACGTGGATTTTACGCCTCACAAATATGTGTGTTAAACTTAGGGGATACGTGAACATAATATTGAAAATCGTGGGAAGTGACCCACTTTGATATGGTTTGTCTGTAACCTAAACTAACTGGACTATTCCTCTCTCTGTATTTTCAATATTGCAACTTGTAACACATGGGTGTGATATTAAAGGGACACTGTAGGCACCCAGACCACTTCAGCTCATTGAAGTTGTCTGGGTACTGTGTCCCTATTGCACTTTGTGCTGTAATGTAAAACACTGCAGTTCCAGAGAGAAACTGGAATGTTCACATTGCAGGACTAAGTCGGCCCTCAGTAGAGGTCTACCAGACAGCCACTAGAGGGTTTCCAGAATCGAGGGGGGTGCGAGGGAGGGGGGCACCTTTTAAACCTATAGTGCCAGGAAAATGGTGCTGGCACTATAGGATCCCTTTAAGTATCCCTTATTTTTTTCCATGGGAATCTAAGGGTTCTGCTCAGTATTTTAGCTGTTCCTAGAACTGCACTTTTCTGGACCGCAGAATCAGGAATCTGTTGGCTCCACACAGCCCTGAGTTGAACTGTTGGACTTGGAACCTGAAAAGTCACCAGGTGTGAATCCTGGTCAGTCCATGCCACGAGTATGTGTCCCTAGACCAGTGTTTCCCAACCCAGTCCTCAAGGCACACCTACCAGTCCAGGATTTAAGGATTACCCAGTTTTGTCTAAGGTGTTTTTAGAAAAAAAAAGAAAACACACCTTAGACAAAACTGGGTAATCCTTAAATCCTGGACTGGTAGGTGTGCCGTGAGGACTGGGTTGGGAAACACTGCCCTAGACACCCAACAAAATATATGATCGCCTACCTCAGATATACGGGAGTAACAAGAACCAAGAGCACACTGCCTGGTATGACAAGGTCTTCAACTGCTAGGAAACTGGGACAGGCTGCTTACAAGTGGGCTACTGGAGAAAAGCATTCACAAAAACACACACTATACAATATAGTATACAAGAGAAACACATCCCCTTGGCATCATGTGCAGTTAAAATGTATTTGTTAGAAAGAGGATATACAAACATCATATAGAGCAGCCTCATCATGATAATTATTAACCATAAAATAGGAAATAATGGCCAGTATTATTCCAGGTTCAGCCAAGGTTCACTGGCACTGTTCCAGCATTTAGATAGGTTTCATGAATATCTATGACAAAAATACAACCCTAACATGGGCTTTAATGAGGTTAGGGTGTAATAACACGTCCTGATGTCGATGAAGTCCCCCACGAATTATACTTACCTCGCTGGATCTGGGGGGACAGCCTCACTCATTCAATATATGATAATTTACTGTAACTAAACCCCCACTATTTTTGCGTAGGTTAGGTGTTTAAACAACTAAAAAAAATAATAATTTTGAGAGCTTTGAAATTGCTGTTTGGTGAATTACTGAGTGTGCTGGGTGTTGTGTGAATTGGGCCCAGCACCACCCTTATAATGTATTCATGTTCAGGTGAATGCAGTCCTCTTGGTTATATAGATTAAATATAAATATTTGATTTGAAATTAAAGCTGGAACAAAATGATCTATAATAAGTGTGGGTGTACTTCATATGAAAGATGTCAATTATAGCTCAAATTCTAGGTTTTGTTTTGGTTCAGAACTTGGGCTATTGCCTCTGTCCTTAAGGGGATAAATGTCAGGATCTGCTAAATCCTAAGGTTTTCTCTCGAGCTATTATAATTATTAATAGTATTTTTAGTGGTTTATAACGTGCCAACATATCCCGTACTGCTGTGCGATAGGTGAACTAATGAAGAAATGCAACAAGCGGATTTTAACGAACACTGAGATAAGCAGAGTTATAGGTGCAGTTAATTACAAACTGGAAACTTTGCCAAACTAGTTATGTAAAAAGCTAGTGATCGGGAAATGTGATGAATTAAGGATAGAAGAATTCAGGTTTCCTTGACCCATAGTCATTGTAAATGCAGCTGTGGATTGAAATCAGTAGGTATAACTCATTTCAAAGGGATTCTATAGTGCCAGGAAAACAAACCCCCCTCCCTTGCGGACCCCTCTCTCGGTGCTAAAGGGGTTAAAACCCCTTCAGCCACTTACCTGAATCCAGTGGCGATGTTCCTCGGCGCTGGGTCAGGCTCAGCGCACGCTCCTCCCCCACCGACGTCAGCTGAAATCCAATGCGCATGTGCAGAAATGGCCGCGTGCGCATTAGAACTCCCCATAGGAAAGCATTATTCAATGCTTTCCTATGGGGAAAAATCTGACGCTGGAGGTCCGTGAGGATGTCCAGCGTCTAATAACAGACCAAAAAGTCAGTTTAGATTCCGGAAGCCTGGGAGACAGCCACAGAGGGCAGACTTAGAGCTGCAATGGAAACATTTCAGTTTCTCTGTAACTGCAATGTTTTACATTACAGCACTAAGTGCAAAAGGGTCACAGCACCCAGACTACTTCAATTAGCTGAAGTAGTCTGGGTGCCTACAGTGTCCCTTTAAGTTCATTTTTAGTATGATTTTGCTGCATAAATTACTTTTTTTTTTAACCCTTTCCCGACTCATCACATCATCAGTATCTATGGTAAATACTTATATCTCCAAAAAAAACGTCTCTGAGAGCTCAGGTCTGGAATCCTAAACCGTAAAGAACAACGCCTGAATTTAAAAACAGCAACTGCATCTCGATGGGAAGAGAAATACACAGGGAGTCCAAATTATGGTCCAGTTTAAATTTTTACTGAGCAATTCAAGTCATCGGTTACCATCCAGGTACGTAAGAGGAACACATGCCAATACACACATTTCAATTCTAGGAAAGACTAAGCTCATCTCGAATAAATGTGTAGAGTGTGCTATTTTCATAGTGAAAGGGTAAACAGATGGTTTGACGGATTTATTCGGAAAAGTTTAAAAAAATTAAATTAAATTTAAAAAAATTACCAAATATTTAAGATATGGTGGTGCAGCTGGTGAATATACTAGTGCAGTTAAATGAATGTCAATGTTTTGTGGTGTAAATATTTTATTCCGTTTAAGATGCTTAAAGTACAAAACTCTTTTTCCACTGGTCTTAAAGTCAACCTCACCATGTTCTAAGTTTGTAATTCTCAGCCTTTCAGTCGATCTTTTTTTTTTAAAACTTTCTGGGGTGTGTTGGGGTGTGGAAATCATACCAGTAAATGTTGAAATGCCTTATTGTAGACTGTGTAAAGAAAGCTGAATTGGAAACACATCTGACAAACACAGCCCATGGCAGTTCCCAGCAATAAAGCATAAGGTCATCAATAGTCTGTATTATGACAAACATATTAAATTGAGAAGAATGGTGGGATCAGCAAAATAATCTTATCTTATTCTGTCCTTTTTTATCTTTCGTCTTAACCCCAATCTATGCAGTGTTCTTCGGGTATGTGGAGACAACCAGCAGGTCTTCGGCTGGTAAATATAATCCCAACGGTTTATTATAAAGTTCAGCAAAATGAACATTCATAACACCGGATGCTACATTCTGAAATCTTGCAATCGGTCTGCCACAGAAGTATATGATTTATGAGCGTCTAGGTAAAAAGGGAATTGGGGTGCACACCCAGAACATGTAGTCGTTTGGCTGTATATACAAAACAGATTCATTGTATTTTATTGTGTGTGCACGGTTTCTTATTTTTTTTAGGTGCCAGTTTGGACATGACCAAAGGAAAGCCGTAGCACATATTTGAAATACGTCTCTGGAAGCAGTTTAAGCAATAATTATTGCAGCTAGCATGTTTGTGTCCCATATTAAATTAGCATAGAACCTACCGATATTGTGGTCCTGCGATCTAGTAGTGGACTTAAAGGGACAATGTAGGCACCCAGACCACTTCAGCTCATTGAAGAGGTCTGGGTGCAGTGTTCCATATCCTTTAACCCACAGTGGTAATTATTGTAGCTTCTGAGAAACTGCAATTACCTGCTAGGGTTAACTCCTAGTCTAGTAGCGGTCTACCAGACAGCCACTAGAGGGACTTCCGGGTGTTTAGACGACTTTTGGTTGCTCACCGGAATCCCCTTAGGAAAGCATTGATTCCTTATGTGGAAATCATAATGCTAGCGCGGCCATTGCATGTACATTAGGTGGATGGAGCCTGACCCAGCGCCGTGGGACATCGGTGCTGGATACAGGTAAGTGACTGACGGGGGTTTCAACCCCTTTAGCGATGCAGGAGGGGGCGCAAGTGAGGGGGGCACTATAGCAACCTATAGTGCCAGGAAACCGGCTTTGTTTTCCTGGCACTATAGAATCCCTTTAATGCGACATGGCCATATGTTGTAACCAAATTCCCAGATTTGTTAGCTAAAGAAGCCAATTTTAACAGTGTAAAATTTTAAATTCTTTGTTTTTTTTGTGTGTGCGCGCTCTTCCTTAATCTGATGGACATAAAATTGTAATGGTAATGAACTTAAAATGGCAAAAGCCTTACTACATGTACGGTAATTTTGGGAGAAAACTTCCCAGACTGTTTATATATTGTTTTAACATAAACCTAACATTTCAATGGTATGTTTGAGAGTAAAATAAAAATGCACAGATAGCGTAGCTGACAAAAAAAATAAATCACTTTCTTAAAACAATGATAACATGGCGCCTCCATCGATTCACCATGGCAACCAAAAGAATGAACTTGAATGTGCGGAATAACCGTTTCACACAGTTTGTCTTCATCATTCTGTGTGTAGCTTTTGGAGCAATCACAATGTTATGAAGATTTGGATCCATTTCATGACAAAACACACAAAAGCAAAGCAAAGGCATTGTGCTATGCTGTGGGTCTTTTCTGGCTGTTTTTTTTGTTTAGCCCACTTGGTTACCCAAGTACCATTTTGGAAGGGAAGGAATTTGCGAAGCTATTATTCTGAGAGGGAAAACAAAAAAAAATATCTCAACCTCTTCTTAATGTCAATGCAGTTACACAGTGTCATTAACGACTAAAAAAATAAAATACCAAAAAACACCTATAAAACAAGGGCAGCACAATGAAAAATGTAAGACTTGCAATCTGCGTAGCACAGACAACTAATAAAAAGAGGTGCATTTAACTAAACTCTAGATACCAAGAATGTCTTGGTTACAGCAAATGGCAGTAATAACAGAGTCATTATTTGGTGGGGGGGGGGGGGGGGGGTGGGAGAGGGAGTGTGAAGCCATTCGTACTGTGTTAGATTTTAGAATACTTTGATGCTGAAGAATATCCCACATGTACCGACCGCTGGTGTGAATACAAGCAGTACTTCCAGAAAACAATGTACTGAAGGATTTTTCTTTTTCTTTTTAATTTAATTCTATACCCCAGTCACACGACTCCCAGTTGCCAAATAAGGTTTTGACAGCTGGAGGAGCTTACAGCGCAGACATAAATGGAATTTTCAGACAATACTGTGAGGATATCATTTTCTTGGGGTGATGATTCCATTATAACACTTAAACTTTTACACTCCGTATTGGACATTCTCAACGGGTATCACAGATTTTTTTTTTTTTTTTACTTTTTATTACGGACGTGTTTTTATCCATTTGAGAATACCATATTTAAAAAAATATATATATATATCTGTACACAAATAAAGTGGAAGAAAAACATAGAAACAGACCAATCTAATGCAGTTACTTTAGAATCACATAAATATTTCCTTTAAACACTTGATACATTAAACAGGAACTGTCAATTCCCTGGACTTTTAATACTATATTTAACATATGTATTTGTGAGGTGTCAAATGTAAAATTAAAGGGACACTATAGTCACCAGAGCAACCAACGCTTATTAACCCCTTAAGGACACAACTTCTGGAATAAAAGGGAATCATGACGGAATATATCCGTCATCTGTCCTTAAGGGGTTAAATTTGTTCTGGTGAATAGAATCATTCCCTTCAGGCATTTTGCTGCAAACGCTGTCTTTTCAGAGACATGCAGTGTTTACATTCCAGCCTAGGGATACGTCCACTGGCCACTCCTCAGATGGCTGCTAGAGGTGCTTCCTGGGGCAGTGCTGCACAATGTGACTGACCTTCAGTGTCTCCACCCTCTGCATGGAGACACTGAGCTTTCGTCATAGACATGCATTGATCCATGAGGAGATGTTGATTGGCCAGAGCTGTGTTTGACTTGTGCTGGCTCTGCCCCTGATCTGCCTCCTTGACAGTCTCAGCCAATTCTATGCTTTCATATGGGAAAGTATTATGATTGGCTCAGACCTCTGTTTCTGATTATGTCAGCCAAGCAAGCAGACCAGGAGCAGAGCTAGCAGCAGTAGTCTGGAAATAAGGTAAGGTTTTGCAATACTTAGGGGGGCAAGTAGGGTCTGGATGGTGGTCTTAACTCTATATGTTTCTGTCCCTGACCCTAAAGTGTCCCTTTAAATCTAGAAATCTAAACCTCTTTATCCTGCAATCGGGCCCCTCCATCTTGGCTCCCTGTTAACCATAAGCTCTGTCCTTTGCACCTGGCAGTCAACATAGAGAAAGTAAACAGAGACACAATGTTCCTCCTCCTTATTTATATTATGTGCACTGATTGACCTGGAGCTAACTGTATTGTGAAGTAATTTGCAAAATATTTAAAGGGACACTATAGTCACCAAAACAACTACAGCTTAATGTAGTTGTTCTGGTGAGTATCATCATTGCCTTTAGGCATTTTCATGCAAACACTGCCTTTTTTTTTTTGTGTAAATCTTTATTTTTGCGTGTGGTGGAAAAAACAAACATGTTGGTAATACCGCATATGTGTGAACATGGCTCATAAACATTTTCAACATGGTATAAACTGATGAGGTACACTTCGCACATTTTTAAAAATTCAGTGGGCTGAAATGTTGCATCGAGGGCCTTAACTGGTGAGAGTGTAGGGGAATATACACCCGTCTATGTGTGCCAGCGCGAGTACTTTGGAGACATCTAGCGTGTGGGGCGTGTAGCGTCCGGTATGCCTTTCCCTGTGTAGGTCAAATCCCACCCGATCCCTGATATCTGTGTAAGGATGATGCTCCATGTGGGGTCCAGGACTAGAGACGCTTTTGGTGTGTGGGGCGCTGTGACGTTCCCCTTAGTGGCTCCCTATGTGGTTTTGGTCTATTTCTGTTATACCTTCTTTTAGGAGCTGCATGGTTATCGCCTGGACCGGAGGTGCGCTGTGTGGCATGGCTATTTACAGTGATGAAGGTGGCTATGTGTAAGCGCGAAGTAACGAGTGTTCGAGCCTAGTAGGTGTCTAGGTGGGTGGGTGGTGAGTAAAAGCCTCTGGCGAGGTCATTAGAGTATGTATTATGTAGAGCTCCCTTGCTTGAAATGCCCTGTTACCCTAGGGCGGGGGGGGGGGAGGGGGGGGGGAGAGGGTCACCAGGGCCAGTTGGTGAAGCCTCCAACGGGTCATTATCTCATTGCAACTAAAAAGGAGGTGAACCAGAAATATAGAGGTCTGCAAACATTGCTAACTTTGTTATTGAAAGAGTTCAATAATAGTCCAAGGGTCTCAGACCCGGCGCGGTATTTCAGGTCTTGGTGTCTCCACGGGGTCTTGTTGCTGCCGCTGTTGGCACCTCCACACTCCCGGGTCGGTGGCCTGGTTGCAGCGGTGAGGTTGTCGTCTGAGTTAGGAGTCCCAGTGTTGCCATTAGAGCAGGTCCTTCGGAGGGGTCCATGACCTTATAATGCTTGTTGTCTTTGGTAACCCACAGGGTTCCCGGAGTGGACCACTTGTAGGTGATGCCTGCTGCGTGGAGTGGTTTAGTAAGTGGTTGCATTTGCTTACGCCATAGTAGTGTGGCTCTGCTCAAGTCCTGGAAGAATGATAGTCGGCAACCCTCAAATTCCAGAGGTGTCTTTCCCTGTAGCGCTGCTAAGAGTCCTAGTTTGTCTGACATGGACTGGCACCGTAGTATGATGTCTCGTGGGGCTGCAGTAGGTGCTTGCGGGGATTTTGCAATTCTATATATTCCATCGAATAGGAAGGTTTTGGCTTGTCTGACCGGGAGTAGTGCGGCTACGAGGCGTCTGATGAAATGTGGTAGTTCCTCCAGCAGTACGGATTCCTGCACCCCCCTGATTTTGAAGTTTTTGCGTCTCCCCCTGTCGTCCAGCAGGTTGACTTGTCTAGATAGGGTAGTCTGAGTGGTGTGCATTTTTTGTACTTTCTCCTCCAGCTCTTGTAGGCCCTGTTGTAAGGTCCCCACTACAGTTTCCGTGGCTTGTGTACGTGCTGTCACTGCAAGCACATCACCTTTCAGCGCTGCCAGGTCAGCCTCCCACATTTGCTTGAGGTTCTGCTGTAGGCCTGTCAGCATAGCCTGGATATCGCTCCTGGATGCTGGGGCATTTTCCTCTGTTACCCGTGAGTGAGCTGGGTGACAGGGAGTGAGTGGTGGGCTATCTGTTGGGTCTTCCTCCTCTGAGGGTGGTGGTGAAGCGTCTCGCTGAGACGTGGGCCGCGTTGCGCTTGGGGCCTGTAACATCTGGCTTATGTCGCGCTGTGGCTTAGGGGTATGTGTGGGTAGCTTCTGAGATTTGCGCCCCATCTCACCTGTGTGTGGCAGGTTATGGTACCAGTCGTCTAGGTCTAGTGCTCCCCAGGGCCAAACTCCTTCCCCTGAGTCTCTCTGCCGTCCGCCTGCGTGGTAGGCCTTGCCGCCTCGGCGTCGTGTTTTTGAGCCGGGCGTGTGGAAGAACGGCATCGGCAGTGTCGGCTGTCTGTCCCGGACTCAGACCCAGATTCTGCGACCCAGGTTGGTGTCGGATGCCCTCAAACCGGCCGGATTGTAGAAATTCAAGCGGGAGCTGCAGCAATGTGCGACCGCTCGGTTCCGTTGTCAGGCCCCGCCCCCCGCAAACACTGCCTTTTGAGAGAAAAAGCAGTGTTTACATTGCCACTAGGGACACCTTCATGTGGCCACGCCTGCTTTCTGGCTCAGTGCTGCATAGTAGGCAGCTCCGACGTTCAGCGGCCCCTGAATTTTCCTCATAGAGATGAATTGATTCAATGCATCTCTATGAGGAGGTGCTGATTGGCCAAAATGGTGTTGGGCCCCACCCCTTTGCCAACCCAAGGCTTTTTCCGATGATGTCACCAAGGGGGCAGGGCCAGTGCCGGCAGACCAGCACAGCGCTGGGTAGAAGGTGAGTTTTTCATGCTTAAAGGGGGGCAAGCCACCTTAATGGTGGGTTTTGCACTATAGGGCCAAGAATACATGTTTGTGTTCCTGACCCTACAGTGTTCCTTTAATATAAATTTTAAAGAAAACAAGAGCATCACATAATAAAAAGGTTAACCTAGGTTACAGGTGGCTTTCTATTTCTTATTCAGAAATGTAATTGACAATCCATTGATCTCACTCTAAGAACCAGAACAATTTTGTATGATGGCAAAGGTCCAGATGCCAAGAGTACCGAGATTCCTATATTTCACTCATGATGGCGTACATCTGTAGAGATTTTAAATAATTACACATCTAAATACCTGCCCCGTGGAACAGCAATCTTATAATGAGGATGGTTTGCTTCTCCCTTCCAAGGACCAGATCTGGTCCTTGTTTAACGCTTGTCTGTTCAAGGGCAAAAACCCTGGGAACTTTAAAAATGGCAATTCATTTATTTTTATTTAGTTTGCATATTTTTTTTTGCAGAAAATATGGGGAATGACCCTTTTTAAATGTGTCTTTATAAATCGGCGCTGTGGACCACATCACAAGCCGTATCATTTCAAAATGTTATACATAAAATCAAATGGTATTGGGTTTAAATCTGGTGACAATGATGAACGTTCTATCACAATACGTTTTGTTAGCATAATGTTTTGTGTCTTCGTATGTTCTTATAACAATATAAGGATTTAACTGCTTAGCAATACCCTGCTCTCAAGAGCCTGACACTATATTATCCTTGGCTAAGCTTAGACACAGAGCTCTTGTTTTTCTGCCTCCTGTCCCTTCTTCTTTGTTTGATTGTTACATCAGAGGTTGAAGGACTGGATCGTGCTTGAACGAGACGTCTAAGTAAAACCAACTGCTGGGTCTGGAAGAATCAGGACCGGACAGTGATCTGATGGTGTAACTGGATCATTGCTCTAGGAGTGACTGCCAAATGTCTGTTGGAGTTGACATATAGCTTTAAGGACGGGTTCCATTCAGGTTTATTTATACTATATTGCATTCAGAACATGCTGCGATCATTTCTCTACCCAATAAGTTAAAATCTTCAGAGGGCCAAGATTCTGGATTGTATGCTTGGAATGGGAATTAGGACTTGCGACCAACAATTCAATTTAAAATACATTTTTAATCTTGAATCAATAATAACTTTATTTTCCTACTAGTGTGACCAGGATAACATCAGCTTGTTGAGGATATAAAATCCTAACTTTTCGCTTTTCCAACTTTTAACTTTCTCTTCACAGGACAGATTGGAGTATTTTTTATTTTTTTTTTTAAATCAGCAACTGCACTGTGCATTTTTTTTGTTCAGCATCTCAATAGCTTCTTCCTTTATTAAAGTATATTCGCCCCCAACTATAGAAAAGTCCATATAGTCATCCATCTATTTCAAGTGTGCAAACTCAATCTACTGATAACTTAATAACCTGGATTAAAAAATAACAATCTTTAACCCATTGGCCAAATTGTTTCAGCCAAACAAACATTCACTCTAAATTCCGACACTTCTAGAATATAAAATAACACCAGTAATATAAAAACTCCATACATTATAAAGTCTGGAAATAGATATATAGACCAGGAAAAAAAAAACCAAAACTCTATAAAAAAAAAATAAAAAAAAATCCTGTTTGATTAGACACCTAATAACCCTCTAATTCAGGCTTCCCCACACTCCGGCCCTCCAGATGTTGCTGAACTACAGCTCCCATGATTCTATGAATGATATAGATAGGCTGAGAATCATGGGAGCTGTAGTTCAGCAACATCTGGAGGGCCGGAGTTTGGGGAAGCCTGCTCTAATAGGTAGACATTCAGCCACATTACATACACCTGTTTCAGAACAAGGGTTAATAAACAAGTTTGGAAAGACTTATGCCTGCTGATAAATCCCATGGTGCAGCCTTAAGGGAGGTTATATGGAAGGGTTTGTGAGCCAGGAATGGTCAGATAAAAGTATTTTTTTGCTACAAATACTAGGTACCCCAGCATGTTGCACTAGTCACACGCGGCTATGAACAGTCTCTTTTGTGAGATGGAAAAAATTAAAATGCCTCACTGGCAGATAGCCTACTAAAATAGGCCAAAGCCATCTCGAAGTCAATAGGCAGGACAGCAGTAAAACATAGCCTTGAGCCATTTCACATTTAAAAGCAACCTACTTATGGCAAGATGCATCAATTTCAAATGAGACTAAACAGACAAAATATCCACTATAGAGGAAACGCACACAAAAGCCAAACGTGAAATATAAATTGCTACTGAAATACTAACCACTAATTTTAGATACTTAAGCCGAGGACCCCATGTGGTCAGGAATAATGTACATTTAGTAACCTATTGACCAAAATCCCTCAAATAGAAATTTGATAACTTAATGGCTTCATCCTTGAGCCTGAACAGACTGTATACCAGGTTGTGTCTTATTTCTTGCCATCTGCCTACAGATAATACGTCACAATTAGAGAGGCATCACTTTTGTCTAAGACCATATTAACCTAATACAATAATGCACTCTTGTGTTTATGGAATACATGCTGCAATCAGGGTTATTCCGTATGGTGTGAAATCTCAGGAATTGCAAATAGAATTAAAAGGGAATTCAAATTTTTGTTTTTGTCCAAACAGTCAAAAGGGAAATTTATAAGTATAGCATATCAACCATGCAAACACAGTTCTAAATAAATTTAACATTAGAAATATCGGCGAGATTTATCAAAGTGTTCTGAAATATGTTTTTTGTAAGTCAACTAATTTATTTGTATTTTTTATATTGTTCTTTAGATTGGTTAAAAAAAGGGTCACCTTTTTAAAATAAAAAAAGTGAATAAGAACATTTTCTGGTGGTAAAAGTGATGGGGAAAAAGGATAAATCTGTTGTATTGCTGAAAAAAAAAAAAAAAAGGTGTACATTAAAAAAAAAAAAAAAAAACAGATGAGAAAAACCTACAGATTTAATCAATTGAGCAAAAAAAAAAAAAAAAAAAAACACAAAAAAACCCCAAACAACCACCAAAAAACAATATTGCCAAACACACAAATAACATCTGCAACACTGATAAATATCCCTGTTTGTTTGAACGTGTATGACTTGTTTTCGTTTAAATCCCCAAATCCATACCCAATGCCAGATTGTTTCCAGTTCAATAATTTTATCATGCCAGATTAATTCTCGTCTGGAGTCAGGTGACCAAAGATTAGTGCAGTGATAGGCTGAGTGTTCGTCGTCTGAGCAACAGAGAAAGCTGAAAATGTTTGTGTTTATTTTATGTGTTTACAACCACTGATGTCAGAATAAATTAATCGATGTGCTTAATGCTCTGCTCTGTCTGCAGATTAGGTCTAGTCTAGGAAGTAGATGCCATTAAAAGCACAGGAAAGATTGTTTTTTTATTTCATGGAAGAAATCACAGTAAATAATGTTGACATTTAAATCTATGCTGATGTCACAATCGTATTATTATGGCCTTTATAATGTATCCTGTGTAAAGACGCAGGGCAGAATAGATGGCAAGTAGGCAAAAACCAATATATTATTTTTTAATTACATAAAAAAAAAAACAGTTTCTGGGAAATATCCCATGGAGCCAAACCAGGCCACTGAGTAAGCAGAAGGCCAACCCAATCACAAACCCACACAGTGCTGGGCTACCAAACTCCCTCAAAGAATCCCTGCCTGTTGCCTTGCTACAGTAGTGTTCTGCCAGCAGATATCCCAAGACACCCCTACAGTGTCTAATCAGAAGCTGCAGCCAATGCATAACCACCAACTGTCCTGAATCTGGCAGGAAAGTCCTGATGTATCCCTGTCATCTGCTGTCCTGTGCTTTTCCAATTGTGTCCAACTTCTGGGAAAAGCAAACAAAAGGTCCTCCAAAAAGTACAGCCCAGGCATTGCGTTGAATACACTCATTCTATGTCCTGTGCATGGCGGTCCTACATGGCATACTTGCTGAGCTGCCCAATGACTTGGAAAGCATGACTGTTGAGTTGACATGTCCCAGTTCGAGTCATATCATTTCACTGGGTTATTTACAAAAAAGAGAGAATTCAAGGGGAATTCAATTTTAAAGCCAAAAAAAGCCGATCTGGAAAAAATGCTTTAAGTCTGATATGCTCTTAGTTTGACTACTCTGGCCTTAAATTTGAAATAGATTTTGAATTCTCAGTTTAGTAAATAACCCCGTTAAGCTTGAAAGCTACATTTAATTGGCATTGGAAATGGGAATTTAACATTTTAAGTTAGTTCCCCTAATAATTCTAGCTAAACAAATAGTAAGACAATGCACAAAACTATTTACATAATTGTTTATTGACAAAACCTTTCTGCCCAAAACCCTGATGTAGAAATGTAGAAGACTTTTACAGAGATCAATCCTTCGTCCTGTGATGGTACAAAAAGGAGTTAAAAGGTACATGATTAAAGAGTGCAGCGCAAGAGGTGGGATTCTGTATATGGATTAACGAAGCTCAGCAAATTAGTCTTTTCTCAATACAAGGTAGTCTCAACATCACTCCAATCAAATCGATAAAAATAGGACAGCATCGAGTAACGGAGTAAAACAGAAGAAATAAGCCTTTAAACTTTTCTGATTTAACCCTTTAAGTGCCCGTATTCTGCTCAACATGAGTTCAAAGAGTTAAAGTCTGGTATCTGGCAGTAGAACAGTCGATTAATGCCACTGGTGCTCACAAGGACTGAGGTGACTGTGATGTAGGATTATTAAAAATCTTTATTGAACTTGTATTGAATTATTGCACTAACTCCATTTTAACTGCATACTGTGTGACAGATCCTCCATTTTGTCCTCATAACCTGACTTCTTCATTTTAAACCTACATTACATGACAGAATTTCCCAGCACATCTAACACAATGGACAAAGACTGTATTTTCTATAAAGACATGACTAACTCAGGAACTGCTGAATCTCCCCTAACTCGCAACATAGTATAAATTGAAGGCCATGAGAACACAGTAGTAATGAAATGTTCTATTCATAAGAGACCTTGCACCTGACCTGACATCACTGACCGTGTAAAATGACGCTCAAGCCCCCCTTTCCACCGAGTAAGCCTTATGCTAGGAAAGATGGCGCTTGAGCCCCCTGTCCCCACCCGTGTCCAGAACAATACCACCTATTGGTGGGTGGACACCTAGCTAACCACTTAGTTTCTGAGCCAATTAATTACATTTATAGGTGGACACTAATCCAGACACTTAACAATTAATCCAATTAATTATGTTTATTTGTTATTATCTGATATTCAATGATGACGTAAAATGCCTCTTAAAAGGGCCTGCGAGCCCGCTCTTGACTCACTTGCCAATAAATTTCCTCGAAGTTATTTTAACCTGAACTCTGTGTGTCAGACTGAATTACTTCAGCGTATATACGCAATCTAATTTTCTTAATTTGGACAGGAACAGATAGACATTTAAACATTTTGGTTTACTGCTAAAAAGTACCATAACAACTTGGCGCCCAACGTGGGGCTCCGGGCTATGTCTGGCCGGTGAGCCATCCTAAGGAAGACGCTGTTGGACGGAGGAATCGGGGGGGAAGGAAAGGAGACTGATCACCTCCAGGTACACGGTAGAGACTTCTGCAGAGCCACCGGTATGTTCCGGCCCCTTTGATTGACCCGTCCACGTGTCTGTGACTGCTTCCCGGGAGGACATCAAAGACAGGTAATATCTTGCCCGGAGTCTCGTTACTCACTTGTTTACCTGCATTTAGTCTATCTGTTGCCTGGGTGTGTTTGAACTGTTTGCCTGTTTCCCCTTTTTGAGATAAAGGGGGGTGGACCTGCGGGGGTTTTGCCTGGGGTTCTCTGTTTCGCCTGTTTTCCCCTTTTTGAGATAAAGGGGGGTGGACCTGCGGGGGTCTTGCCTGGGGTTCTCTGTTTTGCCTGTTTTCCCCTTTTTGGGATAAAGGGGGGTGGACCTGCGGCGGTCTTGCCTGGGGTCCTCTGTTTGTCTGTTTGCTCACTTACCCCTTTTGCGTTAAAGGGGGGTGGACCCGGGGGATTTGCCTGGAGTCCTGTTGCCTGTTTTACTCCTTTTAGGGGCCACGGGTCTGTGGCTGTAGGGAAAAAGGGGGGTTGACCTGTGGAAGTTTTCCTGGGGGTCTTCTTTGCCTGTTTACCTCTTTTAGGAGCCTCGTGGCTGTGGCTGTATGGAAAAAGAGGCGAGTTGGATCTGTGGAGATTGTGTAGACTCATAGTTTCCTGGGGATCCTTCTGGTGTTACTTTGATAGCCTAGCTAGCTTCATTGTGCACATAACTCTGCTTGCAGAGAGGTGGTACCCTCCAGCTTTGAGCGCTGAGCTGGAGTCATTCCAATTTTTTTTATTTGTGGTGTGTGGATTCGGGCAGGCATTGCTGTCTTCATCACCACGGGGTAGTGGGACTTATGAGTGGGTTTCATAGGGGCACTACGAGAGTGAGGATAGAGGTGGCCACTTTTAGTGGGCTGCTGTAACGAGGGAGGCTAACGGATCTCGGACCGGTGTCAGTTGTTTTCCGTGGCCTTTGGTAGTGAGACTTAAGGAAGTCGTTCTCCGAGCGGGGACACTACGGGGTTGAGGGAGGTGACTTTGGAGTAAGCACACGAGTAAAGGAAAGGTTTACTGTTGATTTTATTTGAACTGTGATGCATGCACTGTATTTCAATTGTACTGTTGTCTTGTTTGTGTAATTAGGAGTTATTTAAACTCCTGTGTCTGTCTCTAAGGATTTTCCCTTGCCTTTTCCCTTTTCTATACTTCCTATATTATTATTCTATCCACTCCTATTTCTCTTGATAGAGAAGTGATTGGTCACACACTTCTCACCTCGCTCCAATCCGTGTCTACCACCTCGGGTAGGCGGATTCAGTGACTAGTCTACGTTTTGGGAAGACGCACTTGAGGAGGGACCCACCCTTCTCCTTGAGTGGCAGTCGAGCATTGTAGACGCTCTTGTTCCTTTTTCCTTTTCTATCCCTATATCTAGGACGCTGGTATAGGGGGGAGGGGGAATATGGGGCAGGAATTGAGTAAGCCCAGTAAGGGCTGGCTCGCATGTGATTTAGTTGAAGACAGAGAGGGAGAGGAAATGGTTAAAGATGTTGAAAGAATTGCTAAAGTGTGTAAAATTGCTGTGCCTTCATGTGGTAGATTACAACCAGAAAGCTGGCGTAGATTACTGACAGAGAAGAAAGGCAAGCTTACAGATAATGATTTATTAAAGACTGCTGAAGCATGGTACAGAGTAGCGAAGGCTATTCAACAGGAAGGTTGGGTTGAGGAAGAAATAAATCACAAAGGTGTGAAATTGTTTGTGTATCATAATAACTGTGTTGCTGGGGCATTCCCTCAGCCAGCGCCCCAAAATGGCGCCCAGGGGATGTCTATCCCCAAGGTTCAGTCAGCAATAGGTGATAGCCAGCTGACTATGTTCCCCACTCCCAATCCTCCCGATGCCCATCCCATCACCTCCCCTGTCTGCCCGGTCCTGAATTCTGATGGATCTTTCTTTTCCCCTTTCCCGTCTCTAACATTCCCATCATCCTCATCCATCCCTACACTACCTTCTGCACCTAATCCTAACATTTCATCTACCATTTCTTCTCTACATTCCCTCTCCGTTAACAACTCTACCCTCCCCTCTGCATCCGCCCAATTAACTACCTCCACCTCCCTTGCTCCGGCTCCTCCTTCTACACCCACCCCTACCAATCTTCCTTCGTCCCCTCCCGTACCCGCCTCCGCCCCGGTCCAAAATCCCACCTCCTTCCCAAATCCCCACCCAACTCTCTTACCCTCCCCAGCCTGGCCATACCCCTTCCCATATCCCATGGCCCTGCCCTATCCAAACTACCCATACCCCCTTCCCCAAGCCACTTCCCAGGTTCCGGTCATGCCCAGTACAGCACAGTCTATTCCGGATGTGCCCACACCCAACATGGCCGCCACTTCCTCCCTTAACCCCAATGCTGTTTCCTTTCACGCCTCCAATATGGCGGCCCCCAGTCATCCAGCACCCCTGATGCCGGTACTTCCCGATGACTTCTCATCCCGAGATTATGACCCACAAGCCACCCCTGCATCTGGGACTCCCTCTCATCCCCCGGTTCTGTCACCTCAAGCGGGCCCCTCACGTAGAAGGGCCCAGATCGTAGAATTAGAGGAGGAAGAGGATGACAGGGTATCCCAGGATTCATTGGAGGCCGCGGGAGCCTCAGCTCATCGTTCTATCGATGATCCCTTTGGACACAAGGGTCGGGGAGAACGGGCTCCTCCTAAATATGTTGCCTTTAACCCCACTCAAGCTAGTGCTTTAATGAAATCACTCCCTGACCCAGAAAAGCAGCCTATGCCCTTTTACCGAGGGATAGTTCAAATTCAAAAGACTTATTCCGCCGCATTGCGTGATTTACTGAGCATTTGTGCTATCAAAGCAGGGGATGCGTATTGGCCCAGCATGGCCCGCCACCTCAGTACAGATCTGCTCTCCAGTGATGTTGATTACCCCTCCGGAGTGACTTTTTGCAACCAATTGAGAGAATGGGCCAAGGACAAGCTTGCAGATCAGGCTGCTGGCCTTACTGATGTTGTACAAGATAAAGGTGAATCAGTGGAAAGGTTTCATGCAAGACTGTATCAAATGTTTACAGATTTGGGGTTTGATCTTACTGATAAGATCCATTCACAAATGCGGTCCGGTGCATTTGTCCAAGGTGTCAAAGATTCCATACGCAAAGGAATCATTGCTGCACGCCCTGAATATAAGGTTGTTCCTCTGGATACTTTACTCTTGGTTGCTAGAGGTCTAGAATCTGCCCAAACCCCCAGAAGGCCCAGTTCTGCTCCGCTTATGGTGTCCCGCACCACCCCTATTCCCAAAGGCACCAAACCAGAGGATGGTTATTGTTTCAATTGCAGAGCAAAAGGACATTTTAAAAGTGATTGCCCAGAACCTAAAAGAGAGCCAAGAAAGCCGTCCAGGCCAGCACCGGCCCCTAAGGCCGAGACAACGGTTCCACTAGTTGAGGAACCTGATGATTAGGACATTGGCAAGCCTGTGTCATTAACCCCTGTCATGGCAGTGTCTACAGGGGACAAGGGGGGGGCACTTGCTACAGTGACTTTACCCATTGAGGGCCAACCAACCACTTTTCTTGTTGACACAGGTGCAGCCCGAAGTGTTCTGCGAGAACAAGACCTGCCAGACCCATCCTTTCTGTCCAATATTGATGTCTCTTGTGTTGGAGTGGATGGCCAGCCAAGACACAGCCCTTTAACAACTCCACTACGAGTTGGCACTAGCCTGCTTGCTCGGTTTGTGGTATCCTCCACTTGCCCAATTAACCTGTTAGGTGCTGATGTTCTCTCACGCCTGCAGGCATCTATCACCTTCACTCCAGATGGACAAGTAGAAATGTCTACACCTCTATCTGAATCAGATACCTCAGCCTTGTGCTCCATACCTCTGATGCTGCAGCTAGAAGAACCCCATAGGGAAGCAGCTGAACAGAGGCCCAATTTCCCAGAAATGTTAAAAACCCAGGTTCCTGCTCACTTATGGTCCTCAGGCCCAGAGGACATAGGTCACCTAAATGTCCCACCTGTGGTGGTAAAGCTCATTCCAGGAGTTAAGTTACCAAGAAAACCACAATATCCTTTAAAACCAGCACAGGCTGCAGCTATTTCTATCCAAATCAAAGCACTCCGTGCCGTCAATGAAGCAACTGTCCTGGACACCCCTCTTGTACCAAACCCTCACACTCTACTCTCTGGAGTCCCACCATCTGCAAAGTATTTCACAGTCATTGATTTGGCTAATGCCTTTTTCAGTGTTCCACTGGACCCATCCTGTCAATACCTGTTTGCTTTCACCCATGAAATGCAACAGTATACCTGGACTGTCATGCCCCAAGGGGCCCAAAATTCTCCAAGCCAGTTTGCAAAAGCCATGTGCACCATCCTTGACCCATGGCAAGCTGAACACCCAGAAGTTATTTTACTCCAGTATGTGGATGATTTACTGCTCTGTGGAGATGATATTCCCACTACTGAAAAGTGTTCACTCAGTCTCCTTTGCTATTTGGCAGAACAAGGATGCAAAGCTTCACTTCTCAAACTGCAGTTCTGCCAACCTTCAGTAATTTTCCTTGGACATTGTCTATCTCAAGGCACCAGGCATCTCACTCGGGACCGAGTGAGAGCAGTACTGGATATCCCACCTCCAAGGACTTCAAAATCTCTTCATGCCTTCTTAGGCCTCATTTCTTACTGCAGAGCATGGATCCCAGAGGCCTCTCTGCTTATGCAACCTCTTTATGATGCACTCAAGTCAGATCCATTTGGCCTGACCAATGAAGCTCTGGACAATTTCCGTACCCTAAAACGTGCTATTGCATCTGCTCCTGCATTGGGCCTACCAGACTATTCCAAACCTTTCAAATTATTTGTCTCTGAAAGACAAGGCCATGCTACAGGAGTCCTTACCCAAACTAATGATTTAAGAGGCCGCCAGAGGCCTATTGGATATTTCTCATGTCAACTGGACATTGTGGCCAGAGGGACCCCTTCCTGCCTTAGGGCCGTTTTTGCTGCAAGAGAGCTCATTGAAAGAACTGCAGACCTAGTCCTTGGCCACCCTCTGGTTGTTTTGGCCCCTCATGACATCTCGGCCATTATCAACCAAGTCCAGCTCAAGCACGTGTCTCCTGCCAGACACCTGCGCCTCCAATGCCATCTTCTTCTGCCTGACAACATTTCCATACAAAGATGTCAAGTTCTTAATCCATCCACTCTTCTTCCACTCCCTGAGGGGGGCGTCTACTATGGATTTATCATGGATGAAACCTACATCTACCTTCTCTGCGGGTGCATCAAGAAAATGCATCCACATTTAACATTTCATGAAGAAGATACACCTCTTTGTGAAGGCCCGGATTACGCCTTCTGTACCATGTGGTACAAGCCAAACATTACCCCTGAACCTTGCTATGAAGATGAGCTTTATCACTGGATAAAGGTGAAGCTCACCGCTCAAGATTTCTATTGTGACTCTGAAGGCAATAGCATGGTCCTGATCCAACTACCTCCAGAACTCAATTA
Organism: Pelobates fuscus; assembly: GCF_036172605.1. NCBI lineage: Eukaryota > Metazoa > Chordata > Amphibia > Anura > Pelobatidae > Pelobates > Pelobates fuscus. The sequence goes on from NC_086318.1 coordinate 414,545,877, forward strand.
CCTATACCGTCATTGGGATACTGCTATCCCACATGTCCCCGTTACCAAGTTAAAAACAAGGTCATGGAATGATCTTGGGCCCATGGCAAAATTATGGGCCACCATGGATGAATCACAGCTACAGGAAAATGGTATTGTCAAATACCCAACAACTGATCTTCTTGAAGCATGGCCACGCCATTTCCTGGAAGAGGAATTTCAAGATCTGGTCATAGTGAATGATTATGACCCAGAAACACCTCATGACTGTTTTGAACAGATGAAGATGGAGACAGTGCACTTACCAACTGTGCATGAGAATCCATTGCCAGACCCAGATTTTACCCTGTTTGTGGACGGATCAAGGTATGCTGATGAAGAAGGAAGATACCATACAGGGTATGCCGTAACCACAACAGATGAAGTTATCAAATCATCACCTTTGCCACCAGCAATGTCTGCGCAAGAAGCTGAATTACAAGCCCTGACTTCAGCATGCAAAATTGCCGAAGGAAAACGTGCCAACATTTATACAGATTCAAGATATGCTCTGGGTGTGGCACATGACTTCGGCCTCATTTGGAAGACAAGAGGATTTCTTACCACTGCCGGTACACCAGTCAAACACAGCTCTGCAATCAAGGAACTAATGGATGCCCTCCTACTCCCTGAAGAGGTGGCCGTTCTGAAAGTGAAGGCACATGGGAAGTTGGATACAGATGAAGCAAAGGGCAACCATTTGGCTGATCAGGCTGCTAAGCAAGCAGCCAGAGATTTGCAGGAAGTGGATGAAGAAGTGTCCGGACAAGAAGAAGAAGTTCCTATTTTTGCTCTGCAAACTCTTCCTACTGATTTAAGAATTCTGCGAGAACAGCAAGCTGCAATTACCCCTGAAGAAATCCAGAAATGGAAGAATAAAGGAGCTATCCTAAAGGATGGGATATACTACAACAACTTCAAATTCTGCCTTCCAAAAAATTTATATCCAGCAGTTGTCCAATGGGCACATGGACCTGCACATTTGTCAAAAGACCTAATGGCCGCCCTCATACAAAAGTATTATGAAGCACCTGGAATCACAACATTGATCAACAGCTTCTGTAGGGCCTGTGTCATTTGTGCAAAATGCAATCCAGGAAAACCAATCAAGGTGCCTTCAAAACACCTGGCAAAACCCATGTACCCATTCCAGAGAATTCAAATTGACCATATACAAATGCCCAAGAGTGGGCCTCATGAATATGCACTAGTAATAGTGGACATGTTCTCAGGCTGGCCAGAAGCCTATCCAGTGGCCAATATCAATGCAAAAACAACCGCAAGACGCCTACTTACAGACATTGTATGTAGATTTGGACTTCCAGAAGTCATTGAAAGTGATCAGGGCCCAGCTTTTACAGCAACAGTGACTAAAGAAATTTGGACTGCTCTGGGGGTGACCCTAGCCTTTCACACCCCTTACCACCCACAAAGTAGTGGTAAAGTAGAGCGCATGAACGGCACTCTAAAAGCCAGAATGTTAAAAATGTCACAAGAAACAAAGATGCCCTGGCCAGAAAGCCTGTCAATAGCTTTGTTTAGCGTTAGGCACACACCTAGAGGGAAGCACTCATTATCCCCATATGAGATTCTATTTGGGACAGCACCCAGACTAGGTTGTTATTATCCGCAACAGTTACAGCTCCAATCAGATGTTTTAGTAGACTATGTAACTGAACTTGCAAGTGCCTTAAACAAAATACATGCCCAAGTTTTCTCTTCAATTCCAGATCCCGATTTGGATACAGGTACCCACAGCCTGCTTCCCGGAGATTGGGTTCTGGTTAAGAAATTTGTGCGGAAAAATACCCTGGAACCAAGATTTGACGGTCCATTCCAAGTTCTCCTGATCACCGCAACCTCCGTCAAAGTGGCCGGCAGGCCAAATTGGATCCACGCTTCCCACTGCAAGAAGTCTCCTGCCCCAGAGGAAGCAGATACCGCACAAGCATGTACCTCTGGTACATAATCTCCTTAATTAGTTCAATTAAGGCACAACAGGTAGCCATTACTAAGGATGTTAGTGGGTACACCTTTTGGTATAATTCATCATGTACCCATGTGGCTACCTATACCTTTGATTATTGTGATATTGTAGAATGCCCGTTCCCTACATCACAAATTCAGAATATCTATAGAGATATCCCTCATACAAAAGACCCATATGTTTGTGTAGTGGACAAACAATGGGGGCACAATTGTGACCATTGGGGGGCGGCGGGATGGAATGCCGGGCCTGCCTGGGGTTACAAACCAAAAAGTGCCTTATCTAAAGTAGATGATCATGGTAGATCCCTTCTCCAAAGAATGACTTTGAGAAAGCCTGGGGGGGTACACCAATGAAATTAATCCTCAATATTGAGCATCCAAGTCCAACAGATGCAGACCAATATGTAATGGGAATGTATTGGAAAAAGGGTTCCTATAACAAATTAGGGCATTTCTACCTCAAAGATATGTGTAACTCTTCTGAGTGGCAAGGGGCCACCCATATGGTCCCCAATCCATTAAAACCTCACATCCAGACCTTCCAAGACATGATGGCCATTGCTAACCCCACCTTTGAAGATACCATGGCAGCCGAAACAGGTTTTAATGATGTAAATCTATGGTTAGAATGGATGAAATATAATGCTAATAAGCATAATAAAACCGCATGCTATGTGTGTGGCGGTGCCCGGCCTCATCTGGGCACTGTGCCTTTAACCCTGCCAGTAGATATAGAAGAATGTGTTTTGAGCCTTTTTGCCTATCACTACGATTTCAACAGGTCCATATGTAAATCATGGACAAAGGAGTATCCTCTCCTAACCAAGGATGTCAAACCCCCAGATGGTATTACAGTATATAAAGGTAATTACACTTGTTATGCTAACTATGATGGAATTGGTAAATTCTTGGGTAACTTCTCTAAAGGGTATTGCGCTACCTACAGAAATGTCTCCATGAACTTGTTGCAGTTTCATACTAGATCATTAGGGGATATTTACTGGTTGTGTGGGGATTTACAGCTAAGATCCAGAATGGACAAAGAATGGTGGGGGGAGTGTACTTTGGCTAAAGCCATCATGCCCATACACATTATCTCTGACACACACCTCAACACCCATGAGTCCAGTCACACTAAGGTTAAGCGCGAAGCCCCAGTGAAAGGAAGTTTTGATCCTCATGTTTATATTGATGCCATTGGGGTACCTAGGGGGGTGCCCAATGAATTTAAAGCAAGAGATGAAGTTGCTGCGGGATTTGAATCACTTTTTGCCATAGTTACCACAAACAAGAATTTAAATTGGATAAATTATATATATTATAACCAACAGCGTTTTGTCAATTATACCAGAGATGCCCTCCAGGGATTGGCCGAACAGTTGCAAGCCACATCCCAAATGGCCTTCCAGAATAGAATGGCCTTAGATATGATTCTAGCTGAAAAAGGAGGAGTATGTAAAATTTTGCCCGACACCATGACATGTTGTACCTACATCCCAGAAAACACAGGCCCTAATGGTAAAGTTACATTAGCCATAGAAAAATTAAATGACCTGTCTGAAGAGTTAAAAAGGAATTCTGGGATAAAAGATCCCTGGGAAAGATGGTTTGGTTGGATGACAGGATGGCAAAAGGCTTTAATGCATATTGGTATGGCAATACTAATTTTTCTTTTTATCTTTGCTCTTCTCTTTTGTTGTGTCCTCCCTTGTCTGAGAAAATCCCTCATGAAGACTGTTGACCAAGCGGCACCCACTTTCACACATCTCGCAGTTGATGACCAAGATTTCCAAGATCTCAACTCACCCTGTTTACCGCTGCAAACTATCCCTTTTGTTGATAAAGTGCGAGAATTCTAGGAAGGGATCAGCTTAAGGACAGCATCTGTCAGTGAATGGTAAAGACCCCGTGTGGAGAAGTGGTGGGCAAGCCACCATGGGCCACCCATGGGAGTGAAGTGTTCGAGAGCCATACTGACGATGAGTTAGCCTATTAGGGTCAGATCTAGGGACAGACTTGCACTTTGCATTAACACCTAGCTAGCGGCCACGGGGTTTCTGTGCCTTTGGGTTAACACGTCTTCTGGTACTAACAAATAAAGTTTTATCTCTTAGAATCTAACATTTCATAGGGGGGACTGATGTAGGATTATTAAAAATCTTTATTGAACTTGTATTGAATTATTGCACTAACTCCATTTTAACTGCATACTGTGTGACAGATCCTCCATTTTGTCCTCATAACCTGACTTCTTCATTTTAAACCTACATTACATGACAGAATTTCCCAGCACATCTAACACAATGGACAAAGACTGTATTTTCTATAAAGACATGACTAACTCAGGAACTGCTGAATCTCCCCTAACTCGCAACATAGTATAAATTGAAGGCCATGAGAACACAGTAGTAATGAAATGTTCTATTCATAAGAGACCTTGCACCTGACCTGACATCACTGACCGTGTAAAATGACGCTCAAGCCCCCCTTTCCACCGAGTAAGCCTTATGCTAGGAAAGATGGCGCTTGAGCCCCCTGTCCCCACCCGTGTCCAGAACAATACCACCTATTGGTGGGTGGACACCTAGCTAACCACTTAGTTTCTGAGCCAATTAATTACATTTATAGGTGGACACTAATCCAGACACTTAACAATTAATCCAATTAATTATGTTTATTTGTTATTATCTGATATTCAATGATGACGTAAAATGCCTCTTAAAAGGGCCTGCGAGCCCGCTCTTGACTCACTTGCCAATAAATTTCCTCGAAGTTATTTTAACCTGAACTCTGTGTGTCAGACTGAATTACTTCAGCGTATATACGCAATCTAATTTTCTTAATTTGGACAGGAACAGATAGACATTTAAACATTTTGGTTTACTGCTAAAAAGTACCATAACAACTGTATCATAACATGATGATTCTTTAGTTAATTCAAGTGCTAGAACGCTAGTCAGGATCCCGAAGAAAATGAATGGTGCAATGTAACACCACATGCTGGAAGTAAACCGGTTTAATGTAATTTTATTTAGTACTGAAGTTAAGATGACAATAGTGTGGCTGAGAGAGAATGTATGTTATGTGGTAAGTTCAAGAATGCTGCTTATGGAAATTCCAAAAAGCCAAAATACGGTAACCATAAAGATTCCTTTTTAACCACGGATGAAGAATATCAGTTCTAGGAGTGATTGAATGAGCTAGGAAGCCATTGTTCTCATCACAGACTAATGCAGATATAATGAAGCTTTTATACACAAATCTATTCCCACAAAGATCCAATGCCTGGTGGTAGGCAAACATTGTCACAATATGTGACTGAAGTAGAGAAAGGAGCAAACACTTAAAATATTTGTGTGGCCAATTGATTACTGTACATAAAAGATACCATGGACTATCACACCTATCCCAATTATTAACACAGAATTGCACGCTTTCCAACGGCCTGAAATTCATCTACTCTTGACTTTGTCAAGCCGTCCCAGGCCGCTATATAGTGTCCAGGTTTAGAAAGCGACGACCATAATTTACCACTGCCGCAATGGCCTGCCCAGTCTTGTCACAATTATATATCTCACAATCGTAAGGTATCGTGTTCAGGGCAGGTCTCTTGGAGAACCACTGATCAAGTAAGTGATATATTTATATATCTATCAGGCAGCTTTCATGAATGCAGGGCAAAAAAAAAAAATAATTGTCAGCAGCGTCCATTGTAAAGGGGTACATCCTTTAGACCCCTTCACAATTATTTCAATGCACATTTTATCCAACATATTGGATGATGGAACCGAAGACACCATTGGCATAGCTTAAACTGGTAATATGGGGTCCAAGAATTGTATTTATTAATAAGATCTAGCGGTAGAGGTTGGATACCAAGAAGAATATTGACAATCCTTTTATATTCTCTAGCTGAGTATTCTATTATGAACTCAGGACAGGATACAGCCGTTAAATATTTAACATACCAGATGCTTTTATAGCAGAACTGCATGTATCAGCCCATCAATGGTTTCTGCTCTGACTGCAAAGTAATCAAACAATATTGGCTACCGGGAAATGTGTTTACCGGTAATTTTACTGGCACATTGTTCTGGCCACAAGAATGAACTTTGAGATCTGATAATGCTCAAGGATACTTTCTTCTTGAACACTGCCTCCTAACACCTAAATTGTTTCACATTTACTTTAAGCAGATTCAAATATCCTGGATTATCAGAGCAATCTTCTGAAATGTCAGCTGTTCTATGTGTTCAGTTGCATAAAGTGGTCTTAAATTCCGCTTAGACAATAAAAAGTGTGCAGCTATGCTAGGCACTTAACTTTAGCTACAGAACTTTCCTGGAGTTACAAAGCTTAAAAGCCACGCAATTCTTAATGGACTCAATGGACAACGATATAATATACAATGACAGGAAGGTTTTATTAAAGGTTTTTGGGAATATCACAAACACAGGGTTGTAGTCTTCTTCTCAATGCAACACTTATAACCTGCGGACGATGCTACACTCACTGGCGAAGAATAAAAATATAGATTTGCATTTTTTTTTAAATTATATATTTCATTGGTTTAATTTTATTTTAAGTTAAAGGGACACTCTAGACACCAGGTGTAACTCTAAATACAGGATTTTTACCTAAATACCCAAGGCCAAAGTATTTTATTTCTATTTAAAAGCTCACTTAAGTCACCAGAACCACTGCAGTTTAATGTAGTGATTCTGGTGTCAATAGCATAGCAAGTCAGAGAAAAGGCAGTGTTTACATTGCCGGCTAGTAACACCTCTAGTGGCAGTCACTAAGATGGCCACAAGAGGTGCTTCCTAGTCCAGTGCTGAACGGAGTGCAGCACTGGCATTCAGCATCAACACATTGGTTCAATGCATCTCTATGGAGGAGATGCTGATTGCACAATAGCCTTCCAATGCTTTCCTACGGGAAAGCATTGGATTGGCTGAGATCATCAAGTTTGATAATCTTAGCCATAAAGTCAGCCACAGCAAGACCAGTGTGGCGTGGGAAAAAAGGTGAGTTTAAGCACCTTTTCACTACACAGAGAAGGGTGCCGCGGCCTAAACTGCCACACCAGCACTATAGAGTCAGGAATTCAGGTTTGTATTCCAGACACTATAGTCTTCAAATAGTATATAATGGAGGCTCTATGACCAGATTGACCTTTCCTTAGTTTGAGCCTTTTTTTGTGGATTATATCTACACTATAATATTTCCTTCTCTTGTTTTTATATATGTACTGCTTTGGACACCTTCCTATCACACTGTGTGTCAATACTTTTTGTGTGATTACAAATATTTGCGTGTAATTTTAAAGGCACAGCACATCTTAACTTTGTATTTATTTATAAGGGAGTGCTTTTTGGTACTTTGCACTTAGTAAGGATGCCGCTATTTTCATGTATAATACCGGTACTTAAAAAAAAAACAAAAAAAAAAACATCGATTGACTTTTGCAGTTTATCACCAGAGTGCCAGTCTGTCTGTCTGTATGGGTACAGGACAGAGAGGATGCATGTCTTTGCCTAAAATGTGTGTATTAGGGGGAGACAGAGTGCATATCTGTGTCTCTATCTATGTAATAGGAGAAGATAGAGTGCTTACCCCTGAGCCAACCATTTAGAAGGCAGAAAACTTATCAGAATTATTCACTAAAGTGTTAAATGTCAGGAACTCAAAGTGAATTTCAAATTTCACATCCAACATGGAGAATTTTTCCTGTTTGCCTATTTTGGCTTTGAATTTCAAATTCATACTGCAATGAATAAGCTTGCTTATCCTATAAAAATCCAGCTGTTATTTATGTCCACGTATGACAAAGTTAATCACAGACAGTGACGATACCAATAGGGAAAAGCAGATGGTCTCTTAATCAAAAAAAATCAAGCCGATTTCATGCACTCAAAATGTGCTGACTTGCTACACACAGGAAGAGGCTTCTTGTGCACATGTCATACTTTAAATCTGCATTTAAGATTCCACATTCTAATTGTAAGTAATGTATAAATGCAGCAGGCCATTATCATGCTACCTTATTTAGGGTTTTCACTGCAGCAAACAAACATTCAGCATCTGCCTGATTCAGATTCTGTTATTTTACTGAGCGAGATTGCCGCGGGCAACTACACAACCATGGGCATCCAGATGTTTGGAGGAATCTCGCGGCATTCTGTAGCTGCCATGTAATCCTCTGAGAGCAAGAGGGGTGCACAACATATTGAATTCTAGTTTCATCTTTAGAATGTTAAAATGTGCACTGCACTGCGAAATAAAACACAATTAAAGGCAAACTTTCCATCATTTCATACGGTCAAAGGAGGACATGTGGGACAATCTCTGTTTAAGGGCAGTAATGACTTGCGTTAATACTCCAAATGTTTCTAAACTGCATTTTGCACAATTCAAGGCCAGCTTTAAGACTGGCAATGCAACATGGGAAATTTAGTTTGGAGCATCTATAATTGTCAAAGTTGACCATCTAAATTTCAGCACATGTGGCCAAGGTGTGGTGTTACTCCAGAACGTGTTACTTTGTTCATTTCCATAAATAGCTTTTAGGACAAAAATATTTTAAGGACCACTATAGGCACCCAGACCACTTCAGCTTAATGAAGTGGTCTGGGTGCCAGGTCCATCTAGGGTTAACCCTTTTTTCTATAAACATAGCAGTTTCAGAGAAACTGCTATGTTTATATTAGGGTTGAGCCAGCCTCTAGTGGCTGTCTCATTGACAGCCGCTAGATGGCTTGCGTGTTTCTCACTGTGAAAATCACAGTGAAAAGACGCCAGCGTCCATACGAAAGCATTATGAATGCTTTCCTATGAGACTGGCTGAATGCGCGCGCGGCTGTTGCCGCGCATGCGCATTCAGTCGAAGAGGAGGAGAGGAGGAGGAGGAGAACTCCTCGCCCGGCGCTGGAAAAAGAGGTAAGTTTAACCCCTTCCTCTCCATCCAGCCCGGGGGAAGGGGGACCCTGAGGGTGGGGGCACCCTCAGGGCACTATAGTGCCAGGAAAATGAGTATGTTTTCCTGGCACTATAGTGGTCCTTTAAAAGATTTATTAAGGTGTTCTGGTGTAAAACGTGTTAGAATAAATAATAATAAAAAAAATGTTTAAAGCCAGGAAGCACCAGTGGAATGTGCCTGTTCACTCCACTTGTTTCCATGGTAATAGCCTGACTTTTAATACTTTGGTCACAAAATTTACATTCCACCCAAAAAAATTCACCATCAGTTTATTATCTGAGAAATGCCTAGATTGTAAACATGAAGTATTTTTTTTCAAAACAAACCTTTGGAGTGCCAAGGTTAGCCATTCACTCAACAAGGTGTGAGATTTACATCCATGGAGAGATTTACATCCATGGAGAGATTTACATCCATGGAGAGATTTACATCCATGGAGAGATTTACATCCATGGAGAGATTTACATCCATGGAGAGATTTACATCCATGGAGAGATTTACATCCATGGAGAGATTTACATCCATGGAGAGATTTACATCCATGGAGAGATTTACATCCATGGAGAGATTTACATCCATGGAGAGATATACATACATACATACATACATACATAAATACGTAAGAGAATAAACAAAAAAAGATGTCCAGTGAAAAGATGATATCCATTTATTGGCAAAACAGCAATGTTACGACTTTCTTTATCAAGCAAAACACATAATTTCACTTCCGGACTAGTATTTTCGTCATCGTTCACCTGTTTAACTGTCCTGATGAAAGTTTCATTCTGGAACTGAAACATTAATGTATTTTTTTTTTTTACAAAAATGAAATAAAGGTTTATTTGGGAAGACGAGAGTGCCGGTATACCTTCATTACATGTATATAAAATATTGTCTGTTGACTGACAGATAATTAGTTATTTAGTCCAGCAACACATAGAGAACCAAGGACTGACACTCTTGGGTCATATTTTTCAACTGTGGGAGATATATGCTCAGAAGACAAGGGGTGGTGCCACCTCAGAAGGATTAAGATCCCAGAGTGCCCAGAAGACAAGTATGCCGCCTCTTCAGTCTTTACATAGGAATGATTATTGGGACCAAGCAAATTCATGGTTTCAGGATCTCTGTCTATACTCTGGGTGGCCTCCTATGGTAGCTTTATGGCTAATCCTGCTCTGGTTGCCATAATGGGGATGCCCATCTTGTAGGCATTTCCATGAGGCTAAAGGTCTGCCCGGCTCAACAGTACTCCCAAGGATGCCCTTACGCAGAGCTGCTGAATCACGCTGATAAGGACAGAAACGCCCTAGGTTATTTTAGTAATTCTAGCAATTATTTAATTTTCAGCATGTACTGAATCTGGCTAATTCTCTTAATTTAATTTAATTTAAAAATTAAAATTCAACAACTCGTGAAATTTCAGTTTATTACCCAATTAAGCAGATTGATGGACAGCGAAGAAGAACATTGATTTTTTTTAAAGGTAGATTTTTCTATATAGTTTGCAGACTCAATGCTATTTATTGCTAATCTTATTTACTATCGAATGTCACCAACTAATATAGTTGGTCCCCTGAGTATTTACATCAGTTGTCCGTTACTATGTGAGATTCAAGAACCAAACTAGACATTCTTATTCATTCAATAGAAATCACTTGGCAGTCCATCAGGAAACAAATTTAATTTGTCAAATCTACTACGTAGCAGTTATAAGAACTTTAAAAAAAAAAAAAAAAAGGTTTAGCCCACAGTTTGAGGGGGAAATGTAAAATTTATGATAAATGGAACTTGGTTCTCATCAATGTATCTTTAAGTAATCCTTGCTGACCATCTTCTTCCATACATTAACAATAGTCTAATTCATGAATTTTATAGCTGCTCATATGGGCTTTGAATGTATATACTCCTGAAATGATCTTAAAATACAATAACTGTACATTAAATGTGTTAAAAAACAAAAACAAAAAAAAAACTCAAGCATTCTCATTCTTTCAAATTTGCTTATGTTTCATGGTCGTCTTTTGTTCAGTAATATAGGTATTAGGCTGGACGGAAAACCGTCCCAACCAAGGCCACTGCACCCATTGTGACAATATCTTCACCTGGGGGGCGGAGTCTGACCGCCAAGCCGCACAGACGTGGGGGAAAGGAGCTCCTGCCGGGCAGGCAATAAACCGGGCATAAATGGCGGCTAAACAGCCCATAGCCCACCTAGGGGGCACCACACACGTCGGGGGAACACCCCGCTATCAAAGGATACCTTTTTCGAGCCCGGCGGAGCTACGCGACCGAAAAGCAGGCTGCGGCCTAATAGAGGAGTCGGAAAGAAGCGGCTGCTCTTACCGGCACCAAACCCCACAAGACACTCTGATGGTCTCCTACCCCCCCCCCTCAGGACCGGCGGGGTTATCCCGGTCCCCACAAGACGGGTGAGCCGGGACGGAGGAAGAGTCAGGTCGGCCACAAAGCACGCCGAGACACAGGACTGTCGAGGCACACCCAAAATGGCCGCCCGGCGAGACCCAGGGAGAGGGAGCACGAGGGTACCCTCCCACCCCCTGGAAACCCTGGACCGACTATGGTGGCACTTCTGTGCGATATTGTGCAGCAGGGGAGTGCCTTATCGCCAAGCTGCCAAAACAGTGGCCTCATGGATCTGGCCTCTCACCCGCAGGCGACAATATGACATCCCAACAAAGGTCTTCCAGGCGACCTCCCGGCCGTGTGGGCGCCAAAAGCAACCATGGAGGGAAACAAAGCCTGGCCACTGGGGCGCAGGCACCGGCTTCCAAGCACAACCGAGAGAAATCGGAAACTTAGGCAGCTCAAGCGCAAACGTCTGCCCCCACACACACGAGAGCAGTACTGCTAAGCCAGCCGCACCGAACCAACGCACCCGCGCCCATCACGGATCAACCCAACGCTCTCCACCCGTGGATGCGAGCCTCGGCACTAAACGAGTGAACACACCACGGATTACAGCCAAGGCTGAGCCTCCGACCGGAGAAGCTTCAGCAAGAGAACCAAAGGCCCGATCAGAAGCTCCAGAGGAAGCGGTCAAGGGTTACACACCTCCCCGCAAGCCGAGGGCTGGAGGAATCCCTCGCCCTGCTGCGCCACAGAGGATCCAAATGGGACACTCATTACAGAAGGGACTCTGATAGCCACAACGGGCATTGGGTGAATAGCAGACAGTCGAGGGGAGGGGGGGATATGCAGAAGCATTAGCCTAGCTAACTCTAATTGCTTACATCACAATGTCACCCATCGCCCGAGTCCGACCATAGAGGTCCCACACACCCAGCAGAACCTGTCCCAAGTTAACCCCAGCATTTAAGCTAAACATGTATCCCCACACCACCAGTTACCATCTCACTCACGTCAGGGCATCCTATAAAATGCCAGGGGTCAGTCTACTAATTGTTATTGCCAACGATGTTCCTTTGACTTATACCAGATAATAGTTACTAATTGCCTGTATATGCAACCAAAATCATTTATGTTTACTTGTTAGACACTGTTTTGATTCGTCTAGCATATTATAGGTAAAGCTGCGGTTAAAACCATGTATATTAATGTGCTTCTTAATCTGTGCTTCTGAATCTGACCCACAGACTAGCTAGCCAGACTTACTCAGGGACACATTATAATGCTCAAGCTAGACATACACTTGAAATATTTTAACGTCTGCTAATGTGCAGCCCAGTACACAACGCTAGGCTATCATTATGAGCAAGCTCTCTTATAATCAGTTCATCTTGGCATACATTATAGAGGAAGCAATGTTCTCATATCATATACTATACCTGTTCTTGCTATTGGTTAAAACGCTATGCTGTTCACTATACACTATATAACTCAGCTGCCGAATATTACTACACAGTGACAGTGACTTGATCTACCAGCTACTTTATTCATTTGTACACCATGTCTCAAACTTGACACAGTCGTGTTCCTCTCTTTTATTTTCAATAGTTTTTCTAGATATGCACTGCTTAGCCTGTTCCTTTCATTTCATTCTATTTCAAAAATTGTGCAACATAATCTAATGCCTTGTAAACTGCATGTTTTGTCTGACTAACTGTCATACCAATGCTACCGAGGCATGGTTCGACTGTCTGTTACCCACTTGCACGCAAAAATAAAGAATTACAAAAAAAATAAAAAATATCTTCACCTGTGGTCTACTTGAATAGGAGTGGAGATCTAGCAAATACTACCACGTTATTTAAAAGCAAGTTAAATGTCCAGTAATACAGAGTGAATTCAAAATGAATTTTCCATTTTGGACAACATTCTCTCTCAGCCACTTTCAATCAGAAATTATCCAACACATATGAAAACTGACTATTTGTTTCACAGTTTTCTGATAAGCTGAACAGGTTTAAATGGAGCATAGAGTTATGCTGCCCTATCCATTCTCCTGGAAAACTGGAAAAAAAATCTCAAAGTCAGTTATGCCTTCAGTTTGGCTTCCCTGGTCTTAAAATTTGTATTTTATTTTGAATTCACTCACAATTCCTGACAATTTTCACTTTAGTAAATATCCCTGTACATGACATCTCTGCACTTTAAAAACCCTATCATAATGTATTCACAAGAAGGAGCAGGGAAAATATATCTACATAATTATCTTTTCATATCTATATTCTCATTCTATTAACAGACTGTCTTAGCTCACACCGGTCAGGTGCCCTCTGTTCTTCTTCCTACCCCGAGATCCTCATTTCTAGGAGTTCATAATGTTTAGTGTGTAAGTTCATCACTGACCTTCACAACAAGAGAACTTCTCACTAATGTGCCTGTAACGAACCTCCTGTACCCAGAGTGGTATGTTCATCTGGACTCTCCCGAATTCTGCAAGGTTTGTTTGGGTATGCGCTTGTTTTAACGCATACCCAAACATCAGTCGAGACTAGATGAACGGTACAACTGGAATGCTTTATTATGGCCAAGTGGCCTGCTCATATACACAGAGCCCCAGCATGGGGTCTCCGGTAAAAACATAGGTAAGCTTGCCCCCGGCATCTCTGTGTCTGGGAGATAAGCGAGTTTGCTTTGTTTAAACTAATTATCTTCCAGGCACTAGAGGTACAGTGAATGCAACATAAAACACCCCAAAACACATACAATAATAATAGGAACCCCCACAAGTCTTATATCCCTGTAAAATCTGGATCTGAGCGCCCAAGTTGTCCAAATAGTGCTCTGATCCCTGTAGTTTTGACCGACCACACATGTGGCTGCTGCCCAAAATAGTTCCATAAGAAAATGGGTAGCGGATGGTCACTCTTCGGGAGCTCCTATACGAAGTCACATGAAAGGTCTTTCTGGCTCGTGGGGAGCGAATGTTCCCCTTGTTTGGGAGCATCTTTTCCCTGAAGAGTGCTCTTCTGGCTAGTCTGTGGGAGAAGCAGGCGACAGTACAAAACGACTGGGGTTAAGTTCAGGTACGAGTCATACAGTTCCACGTATTCGACGACCAAGTACCGCTGCCTGCATTCGGTAGACAAAATGGTCGCCATTCACTGTAGCACGTGTGTTCGATTATACGAATTGCGGTCACCCAATGAGAGCTTATAAGATTGCTGTTTTCTTTGAGCCAGGGGATGGTTGGTAGTTAAAATTACCGAACCAAGGGAAATAAAATTGGGGTTGGTGAATTTGAAAATAGTTTCAGGGCAGTTTGTCACAGTGCCATTAAAATAGCCCTGGCAATAAATAAATAAAAATGCTTTTTACAGTTTTACAGGCAAAACATTTCCATAGCTGCCAAAGATTGTGATTCTGTGCCACCATCACACCAGGTAAAGTCCTTCAAATATGGCAGAGTGAGGTCAATGCCAGGCCAAGACAGCAAGAGAGGGCTTTTTCATATATTGGCCTGATTGGCTAGTTGTGAACACACAAACACTAGGCTGACATGTAACAAACATACATCTGAGGCGTTAAGGTTAGACTTCAGTTATGGTACACAATAGATGTATTCAGTTTCGAAGATCAGAAGACTCTTGCAAATATGACCGATGACTTGAAAATGAATACATAAAGGGCCATAATGCAAAGCAGCAACTCATATTTCTCTCTTTCAGAGGACTAGAGGCAAACGCCAGACGTGAAGATCTGATTCAATAAATCTTGAAGCCTCTTCTAACAGAATAAGTGCTTTCATTGCATATTCCAGAAACCGCTGTCTATCTTCTGGCACATGATCCAAATACACGCTCGCTATTGTTTATGCAAACATTGGCCATGCTTTACCCGTTACAAAATAATGCGTCTTGTCTTCTGGAAGTATATTAATAACATGAGCTTTCAAGCGTGCTAAATAATCCATGACAACTGGGGTTTTTTTTTTGGTTTTTTTTAAGAGGATTCATTTTGCATTTTTTTTTTACCCCTTCCAAGTAAATCTCAGCAGTTTCAATCTTGAATTGAATTTACTCTGCACCGAACGTGCTAAGGAAAGAAAAGAACATACAGCTTCAGCATTTTCTAGTTCGGAAATGTGAAACCAGCACAAATATGCCAACGGTTTGTCGTAGAACATCTTATGTGATCTCAGTCTGCTGTGTGTGTCCAGCTTCAAGACACCCTGTGGAATAGCTGGTCACAGTCTGATAAGAATTCTGAGGCTCTTGTGGATTTGTAGTGCAGATGTTGTTAAGAATAATAAAATAATATATGAAATATGCAAGGAGGACATTCTAAGATGACAAAATATTTTCCCTTGGTCAGACAAAACAAATCGTAAAAGGAAAGGCATCATACTTATATTAACTAAATCTGACAAGAAATATACACAGACACAGACAGACACACACACACACACACACACACACACACACACACAATTAAACAGTGCTACAACGTCATCCTTCTTAAACATAATTTTTTTATCTTTTTAATTAAAAAAACAACCAACCAACCAAACCCCCAACCAAGGGATGCCCTGATGCTCTGTTTTCATTTGCGCCGCTAGACACTTGATATACTCCAATCGATTTACAGCTAAATCGCAGGAGAAAACCGCATGATCAAAATGTTGGGCAGCATATGGAGAAAACGAATACTTACTACTTAATAATGAAATCCAAACTTTAAACCTAGGAAACTAACACTGAAGCTCATACGGAAACCAGGCAATCAATAGGCTCTTCCAAATGTTTAAAATTTGTATTTATTAAAATACTTTAAGAACAATCAATAGCTGCATCTATACTACGCTTCTTCTTAATTAGGATAATATAGTACAATGCAATTACCGTATATAGGGTTGAACACATATATCCAATACATTTGAAAATGACTCCCTGATTAATGTGTTTTTATTTTGTATTTGTGGCTTCAAATAGGGAAGGTCATCCAAGTGGCTGTTTAGGCTACGAGAGCATGATTCCTTCAGTTTATGCAGCCTAGCACAACATGACAGGGGGATGTTAACCCTAAACTTCCATTGTAAAAGGAATAATCACATACGGAAATGATCCCAGTTTTATTAAGGTCTAACAATTACTTTTTTAAAGGGTCACAAAGTTCCATTATACAGAGCTACAGAAATTGTTGGCACATTATTATAAAACGTATTATTAGCACTACACCATCAGTACCCTGAACCCACTCTCCGCTCTTACAATCGCTGCATCTAAAAGACAGCTTGCCCTGACCTTAGTCCAAGTTACAATCCTGATGAGAGCTGTGAGCCACAGTAGCAAGCATGTATGTCAAACCAAACAGTCACTATTTGTGACTTCGATTTACCTACAGTCCTCGTGATCACCCAGCAGACCTGATCGGTCACTCAGTATCGGCAGGAATGAGGGAAAGTGCAGAGCAAGCAATGATTTTCTCTTGTGCTGCAATTTCAATTGATTATTGAAACCCCCCACACAATAGCTTGTCATTTGGGCTGATTGACAACTTACCGCACAACAGAGGAAGCAATGTCGCTAGTTGTGCCTCCAGGACAAACCTACGTGAGCTGTGTTTGTCTCAATACATTTTGTCAGCAGTCACTACGACTTCTACAACAAGAGAACATATCACAAAACATGTGAAAAACAAAAAAGTCTTACAGGTAAGAAATTATGATATTTATATAGCGGTAATTGAGCCCTGGATATGTACACTTCTACTTCCACTTCTGAACCCTCAGACTACCAGGCCTCTGTTAGAGGACCCAAGGATGAGAAAAAAACAAAACAAAAAAAACACACCACACACACACACACCACTACCCAGAGAAGTGAGAAATCATATATACACACACACACTATACTCAGCAGAATCACTACATCTTAATGTAGTAGGTTTGATGTCTATAGCCTGTCTTTGCAGTTTCTAAATGCTGCCTTTTCAGAGAATATATATATATATAAAAAATTAAAACACATTTGATCTACTATGCTACTAGCTCGGCACTCAAAGTTACTCTCCATCGAAAGCCATAGTATGCTCAGTATGTCGAACCACACACTAATAAATATACACACACACATACACACATACATACACACATACATACATATACACACACCACACAGTTGCAAGAAAAAGTAGGTGAACCCTTTGGAATGATATGGATTTCTGCACAAATTGGTCATAAAATGTGATCTGATAACACACAAAGAATGAAATGTTGCCATGTTTTTATTGAACACACCATGTAAACATTCACAGTGCAGGTGGAAAAAGTATGTGAACCCCTAGACTAATGACATCTCCAAGAGCTAATTGGAGTGAGATGTCAGCCAACTGGAGTCCACACACCAGTTCTGGGTTTGCTTTTCACAAGAAGCATTGCCTGATGTGAATGATGCCTCGCACAAAAGAGCTCTCAGAAGACCTACGATTAAGAATTGTTGACTTGCATAAAGCTGGAAAGGGTTATAAAAGTATCTCCAAAAGCTTGCTGTTCATCAGTCCACGGTAAGACAAATTGTCTATAAATGGAGAAAGTTCCGCACTGCTGCTACTCTCCCTAGGACTGGCCGTCCTGTAAAGATGACTGCAAGAGCACAGCGCAGACTGCTCAATGAGGTGAAGAAGAATCCTAGAGTGTCAGATAAAGACTTACAAAAGTCACTGGCAAATGCCAACATCCCTGTTAGCGAATCTACAATACGTAAAACACTAAACAAGAATGGTTTTCATGGGAGGATACCACAGAGGAAGCCACTGCTGTCCAAACAAAACATTGCTGCACGTTTACAGTTTGCACAAGAGCACCTGGATGTTCCACAGCAGTACTGGCAAAATATTCTGTGGACAGATGAAACCAAAGTTGAGTTGTTTGGAAGAAACACACAACACTATGTGTGGCGAAAAAGAGGCACAGCACACCAAGATCAAAACCTCATCCCAACTGTGAAGTATGGTGGTGGGGGCATCATGGTTTGGGGCTGCTTTGCTGCGTCAGGGCCTGGACGGATTGCTATAATCGAAGGAAAAATGAATTCCCAAGTTTATCAAGACATTTTGCAGGAGAACTTAAGGCCATCTCTCTACCAGCTGAAGCTCAACAGAAGATGGGTGTTGCAACAGGACAATGACCCAAAGCATAGAAGTAAATTAACAACAGAATGTTGTGATCGGATCATCAACTAAGTCACAACAATAGACAATCACAGTCTGTTTAAACTAACAACACACAAAGAATGAAATGTTGCCATGTTTTTATAGAACACACCATGTAAACATTCACAGTGCAGGCGGAAAAAGTATGTAAACCCTTAGATCTAATAACTGGTTGAACCTCCTTTGGCAGCAATAACTTCAACTCTAGGATTCTTCTTCACCTCATTGAGCAGTCTGCGCTGTGCTCTTGCAGTCATCTTTACAGGACGGCCAGTCCTAGGGAGAGTAGCAGCAGTGCTGAACTTTCTCCATTTATAGAAAATTTGTCTTACCGTGGACTGATGAACAGCAAGCTTTTGGAGATACTTTTATAACCCTTTCCAGCTTTATGCAAGTCAACAATTCTTAATCGTAGGTCTTCTGAGAGCTCTTTTGTGCGAGGCATCATTCACATCAGGCAATGCTTCTTGTGAAAAGCAAACCCAGAACTGGTGTGTGTTTTTTATAGGGCAGGGCAACTGTAACCAACACCTCCAATCTCATATCGTTGATTGGACTCCAGTTGGCTGACATCTCACTCCAATTAGCTCTGGGAGATGTCATTAGTCTAGGGGTTCACATACTTTTTCCACCTGCACTGTGAATGTTTACATGGTGTGTTCAATAAAAACATGGCAACATTTCATTCTTTGTGTGTTATCAGATCACATTTTATGACCAATTTGTGCAGAAATCCATATCATTCCAAAGGGTTCACATACTTTTTCTTGCAACTGTGTATATATATATATATATATATATATATATATATATATATATATATATATATATATATATATATATATATATATAAAGATATACACACACACACCCAATACCTACACATAGAAGGACGTTTTTGCCCCTGAGGAAGTCCAAGGACGTTTGGACGAAACGCGTAGGGCTGATTGATAGTGTTAGAGTTTTTTATTGTTTATATTAGGCTGTTTTATTATTTGTATCTTTATTATTCTGACCGGGTTAAGTTGATCCTGCAAGTCATCATGAGATCCTGAGACCGGTTGATTTTATATGCCTGTTTGCCACTACAACACTGTAAGTGTGCCTTATTATTAAAGTGTAAGTTTTTACCAAGATACTCTGCACTATTTTGCTTTCTTATTCCCTTCTATGTATCCTATGATGGTCCACCAACCCTGAGATTTACATCGCTTTATAAGATATGCCTACAATCAATTTTGGTTTGTGAGTGTGAATTACCATTTATACTTCCACTCTTTCTTATAAGTCAACAGTATTATGCTATGTCTGTTATTATTGTATTGTAGATCCATTTTTTCCCATATCTATTGAGGACCTGGAGGAGTCCTTATCTACTATACATTTAGTGCAAGGGTAATTGTTTTCACTGTCCACTATTACCCACTAAGAGTGTGTTCTATCCACTAGGAGGTGAATCTACACTTTCTATATTTGGGTTACACACACACCCAAGCCTCCAGCAAACTAACAGATTAAACAACTTGCTTACCTAAAGACTGTGTCTGTAAACTCCAAGATTATTAGCCAGAGATAAAGAAATCTTTACTGTTGAGATATACGGTACATTTATAAGTTTGTGTACCTGCATAGATGTAGATTTGTCAATCAATTGAATAAATGTAATATATTATAATTTACAGATCACTCACATGGTACTCCGCATAAATTTAAATAAAAAAAATAACAAAATTTAAGTGGGTTTTTGAACCGTGCCATGCTTCATTAATACATCTTATAGTTATAGTACGTTTTGAATTTGAATGTTTCCTTATTTAAAAAAAAAAAAAAAAAAAAAAAAAGTTATCTCCAGAGAAAACAAATTCATGTGTTTCTAACCGCACAAACGTTAAAGGAAACAAACTATAAAAAGACTGGAAGGAGCATTTTAGAGACAACTGGTTGTCGGTATCTAGTAACAGCGGAATATTACTCATTGTAACACAGGAGTTACTGAAATCACGGTTTTAAAGGGTTACTCTAACCCTTTTCCTATGTTTGTTTGTTTAATTAATTTACATTGCCTTACTGGACATTAGTTAATAGGTAACCCCCCCCTTATTACTTTATAAAATTGCTATTAAATAAAGTAAACATTTCCCTTTGACCGTATCACTGCCTTACTCTGCATGGTCCAATCAAATGCTTCTCCCAGAGAAGCATTTGACTAGACCAGTAGTAGGCAACCTTTTAGCAGCACTGTACCAAAATAAGATTGTGATATCCCGTTGCGTCCTATTCTTTGATCTGAGATCACTTCCTCCATGTGCTGCAATGCATAAATTGAGGATAGTCCCTAACCACCTTTTCGTATTAGCAGATATCTGAAGTTTCACTGGTACTCCTAAAAGGCCAGAACCTGTCTGGCTCTAGCAGCCTTTAGTGCCGTGCATAAAAGAGAAGACCACAGGCACTCCAAATTAAAGCCGTATGCAGATTTATTGGGAAAAAAATGCAACGCCAAGCAACGTTTCGACCAACAGAGGTCTTTTTCAAGCCATAGGTTGCCTATCACTGGACTAGACCCGTGTGCAGGTTCAGAATGCACGCGCACACTCTGAGCCGGGTAAACGAGTTAAGGAGGAGATTTTAGTTATTTTTGTTGTTGTTTTTTTTAAACCAAATTATCAGAATGTAGGGAGCACACAGTCCCTCCAGATTATGGGGTGTCAAAATATTTGGTCATTTGATTCTGTGTGTGGTATTTGCATTTTGAGTCTGTTGCCGTTGTCTCTCGTTACGAAGTGTAAGATGTGCTTAAACCAATAAAGCAGAGTGAAGCTGAAAAAGTGTAATAAAAATCAGAGACAATGCCAGAACATTAGGTGTGTCAAATTTAACGGTTTGTTACATTGTTAAAGAGACAGGAATTTGCTGGTGATCTAAGTAATAGCATACGATCTCTGACACCATGAAAAATTGCTGTATTGAAAGACCTTGCAATGCTCGGAAGTTTTAAGTAAAACCTTACTGCACTTACTACAGGATATAGATATTGTTATAGGTTTATTTATTTATTTTAAAGAGTAGCCAAAGCAAATACTACACCACGGAAACCTTAGTGGTCAACCACAAGAGACAAACCACTGATAAGACCCAAGGACACAAAATCCAGCTTGCAGTTTACTAAACAGTACTTTAAACATTTAGCATTCAAAAAAAAATAAAAAAATTAAAAAAAATAACAGACGTAATAACAGAAAAGAAGCAGGACTAACCTGGTCCAGACTCATGGAAGTAGAAT